>NC_136273.1:3880576-4218576 GCF_964187855.1 Myxine glutinosa | reverse complement strand
GTGGTAAAATATATCAATGTGGGTGGTAAAATATATCAATGTGGGTGGTAAAATATATCAATGTGAGTGGTAAAATATATCAATGTGGGTGGTAAAATATATCAATGTGGGTGGTAAAATATATCAATGTGGGGGGTAAAATATATCAATGTGGGTGGTAAAATATATCAATGTGAGTGGTAAAATATATCAATGTGGGTGGTAAAATATATCAATGTGAGTGGTAAAAATATATCAATGTGAGTGGTAAAATATATCAATGTGGGTGGTAAAATATATCAATGTGGGTGGTAAAATATATCAATGTGGGTGGTAAAATATATCAATGTGAGTGGTAAAATATATCAGTGGGTGGTAAAATATATCAATGTGGGTGGTAAAACATATCAATGTGAGTGGTAAAATATATCAGTGGGTGGTAAAATCTATCAATGTGGGTGGTAAAATATATCAATGTGAGTGGTAAAATATATCAATGTGAGTGGTAAAATATATCAATGTGAGTGGTAAAATATATCAATGTGGGTGGTAAAAACATATCAATGTGAGTGGTAAAATATATCAATGTGGGCGGTAAAATATATCGATGTGAGTGGTAAAATATATCAATGTGAGTGGTAAAATATATCATTGTGAGTGGTAAAATATATCATTGTGGGTGGTAAAATATATCAATGTGAGTGGTAAAATATATCAGTGGGTGGTAAAATATATCAATGTGGGTGGTAAAATATATCAATGTGGGTGGTAAAACATATCAATGTGAGTGGTAAAATATATCAGTGGGTGGTAAAATATATCAATGTGGGTGGTAAAATATATCAATGTGAGTGGTAAAATATATCAGTGGGTGGTAAAATATATCAATGTGGGTGGTAAAACATATAAATGTGAGTGGTAAAATATATCATTGTGGGTGGTAAAATATATCAATGTGAGTGGTAAAATATATCAATGTGGGTGGAAAAATATATCAATGTGAGTGGTAAAATATATCAATGTGAGTGGTAAAATATATCAATGTGGGTGGTAAAACATATCAATGTGAGTGGTAAAATATATCAATGTGGGCGATAAAATATATCAATGTGAGTGGTAAAATATATCAATGTGGGTGGTAAAATATATCAATGTGAGTGGTAAAATATATCAATGTGGGTGGTAAAATATATCAATGTGGGTGGTAAAATATATCAATGTGAGTGGTAAAATATATCAATGTGGGTGGTAAAACATATCAATGTGAGTGGTAAAATATATCAGTGGGTGGTAAAATATATCAATGTGGGTGGTAAAATATATCAATGTGAGTGGTAAAATATATCAGTGGGTGGTAAAATATATCAATGTGAGTGGTAAAATATATCAATGTGAGTGGTAAAATATATCAATGTGAGTGGTAAAATATATCAATGTGGGTGGTAAAATATATCAATGTGAGTGGTAAAATATATCAATGTGGGTGGTAAAACATATCAATGTGAGTGGTAAAATATATCAGTGGGTGGTAAAATATATCAATGTGGGTGGTAAAATATATCAATGTGAGTGGTAAAATATATCAGTGGGTGGTAAAATATATCAATGTGAGTGGTAAAATATATCAATGTGAGTGGTAAAATATATCAGTGGGTGGTAAAATATAACAATGTGAGTGGTAAAATATATCAATGTGGGCGGTAAAATATACACAAAGAATTAAGTTAAGCACCCCTACACAAAGAATTAAGTTAAGCACCCCCTAATATATATTCTTTGTGTAGTGCGGCACCCTCCAATAGCCAATCTGGATGAATTGGAACGTGCATTACATCAGGAATGGAACAACCTGCCACAGCAACGCATACGACGGCTTACAGGGTCTATGAGACGTAGGGTTGAGTCAGTGATCCGATCACGTGGGTCCTACACACGTTATTGACGCAAAGATCGCTAGAGGTCTTCTCAGAACAATGACTGTACGTTAGAAAACATAAACGTCATCCACACTGTCCGTGATGGACCTATAGCTCCATACTTAAATTGAGGTGAAAATATGCCTAAAATTCCCAAAAAATTTCACCTTAAATTATTCAGAATAAAATATTGAAAACGGCATGATTGTTATGTTTTTATGTGACCATAATATCACTTCTCCAGAAAATATAGCAATATCATGGGTATATTACACTGTTTTGACGACAACAAACTTGTAATGTGCGAGGTTGTAAAAAAACGGGGGGGGGGGTGCTTAACTTAATTCTTTGTGTATATATCAATGTGAGTGGTAAAATATATCAATGTGAGTGGTAAAATATATCAATGTGGGCGGTAAAATATATCAATGTGAGTGGTAAAATATATCAATGTGGGCGGTAAAATATATCAATGTGAGTGGTAAAATATATCAATGTGAGTGGTAAAATATATCAATGTGGGCGGTAAAATATATCAATGTGAGTGGTAAAATATATCAATGTGGGCGGTAAAATATATCAATGTGAGTGGTAAAATATATCAATGTGGGTGGTAAAACATATCAATGTGAGTGGTAAAATATATCAATGTGGGCGGTAAAATATACAAATGTGAGTGGTAAAATATATCAATGTGGGCGGTAAAATATATCAATGTGAGTGGTAAAATATATCAATGTGGGTGGTAAAACATATCAATGTGAGTGGTAAAATATATCAGTGAGTGGTAAAATATATCAATGTGAGTGGTAAAATATATCAATGTGGGTGGTAAAATATATCAATGTGGGTGGAAAAATATATCAATGTGAGTGGTAAAATATATCAATGTGGGCGGTAAAATATATCAATGTGAGTGGTAAAATATATCAATGTGAGTGGTAAAATATATCAATGTGGGCGGTAAAATATATCAATGTGAGTGGTAAAATATATCAATGTGAGTGGTAAAATAAATCAATGTGAGTGGTAAAATATATCAATGTGGGTGGTAAAATATATCAATGTGGGTGGTAAAATATATCAATGTGGGTGGAAAAATATATCAATGTGAGTGGTAAAATATATCAATGTGGGCGGTAAAATATATCAATGTGAGTGGTAAAATATATCAATGTGAGTGGTAAAATATATCAATGTGGGTGGTAAAATATATCAATGTGGGTGGAAAAATATATCAATGTGAGTGGTAAAATATATCAATGTGGGCGGTAAAATATATCAATGTGAGTGGTAAAATATATCAATGTGAGTGGTAAAATATATCAATGTGAGTGGTAAAATATATCAATGTGAGTGGTAAAATATATCAATGTGGGCGGTAAAATATATCAATGTGAGTGGTAAAATATATCAATGTGGGCGATAAAATATATCAATGTGAGTGGTAAAATATATCAATGTGGGCGATAAAATATATCAATGTGAGTGGTAATATATATCAATGTGAGTGGTAAAATATATCAATGTGGGCGGTAAAATATATCAATGTGAGTGGTAAAATATATCAATGTGGGCGATAAAATATATCAATGTGAGTGGTAAAATATATCAATGTGGGTGGTAAAACATATCAATGTGGGCGGTAAAATATATCAATGTGAGTGGTAAAATATATCAATGTGAGTGGTAAAATATATCAATGTGGGCGATAAAATATATCAATGTGAGTGGTAAAATATATCAATGTGGGCGGTAAAATATATCAATGTGAGTGGTAAAATATATCAATGTGGGTGGTAAAATATATCAATGTGGGTGGAAAAATATATCAATGTGAGTGGTAAAATATATCAATGTGGGCGGTAAAATATATCAATGTGAGTGGTAAAATATATCAATGTGAGTGGTAAAATATATCAATGTGGGCGGTAAAATATATCAATGTGAGTGGTAAAATATATCAATGTGAGTGGTAAAATAAATCAATGTGAGTGGTAAAATATATCAATGTGGGTGGTAAAATATATCAATGTGGGTGGTAAAATATATCAATGTGGGTGGAAAAATATATCAATGTGAGTGGTAAAATATATCAATGTGGGCGGTAAAATATATCAATGTGAGTGGTAAAATATATCAATGTGAGTGGTAAAATATATCAATGTGGGTGGTAAAATATATCAATGTGGGTGGAAAAATATATCAATGTGAGTGGTAAAATATATCAATGTGGGCGGTAAAATATATCAATGTGAGTGGTAAAATATATCAATGTGAGTGGTAAAATATATCAATGTGAGTGGTAAAATATATCAATGTGAGTGGTAAAATATATCAATGTGGGCGGTAAAATATATCAATGTGAGTGGTAAAATATATCAATGTGGGCGATAAAATATATCAATGTGAGTGGTAAAATATATCAATGTGGGCGATAAAATATATCAATGTGAGTGGTAATATATATCAATGTGAGTGGTAAAATATATCAATGTGGGCGGTAAAATATATCAATGTGAGTGGTAAAATATATCAATGTGGGCGATAAAATATATCAATGTGAGTGGTAAAATATATCAATGTGGGTGGTAAAACATATCAATGTGGGCGGTAAAATATATCAATGTGAGTGGTAAAATATATCAATGTGAGTGGTAAAATATATCAATGTGGGCGATAAAATATATCAATGTGAGTGGTAAAATATATCAATGTGGGCGGTAAAATATATCAATGTGAGTGGTAAAATATATCAATGTGAGTGGTAAAATATATCAATGTGGGCGGTAAAATATATCAATGTGAGTGGTAAAATATATCAATGTGGGCGATAAAATATATCAATGTGAGTGGTAAAATATATCAATGTGGGCGATAAAATATATCAATGTGAGTGGTAAAATATATCAATGTGGGCGGTAAAATATATCAATGTGAGTGGTAAAATATATCAATGTGAGTGGTAAAATATATCAATGTGGGCGGTAAAATATATCAATGTGAGTGGTAAAATATATCAATGTGGGCGATAAAATATATCAATGTGAGTGGTAAAATATATCAATGTGGGTGGTAAAACATATCAATGTGAGTGGTAAAATATATCAATGTGGGCGGTAAAATATATCAATGTGAGTGGTAAAATATATCAATGTGGGCGGTAAAATATATCAATGTGAGTGGTAAAATATATCAATGTGGGTGGTAAAACATATCAATGTGAGTGGTAAAACATATCAATGTGGGTGGTAAAATATATCAGTGGGTGGTAAAATATATCAATGTGGGTGGTAAAATATATCAATGTGAGTGGTAAAATATATCAGTGGGTGGTAAAATATATCAATGTGGGTGGTAAAATATATCAATGTGAGTGGTAAAATATATCAGTGGGTGGTAAAATATATCAATGTGGGTGGTAAAATATATCAATGTGAGTGGTAAAATATATCAGTGGGTGGTAAAATATATCAATGTGGGTGGTAAAACATATCAATGTGAGTGGTAAAATATATCATTGTGGGTGATAAAATATATCAATGTGAGTGGTAAAATATATCAGTGGGTGGTAAAATATATCAATGTGGGTGGTAAAATATATCAATGTGAGTGGTAAAATATATCATTGTGGGTGGTAAAATATATCAATGTGAGTGGTAAAATATATCAGTGGGTGGTAAAATATATCAATGTGGGTGGTAAAATATATCAATGTGGGTGGTAAAACATATCAATGTGAGTGGTAAAATATATCAGTGGGTGGTAAAATATATCAATGTGGGTGGTAAAATATATCAATGTGAGTGGTAAAATATATCAGTGGGTGGTAAAATATATCATTGTGGGTGGTAAAATATATCAATGTGAGTGGTAAAATATATCATTGTGGGTGGTAAAATATATCAATGTGAGTGGTAAAATATATCAATGTGGGTGGAAAAATATATCAATGTGAGTGGTAAAATATATCAATGTGAGTGGTAAAATATATCAATGTGGGTGGTAAAACATATCAATGTGAGTGGTAAAATATATCAGTGAGTGGTAAAATATATCAATGTGAGTGGTAAAATATATCAATGTGGGTGGTAAAATATATCAATGTGAGTGGTAAAATATATCAATGTGGGTGGTAAAACATATCAATGTGAGTGGTAAAATATATCAGTGGGTGGTAAAATATATCAATGTGGGTGGTAAAATATATCAATGTGAGTGGTAAAATATATCAGTGGGTGGTAAAATATATCAATGTGAGTGGTAAAATATATCAATGTGAGTGGTAAAATATATCAGTGGGTGGTAAAATATAACAATGTGAGTGGTAAAATATATCAATGTGGGCGGTAAAATATATCAATGTGAGTGGTAAAATATATCAATGTGAGTGGTAAAATATATCAATGTGGGCGGTAAAATATATCAATGTGAGTGGTAAAATATATCAATGTGGGCGGTAAAATATATCAATGTGAGTGGTAAAATATATCAATGTGAGTGGTAAAATATATCAATGTGGGCGGTAAAATATATCAATGTGAGTGGTAAAATATATCAATGTGGGCGGTAAAATATATCAATGTGAGTGGTAAAATATATCAATGTGGGTGGTAAAACATATCAATGTGAGTGGTAAAATATATCAATGTGGGCGGTAAAATATACAAATGTGAGTGGTAAAATATATCAATGTGGGCGGTAAAATATATCAATGTGAGTGGTAAAATATATCAATGTGGGTGGTAAAACATATCAATGTGAGTGGTAAAACATATCAATGTGAGTGGTAAAATATATCAGTGGGTGGTAAAATATATCAATGTGGGTGGTAAAATATATCAATGTGAGTGGTAAAATATATCAGTGGGTGGTAAAATATATCAATGTGGGTGGTAAAACATATCAATGTGAGTGGTAAAATATATCATTGTGGGTGGAAAAATATATCAATGTGAGTGGTAAAATATATCAATGTGAGTGGTAAAATATATCAATGTGGGTGGTAAAACATATCAATGTGAGTGGTAAAATATATCAGTGAGTGGTAAAATATATCAATGTGAGTGGTAAAATATATCAATGTGGGTGGTAAAATATATCAATATGGGTGGTAAAACATATCAATGTGAGTGGTAAAATATATCAGTGGGTGGTAAAATATATCAATGTGAGTGGTAAAATATATCAGTGAGTGGTAAAATATATCAATGTGAGTGGTAAAATATATCAATGTGGGTGGTAAAATATATAAATGTGAGTGGTAAAATATATCAGTGAGTGGTAAAATATATCAATGTGAGTGGTAAAATATATCAATGTGGGTGGTAAAATATATCAATGTGGGTGGTAAAACATATCAATGTGAGTGGTAAAATATATCAGTGGGTGGTAAAATATATCAATGTGGGTGGAAAAATATATCAATGTGAGTGGTAAAATATATCAATGTGAGTGGTAAAATATATCAATGTGGGTGGTAAAACATATCAATGTGAGTGGTAAAATATATCAGTGAGTGGTAAAATATATCAATGTGAGTGGTAAAATATATCAATGTGGGTGGTAAAATATATCAATGTGGGTGGTAAAATATATCAATGTGAGTGGTAAAATATATCAGTGGGTGGTAAAATCTATCAATGTGGGTGGTAAAACATATCAATGTGAGTGGTAAAATATATCAGTGGGTGGTAAAATCTATCAATGTGGGTGGTAAAATATATCAATGTGAGTGGTAAAATATATCAATGTGAGTGGTAAAATATATCAATGTGAGTGGTAAAATATATCAATGTGGGTGGTAAAACATATCAATGTGAGTGGTAAAATATATCAATGTGAGTGGTAAAATATATCAATGTGGGTGGTAAAATATATAAATGTGGGTGGTAAAATATATCAATGTGGGTTGGTAAAATATATCAATGTGGGTGGTAAAATATATCAATGTGGGTGGTAAAATATATCAATGTGGGTGGTAAAATATATCAATGTGAGTGGTAAAATATATCAATGTGGGTGGTAAAATATATCAATGTGAGTGGTAAAATATATCAATGTGAGTGGTAAAATATATCAATGTGGGTGGTAAAATATATCAATGTGGGTGGTAAAATATATCAATGTGGGTGGTAAAATATATCAATGTGAGTGGTAAAATATATCAATGTGAGTGGTAAAATATATCAATATGGGTGGTAAAATATATAAATGTGGGTGGTAAAATATATCAATGTGGGTGGTAAAATATATCAATGTGGGTGGTAAAATATATCAATGTGAGTGGTAAAATATATCAATGTGGGTGGTAAAATATATCAATGTGGGTGGTAAAATATATCAATGTGGGGGGTAAAATATATCAATGTGGGTGGTAAAATATATCAATGTGAGTGGTAAAATATATCAATGTGGGTGGTAAAATATATCAATGTGAGTGGTAAAATATATCAATGTGAGTGGTAAAATATATCAATGTGGGTGGTAAAATATATCAATGTGGGTGGTAAAATATATCAATGTGGGTGGTAAAATATATCAATGTGAGTGGTAAAATATATCAGTGGGTGGTAAAATATATCAATGTGGGTGGTAAAACATATCAATGTGAGTGGTAAAATATATCAGTGGGTGGTAAAATCTATCAATGTGGGTGGTAAAATATATCAATGTGAGTGGTAAAATATATCAATGTGAGTGGTAAAATATATCAATGTGAGTGGTAAAATATATCAATGTGGGTGGTAAAACATATCAATGTGAGTGGTAAAATATATCAATGTGGGCGGTAAAATATATCGATGTGAGTGGTAAAATATATCAATGTGAGTGGTAAAATATATCATTGTGAGTGGTAAAATATATCATTGTGGGTGGTAAAATATATCAATGTGAGTGGTAAAATATATCAGTGGGTGGTAAAATATATCAATGTGGGTGGTAAAATATATCAATGTGGGTGGTAAAACATATCAATGTGAGTGGTAAAATATATCAGTGGGTGGTAAAATATATCAATGTGGGTGGTAAAATATATCAATGTGAGTGGTAAAATATATCAGTGGGTGGTAAAATATATCAATGTGGGTGGTAAAACATATAAATGTGAGTGGTAAAATATATCATTGTGGGTGGTAAAATATATCAATGTGAGTGGTAAAATATATCAATGTGGGTGGAAAAATATATCAATGTGAGTGGTAAAATATATCAATGTGAGTGGTAAAATATATCAATGTGGGTGGTAAAACATATCAATGTGAGTGGTAAAATATATCAATGTGGGCGATAAAATATATCAATGTGAGTGGTAAAATATATCAATGTGGGTGGTAAAATATATCAATGTGAGTGGTAAAATATATCAATGTGGGTGGTAAAATATATCAATGTGGGTGGTAAAATATATCAATGTGAGTGGTAAAATATATCAATGTGGGTGGTAAAACATATCAATGTGAGTGGTAAAATATATCAGTGGGTGGTAAAATATATCAATGTGGGTGGTAAAATATATCAATGTGAGTGGTAAAATATATCAGTGGGTGGTAAAATATATCAATGTGAGTGGTAAAATATATCAATGTGAGTGGTAAAATATATCAATGTGAGTGGTAAAATATATCAATGTGGGTGGTAAAATATATCAATGTGAGTGGTAAAATATATCAATGTGGGTGGTAAAACATATCAATGTGAGTGGTAAAATATATCAGTGGGTGGTAAAATATATCAATGTGGGTGGTAAAATATATCAATGTGAGTGGTAAAATATATCAGTGGGTGGTAAAATATATCAATGTGAGTGGTAAAATATATCAATGTGAGTGGTAAAATATATCAGTGGGTGGTAAAATATAACAATGTGAGTGGTAAAATATATCAATGTGGGCGGTAAAATATACACAAAGAATTAAGTTAAGCACCCCTACACAAAGAATTAAGTTAAGCACCCCCTAATATATATTCTTTGTGTAGTGCGGCACCCTCCAATAGCCAATTTGGATGAATTGGAACGTGCATTACATCAGGAATGGAACAACCTGCCACAGCAACGCATACGACGGCTTACAGGGTCTATGAGACGTAGGGTTGAGTCAGTGATCCGATCACGTGGGTCCTACACACGTTATTGACGCAAAGATCGCTAGAGGTCTTCTCAGAACAATGACTGTACGTTAGAAAACATAAACGTCATCCACACTGTCCGTGATGGACCTATAGCTCCATACTTAAATTGAGGTGAAAATATGCCTAAAATTCCCAAAAAATTTCACCTTAAATTATTCAGAATAAAATATTGAAAACGGCATGATTGTTATGTTTTTATGTGACCATAATATCACTTCTCCAGAAAATATAGCAATATCATGGGTATATTACACTGTTTTGACGACAACAAACTTGTAATGTGCGAGGTTGTAAAAAAACGGGGGGGGGGGGTGCTTAACTTAATTCTTTGTGTATATATCAATGTGAGTGGTAAAATATATCAATGTGAGTGGTAAAATATATCAATGTGGGCGGTAAAATATATCAATGTGAGTGGTAAAATATATCAATGTGGGCGGTAAAATATATCAATGTGAGTGGTAAAATATATCAATGTGAGTGGTAAAATATATCAATGTGGGCGGTAAAATATATCAATGTGAGTGGTAAAATATATCAATGTGGGCGGTAAAATATATCAATGTGAGTGGTAAAATATATCAATGTGGGTGGTAAAACATATCAATGTGAGTGGTAAAATATATCAATGTGGGCGGTAAAATATACAAATGTGAGTGGTAAAATATATCAATGTGGGCGGTAAAATATATCAATGTGAGTGGTAAAATATATCAATGTGGGTGGTAAAACATATCAATGTGAGTGGTAAAATATATCAGTGAGTGGTAAAATATATCAATGTGAGTGGTAAAATATATCAATGTGGGTGGTAAAATATATCAATGTGGGTGGAAAAATATATCAATGTGAGTGGTAAAATATATCAATGTGGGCGGTAAAATATATCAATGTGAGTGGTAAAATATATCAATGTGAGTGGTAAAATATATCAATGTGGGCGGTAAAATATATCAATGTGAGTGGTAAAATATATCAATGTGAGTGGTAAAATAAATCAATGTGAGTGGTAAAATATATCAATGTGGGTGGTAAAATATATCAATGTGGGTGGTAAAATATATCAATGTGGGTGGAAAAATATATCAATGTGAGTGGTAAAATATATCAATGTGGGCGGTAAAATATATCAATGTGAGTGGTAAAATATATCAATGTGAGTGGTAAAATATATCAATGTGGGTGGTAAAATATATCAATGTGGGTGGAAAAATATATCAATGTGAGTGGTAAAATATATCAATGTGGGCGGTAAAATATATCAATGTGAGTGGTAAAATATATCAATGTGAGTGGTAAAATATATCAATGTGAGTGGTAAAATATATCAATGTGAGTGGTAAAATATATCAATGTGGGCGGTAAAATATATCAATGTGAGTGGTAAAATATATCAATGTGGGCGATAAAATATATCAATGTGAGTGGTAAAATATATCAATGTGGGCGATAAAATATATCAATGTGAGTGGTAATATATATCAATGTGAGTGGTAAAATATATCAATGTGGGCGGTAAAATATATCAATGTGAGTGGTAAAATATATCAATGTGGGCGATAAAATATATCAATGTGAGTGGTAAAATATATCAATGTGGGTGGTAAAACATATCAATGTGGGCGGTAAAATATATCAATGTGAGTGGTAAAATATATCAATGTGAGTGGTAAAATATATCAATGTGGGCGATAAAATATATCAATGTGAGTGGTAAAATATATCAATGTGGGCGGTAAAATATATCAATGTGAGTGGTAAAATATATCAATGTGGGTGGTAAAATATATCAATGTGGGTGGAAAAATATATCAATGTGAGTGGTAAAATATATCAATGTGGGCGGTAAAATATATCAATGTGGGTGGTAAAACATATAAATGTGAGTGGTAAAATATATCATTGTGGGTGGTAAAATATATCAATGTGAGTGGTAAAATATATCAATGTGGGTGGAAAAATATATCAATGTGAGTGGTAAAATATATCAATGTGAGTGGTAAAATATATCAATGTGGGTGGTAAAACATATCAATGTGAGTGGTAAAATATATCAATGTGGGCGATAAAATATATCAATGTGAGTGGTAAAATATATCAATGTGGGTGGTAAAATATATCAATGTGAGTGGTAAAATATATCAATGTGGGTGGTAAAATATATCAATGTGGGTGGTAAAATATATCAATGTGAGTGGTAAAATATATCAATGTGGGTGGTAAAACATATCAATGTGAGTGGTAAAATATATCAGTGGGTGGTAAAATATATCAATGTGGGTGGTAAAATATATCAATGTGAGTGGTAAAATATATCAGTGGGTGGTAAAATATATCAATGTGAGTGGTAAAATATATCAATGTGAGTGGTAAAATATATCAATGTGAGTGGTAAAATATATCAATGTGGGTGGTAAAATATATCAATGTGAGTGGTAAAATATATCAATGTGGGTGGTAAAACATATCAATGTGAGTGGTAAAATATATCAGTGGGTGGTAAAATATATCAATGTGGGTGGTAAAATATATCAATGTGAGTGGTAAAATATATCAGTGGGTGGTAAAATATATCAATGTGAGTGGTAAAATATATCAATGTGAGTGGTAAAATATATCAGTGGGTGGTAAAATATAACAATGTGAGTGGTAAAATATATCAATGTGGGCGGTAAAATATACACAAAGAATTAAGTTAAGCACCCCTACACAAAGAATTAAGTTAAGCACCCCCTAATATATATTCTTTGTGTAGTGCGGCACCCTCCAATAGCCAATTTGGATGAATTGGAACGTGCATTACATCAGGAATGGAACAACCTGCCACAGCAACGCATACGACGGCTTACAGGGTCTATGAGACGTAGGGTTGAGTCAGTGATCCGATCACGTGGGTCCTACACACGTTATTGACGCAAAGATCGCTAGAGGTCTTCTCAGAACAATGACTGTACGTTAGAAAACATAAACGTCATCCACACTGTCCGTGATGGACCTATAGCTCCATACTTAAATTGAGGTGAAAATATGCCTAAAATTCCCAAAAAATTTCACCTTAAATTATTCAGAATAAAATATTGAAAACGGCATGATTGTTATGTTTTTATGTGACCATAATATCACTTCTCCAGAAAATATAGCAATATCATGGGTATATTACACTGTTTTGACGACAACAAACTTGTAATGTGCGAGGTTGTAAAAAAACGGGGGGGGGGGGTGCTTAACTTAATTCTTTGTGTATATATCAATGTGAGTGGTAAAATATATCAATGTGAGTGGTAAAATATATCAATGTGGGCGGTAAAATATATCAATGTGAGTGGTAAAATATATCAATGTGGGCGGTAAAATATATCAATGTGAGTGGTAAAATATATCAATGTGAGTGGTAAAATATATCAATGTGGGCGGTAAAATATATCAATGTGAGTGGTAAAATATATCAATGTGGGCGGTAAAATATATCAATGTGAGTGGTAAAATATATCAATGTGGGTGGTAAAACATATCAATGTGAGTGGTAAAATATATCAATGTGGGCGGTAAAATATACAAATGTGAGTGGTAAAATATATCAATGTGGGCGGTAAAATATATCAATGTGAGTGGTAAAATATATCAATGTGGGTGGTAAAACATATCAATGTGAGTGGTAAAATATATCAGTGAGTGGTAAAATATATCAATGTGAGTGGTAAAATATATCAATGTGGGTGGTAAAATATATCAATGTGGGTGGAAAAATATATCAATGTGAGTGGTAAAATATATCAATGTGGGCGGTAAAATATATCAATGTGAGTGGTAAAATATATCAATGTGAGTGGTAAAATATATCAATGTGGGCGGTAAAATATATCAATGTGAGTGGTAAAATATATCAATGTGAGTGGTAAAATAAATCAATGTGAGTGGTAAAATATATCAATGTGGGTGGTAAAATATATCAATGTGGGTGGTAAAATATATCAATGTGGGTGGAAAAATATATCAATGTGAGTGGTAAAATATATCAATGTGGGCGGTAAAATATATCAATGTGAGTGGTAAAATATATCAATGTGAGTGGTAAAATATATCAATGTGGGTGGTAAAATATATCAATGTGGGTGGAAAAATATATCAATGTGAGTGGTAAAATATATCAATGTGGGCGGTAAAATATATCAATGTGAGTGGTAAAATATATCAATGTGAGTGGTAAAATATATCAATGTGAGTGGTAAAATATATCAATGTGAGTGGTAAAATATATCAATGTGGGCGGTAAAATATATCAATGTGAGTGGTAAAATATATCAATGTGGGCGATAAAATATATCAATGTGAGTGGTAAAATATATCAATGTGGGCGATAAAATATATCAATGTGAGTGGTAATATATATCAATGTGAGTGGTAAAATATATCAATGTGGGCGGTAAAATATATCAATGTGAGTGGTAAAATATATCAATGTGGGCGATAAAATATATCAATGTGAGTGGTAAAATATATCAATGTGGGTGGTAAAACATATCAATGTGGGCGGTAAAATATATCAATGTGAGTGGTAAAATATATCAATGTGAGTGGTAAAATATATCAATGTGGGCGATAAAATATATCAATGTGAGTGGTAAAATATATCAATGTGGGCGGTAAAATATATCAATGTGAGTGGTAAAATATATCAATGTGGGTGGTAAAATATATCAATGTGGGTGGAAAAATATATCAATGTGAGTGGTAAAATATATCAATGTGGGCGGTAAAATATATCAATGTGAGTGGTAAAATATATCAATGTGAGTGGTAAAATATATCAATGTGGGCGGTAAAATATATCAATGTGAGTGGTAAAATATATCAATGTGAGTGGTAAAATAAATCAATGTGAGTGGTAAAATATATCAATGTGGGTGGTAAAATATATCAATGTGGGTGGTAAAATATATCAATGTGGGTGGAAAAATATATCAATGTGAGTGGTAAAATATATCAATGTGGGCGGTAAAATATATCAATGTGAGTGGTAAAATATATCAATGTGAGTGGTAAAATATATCAATGTGGGTGGTAAAATATATCAATGTGGGTGGAAAAATATATCAATGTGAGTGGTAAAATATATCAATGTGGGCGGTAAAATATATCAATGTGAGTGGTAAAATATATCAATGTGAGTGGTAAAATATATCAATGTGAGTGGTAAAATATATCAATGTGAGTGGTAAAATATATCAATGTGGGCGGTAAAATATATCAATGTGAGTGGTAAAATATATCAATGTGGGCGATAAAATATATCAATGTGAGTGGTAAAATATATCAATGTGGGCGATAAAATATATCAATGTGAGTGGTAATATATATCAATGTGAGTGGTAAAATATATCAATGTGGGCGGTAAAATATATCAATGTGAGTGGTAAAATATATCAATGTGGGCGATAAAATATATCAATGTGAGTGGTAAAATATATCAATGTGGGTGGTAAAACATATCAATGTGGGCGGTAAAATATATCAATGTGAGTGGTAAAATATATCAATGTGAGTGGTAAAATATATCAATGTGGGCGATAAAATATATCAATGTGAGTGGTAAAATATATCAATGTGGGCGGTAAAATATATCAATGTGAGTGGTAAAATATATCAATGTGAGTGGTAAAATATATCAATGTGGGCGGTAAAATATATCAATGTAAGTGGTAAAATATATCAATGTGGGCGATAAAATATATCAATGTGAGTGGTAAAATATATCAATGTGGGCGATAAAATATATCAATGTGAGTGGTAAAATATATCAATGTGGGCGGTAAAATATATCAATGTGAGTGGTAAAATATATCAATGTGAGTGGTAAAATATATCAATGTGGGCGGTAAAATATATCAATGTGAGTGGTAAAATATATCAATGTGGGCGATAAAATATATCAATGTGAGTGGTAAAATATATCAATGTGGGTGGTAAAACATATCAATGTGAGTGGTAAAATATATCAATGTGGGCGGTAAAATATATCAATGTGAGTGGTAAAATATATCAATGTGGGCGGTAAAATATATCAATGTGAGTGGTAAAATATATCAATGTGGGTGGTAAAACATATCAATGTGAGTGGTAAAACATATCAATGTGGGTGGTAAAATATATCAGTGGGTGGTAAAATATATCAATGTGGGTGGTAAAATATATCAATGTGAGTGGTAAAATATATCAGTGGGTGGTAAAATATATCAATGTGGGTGGTAAAATATATCAATGTGAGTGGTAAAATATATCAGTGGGTGGTAAAATATATCAATGTGGGTGGTAAAATATATCAATGTGAGTGGTAAAATATATCAGTGGGTGGTAAAATATATCAATGTGGGTGGTAAAACATATCAATGTGAGTGGTAAAATATATCATTGTGGGTGATAAAATATATCAATGTGAGTGGTAAAATATATCAGTGGGTGGTAAAATATATCAATGTGGGTGGTAAAATATATCAATGTGAGTGGTAAAATATATCATTGTGGGTGGTAAAATATATCAATGTGAGTGGTAAAATATATCAGTGGGTGGTAAAATATATCAATGTGGGTGGTAAAATATATCAATGTGGGTGGTAAAACATATCAATGTGAGTGGTAAAATATATCAGTGGGTGGTAAAATATATCAATGTGGGTGGTAAAATATATCAATGTGAGTGGTAAAATATATCAGTGGGTGGTAAAATATATCATTGTGGGTGGTAAAATATATCAATGTGAGTGGTAAAATATATCATTGTGGGTGGTAAAATATATCAATGTGAGTGGTAAAATATATCAATGTGGGTGGAAAAATATATCAATGTGAGTGGTAAAATATATCAATGTGAGTGGTAAAATATATCAATGTGGGTGGTAAAACATATCAATGTGAGTGGTAAAATATATCAGTGAGTGGTAAAATATATCAATGTGAGTGGTAAAATATATCAATGTGGGTGGTAAAATATATCAATGTGAGTGGTAAAATATATCAATGTGGGTGGTAAAACATATCAATGTGAGTGGTAAAATATATCAGTGGGTGGTAAAATATATCAATGTGGGTGGTAAAATATATCAATGTGAGTGGTAAAATATATCAGTGGGTGGTAAAATATATCAATGTGAGTGGTAAAATATATCAATGTGAGTGGTAAAATATATCAGTGGGTGGTAAAATATAACAATGTGAGTGGTAAAATATATCAATGTGGGCGGTAAAATATATCAATGTGAGTGGTAAAATATATCAATGTGAGTGGTAAAATATATCAATGTGGGCGGTAAAATATATCAATGTGAGTGGTAAAATATATCAATGTGGGCGGTAAAATATATCAATGTGAGTGGTAAAATATATCAATGTGAGTGGTAAAATATATCAATGTGGGCGGTAAAATATATCAATGTGAGTGGTAAAATATATCAATGTGGGCGGTAAAATATATCAATGTGAGTGGTAAAATATATCAATGTGGGTGGTAAAACATATCAATGTGAGTGGTAAAATATATCAATGTGGGCGGTAAAATATACAAATGTGAGTGGTAAAATATATCAATGTGGGCGGTAAAATATATCAATGTGAGTGGTAAAATATATCAATGTGGGTGGTAAAACATATCAATGTGAGTGGTAAAACATATCAATGTGAGTGGTAAAATATATCAGTGGGTGGTAAAATATATCAATGTGGGTGGTAAAATATATCAATGTGAGTGGTAAAATATATCAGTGGGTGGTAAAATATATCAATGTGGGTGGTAAAACATATCAATGTGAGTGGTAAAATATATCATTGTGGGTGGAAAAATATATCAATGTGAGTGGTAAAATATATCAATGTGAGTGGTAAAATATATCAATGTGGGTGGTAAAACATATCAATGTGAGTGGTAAAATATATCAGTGAGTGGTAAAATATATCAATGTGAGTGGTAAAATATATCAATGTGGGTGGTAAAATATATCAATATGGGTGGTAAAACATATCAATGTGAGTGGTAAAATATATCAGTGGGTGGTAAAATATATCAATGTGAGTGGTAAAATATATCAGTGAGTGGTAAAATATATCAATGTGAGTGGTAAAATATATCAATGTGGGTGGTAAAATATATAAATGTGAGTGGTAAAATATATCAGTGAGTGGTAAAATATATCAATGTGAGTGGTAAAATATATCAATGTGGGTGGTAAAATATATCAATGTGGGTGGTAAAACATATCAATGTGAGTGGTAAAATATATCAGTGGGTGGTAAAATATATCAATGTGGGTGGAAAAATATATCAATGTGAGTGGTAAAATATATCAATGTGAGTGGTAAAATATATCAATGTGGGTGGTAAAACATATCAATGTGAGTGGTAAAATATATCAGTGAGTGGTAAAATATATCAATGTGAGTGGTAAAATATATCAATGTGGGTGGTAAAATATATCAATGTGGGTGGTAAAATATATCAATGTGAGTGGTAAAATATATCAGTGGGTGGTAAAATCTATCAATGTGGGTGGTAAAACATATCAATGTGAGTGGTAAAATATATCAGTGGGTGGTAAAATCTATCAATGTGGGTGGTAAAATATATCAATGTGAGTGGTAAAATATATCAATGTGAGTGGTAAAATATATCAATGTGAGTGGTAAAATATATCAATGTGGGTGGTAAAACATATCAATGTGAGTGGTAAAATATATCAATGTGAGTGGTAAAATATATCAATGTGGGTGGTAAAATATATAAATGTGGGTGGTAAAATATATCAATGTGGGTTGGTAAAATATATCAATGTGGGTGGTAAAATATATCAATGTGGGTGGTAAAATATATCAATGTGGGTGGTAAAATATATCAATGTGAGTGGTAAAATATATCAATGTGGGTGGTAAAATATATCAATGTGGGTGGTAAAATATATCAATGTGAGTGGTAAAATATATCAATGTGGGTGGTAAAATATATCAATGTGGGTGGTAAAATATATCAATGTGGGTGGTAAAATATATCAATGTGAGTGGTAAAATATATCAATGTGAGTGGTAAAATATATCAATATGGGTGGTAAAATATATAAATGTGGGTGGTAAAATATATCAATGTGGGTGGTAAAATATATCAATGTGGGTGGTAAAATATATCAATGTGAGTGGTAAAATATATCAATGTGGGTGGTAAAATATATCAATGTGGGTGGTAAAATATATCAATGTGGGGGGTAAAATATATCAATGTGGGTGGTAAAATATATCAATGTGAGTGGTAAAATATATCAATGTGGGTGGTAAAATATATCAATGTGAGTGGTAAAATATATCAATGTGAGTGGTAAAATATATCAATGTGGGTGGTAAAATATATCAATGTGGGTGGTAAAATATATCAATGTGGGTGGTAAAATATATCAATGTGAGTGGTAAAATATATCAGTGGGTGGTAAAATATATCAATGTGGGTGGTAAAACATATCAATGTGAGTGGTAAAATATATCAGTGGGTGGTAAAATCTATCAATGTGGGTGGTAAAATATATCAATGTGAGTGGTAAAATATATCAATGTGAGTGGTAAAATATATCAATGTGAGTGGTAAAATATATCAATGTGGGTGGTAAAACATATCAATGTGAGTGGTAAAATATATCAATGTGGGCGGTAAAATATATCGATGTGAGTGGTAAAATATATCAATGTGAGTGGTAAAATATATCATTGTGAGTGGTAAAATATATCATTGTGGGTGGTAAAATATATCAATGTGAGTGGTAAAATATATCAGTGGGTGGTAAAATATATCAATGTGGGTGGTAAAATATATCAATGTGGGTGGTAAAACATATCAATGTGAGTGGTAAAATATATCAGTGGGTGGTAAAATATATCAATGTGGGTGGTAAAATATATCAATGTGAGTGGTAAAATATATCAGTGGGTGGTAAAATATATCAATGTGGGTGGTAAAACATATAAATGTGAGTGGTAAAATATATCATTGTGGGTGGTAAAATATATCAATGTGAGTGGTAAAATATATCAATGTGGGTGGAAAAATATATCAATGTGAGTGGTAAAATATATCAATGTGAGTGGTAAAATATATCAATGTGGGTGGTAAAACATATCAATGTGAGTGGTAAAATATATCAATGTGGGCGATAAAATATATCAATGTGAGTGGTAAAATATATCAATGTGGGTGGTAAAATATATCAATGTGAGTGGTAAAATATATCAATGTGGGTGGTAAAATATATCAATGTGGGTGGTAAAATATATCAATGTGAGTGGTAAAATATATCAATGTGGGTGGTAAAACATATCAATGTGAGTGGTAAAATATATCAGTGGGTGGTAAAATATATCAATGTGGGTGGTAAAATATATCAATGTGAGTGGTAAAATATATCAGTGGGTGGTAAAATATATCAATGTGAGTGGTAAAATATATCAATGTGAGTGGTAAAATATATCAATGTGAGTGGTAAAATATATCAATGTGGGTGGTAAAATATATCAATGTGAGTGGTAAAATATATCAATGTGGGTGGTAAAACATATCAATGTGAGTGGTAAAATATATCAGTGGGTGGTAAAATATATCAATGTGGGTGGTAAAATATATCAATGTGAGTGGTAAAATATATCAGTGGGTGGTAAAATATATCAATGTGAGTGGTAAAATATATCAATGTGAGTGGTAAAATATATCAGTGGGTGGTAAAATATAACAATGTGAGTGGTAAAATATATCAATGTGGGCGGTAAAATATACACAAAGAATTAAGTTAAGCACCCCTACACAAAGAATTAAGTTAAGCACCCCCTAATATATATTCTTTGTGTAGTGCGGCACCCTCCAATAGCCAATTTGGATGAATTGGAACGTGCATTACATCAGGAATGGAACAACCTGCCACAGCAACGCATACGACGGCTTACAGGGTCTATGAGACGTAGGGTTGAGTCAGTGATCCGATCACGTGGGTCCTACACACGTTATTGACGCAAAGATCGCTAGAGGTCTTCTCAGAACAATGACTGTACGTTAGAAAACATAAACGTCATCCACACTGTCCGTGATGGACCTATAGCTCCATACTTAAATTGAGGTGAAAATATGCCTAAAATTCCCAAAAAATTTCACCTTAAATTATTCAGAATAAAATATTGAAAACGGCATGATTGTTATGTTTTTATGTGACCATAATATCACTTCTCCAGAAAATATAGCAATATCATGGGTATATTACACTGTTTTGACGACAACAAACTTGTAATGTGCGAGGTTGTAAAAAAACGGGGGGGGGGGGGTGCTTAACTTAATTCTTTGTGTATATATCAATGTGAGTGGTAAAATATATCAATGTGAGTGGTAAAATATATCAATGTGGGCGGTAAAATATATCAATGTGAGTGGTAAAATATATCAATGTGGGCGGTAAAATATATCAATGTGAGTGGTAAAATATATCAATGTGAGTGGTAAAATATATCAATGTGGGCGGTAAAATATATCAATGTGAGTGGTAAAATATATCAATGTGGGCGGTAAAATATATCAATGTGAGTGGTAAAATATATCAATGTGGGTGGTAAAACATATCAATGTGAGTGGTAAAATATATCAATGTGGGCGGTAAAATATACAAATGTGAGTGGTAAAATATATCAATGTGGGCGGTAAAATATATCAATGTGAGTGGTAAAATATATCAATGTGGGTGGTAAAACATATCAATGTGAGTGGTAAAACATATCAATGTGAGTGGTAAAATATATCAGTGGGTGGTAAAATATATCAATGTGGGTGGTAAAATATATCAATGTGAGTGGTAAAATATATCAGTGGGTGGTAAAATATATCAATGTGGGTGGTAAAACATATCAATGTGAGTGGTAAAATATATCATTGTGGGTGGAAAAATATATCAATGTGAGTGGTAAAATATATCAATGTGAGTGGTAAAATATATCAATGTGGGTGGTAAAACATATCAATGTGAGTGGTAAAATATATCAGTGAGTGGTAAAATATATCAATGTGAGTGGTAAAATATATCAATGTGGGTGGTAAAATATATCAATGTGGGTGGTAAAACATATCAATGTGAGTGGTAAAATATATCAGTGGGTGGTAAAATATATCAATGTGAGTGGTAAAATATATCAGTGAGTGGTAAAATATATCAATGTGAGTGGTAAAATATATCAATGTGGGTGGTAAAATATATCAATGTGAGTGGTAAAATATATCAGTGAGTGGTAAAATATATCAATGTGAGTGGTAAAATATATCAATGTGGGTGGTAAAATATATCAATGTGGGTGGTAAAACATATCAATGTGAGTGGTAAAATATATCAGTGGGTGGTAAAATATATCAATGTGGGTGGAAAAATATATCAATGTGAGTGGTAAAATATATCAATGTGAGTGGTAAAATATATCAATGTGGGTGGTAAAACATATCAATGTGAGTGGTAAAATATATCAGTGAGTGGTAAAATATATCAATGTGAGTGGTAAAATATATCAATGTGGGTGGTAAAATATATCAATGTGGGTGGTAAAATATATCAATGTGAGTGGTAAAATATATCAGTGGGTGGTAAAATCTATCAATGTGGGTGGTAAAACATATCAATGTGAGTGGTAAAATATATCAGTGGGTGGTAAAATCTATCAATGTGGGTGGTAAAATATATCAATGTGAGTGGTAAAATATATCAATGTGAGTGGTAAAATATATCAATGTGAGTGGTAAAATATATCAATGTGGGTGGTAAAACATATCAATGTGGGTGGTAAAACATATCAATGTGAGTGGTAAAATATATCAATGTGGGTGGTAAAATATATCAATGTGGGTGGTAAAATATATCAATGTGGGTTGGTAAAATATATCAATGTGGGTGGTAAAATATATCAATGTGGGTGGTAAAATATATCAATGTGGGTGTTAAAATATATCAATGTGAGTGGTAAAATATATCAATGTGGGTGGTAAAATATATCAATGTGGGTGGTAAAATATATCAATGTGAGTGGTAAAATATATCAATGTGGGTGGTAAAATATATCAATGTGGGTGGTAAAATATATCAATGTGGGTGGTAAAATATATCAATGTGAGTGGTAAAATATATCAATGTGAGTGGTAAAATATATCAATATGGGTGGTAAAATATATAAATGTGGGTGGTAAAATATATCAATGTGGGTGGTAAAATATATCAATGTGGGTGGTAAAATATATCAATGTGAGTGGTAAAATATATCAATGTGGGTGGTAAAATATATCAATGTGGGTGGTAAAATATATCAATGTGGGTGGTAAAATATATCAATGTGGGTGGTAAAATATATCAATGTGAGTGGTAAAATATATCAATGTGGGTGGTAAAATATATCAATGTGAGTGGTAAAATATATCAATGTGAGTGGTAAAATATATCAATGTGGGTGGTAAAATATATCAATGTGGGTGGTAAAATATATCAATGTGGGTGGTAAAATATATCAATGTGAGTGGTAAAATATATCAGTGGGTGGTAAAATATATCAATGTGGGTGGTAAAACATATCAATGTGAGTGGTAAAATATATCAGTGGGTGGTAAAATCTATCAATGTGGGTGGTAAAATATATCAATGTGAGTGGTAAAATATATCAATGTGAGTGGTAAAATATATCAATGTGAGTGGTAAAATATATCAATGTGGGTGGTAAAACATATCAATGTGAGTGGTAAAATATATCAATGTGGGCGGTAAAATATATCGATGTGAGTGGTAAAATATATCAATGTGAGTGGTAAAATATATCATTGTGGGTGGTAAAACATATCAGTGGGTGGTAAAATATATCAATGTGGGTGGTAAAATATATCAATGTGGGTGGTAAAACATATCAGTGGGTGGTAAAATATATCAATGTGGGTGGTAAAATATATCAATGTGGGTGGTAAAACATATCAGTGGGTGGTAAAATATATCAATGTGGGTGGTAAAATATATCAATGTGAGTGGTAAAATATATCAATGTGAGTGGTAAAATATATCAATATGGGTGGTAAAATATATAAATGTGGGTGGTAAAATATATCAATGTGGGTGGTAAAATATATCAATGTGGGTGGTAAAATATATCAATGTGAGTGGTAAAATATATCAATGTGGGTGGTAAAATATATCAATGTGGGTGGTAAAATATATCAATGTGGGTGGTAAAATATATCAATGTGGGTGGTAAAATATATCAATGTGAGTGGTAAAATATATCAATGTGGGTGGTAAAATATATCAATGTGAGTGGTAAAATATATCAATGTGAGTGGTAAAATATATCAATGTGGGTGGTAAAATATATCAATGTGGGTGGTAAAATATATCAATGTGGGTGGTAAAATATATCAATGTGAGTGGTAAAATATATCAGTGGGTGGTAAAATATATCAATGTGGGTGGTAAAACATATCAATGTGAGTGGTAAAATATATCAGTGGGTGGTAAAATCTATCAATGTGGGTGGTAAAATATATCAATGTGAGTGGTAAAATATATCAATGTGAGTGGTAAAATATATCAATGTGAGTGGTAAAATATATCAATGTGGGTGGTAAAACATATCAATGTGAGTGGTAAAATATATCAATGTGGGCGGTAAAATATATCGATGTGAGTGGTAAAATATATCAATGTGAGTGGTAAAATATATCATTGTGAGTGGTAAAATATATCATTGTGGGTGGTAAAACATATCAGTGGGTGGTAAAATATATCAATGTGGGTGGTAAAATATATCAATGTGGGTGGTAAAACATATCAGTGGGTGGTAAAATATATCAATGTGGGTGGTAAAATATATCAGTGGGTCCCATCCTTGTTTGTGAAAGACAATCTCTTGTAAAAGATGGAATTTCGCGGTGTGGTGTGTCTCACTTCCAAGTTGTATAATTGTGATTTGGTTTTGATGTTGTGATTTGGTTTTGATGTTGTGATTTGGTTTTGATGTTGTGATTTGGTTTTGATGTTGTGATTTGGTTTTGATGTGATTTGGTTTTGATGTTGTGATTTGGTTTTGATGTTGTGATTTGGTTTTGATGTGATTTGGTTTTGATGATGTGATTTGGTTTTGATGTTGTGATTTGGTTTTGATGTTGTGATTTGGTTTTGATGTTGTGATTTGGTTTTGATGTTGTGATTTGGTTTTGATGTTGTGATTTGGTTTTGATGTTGTGATTTGGTTTTGATGTTGTGATTTGGTTTTGATGTTGTGATTTGGTTTTGATGTTGTGATTTGGTTTTGATGTGATTTGGTTTTGATGTTGTGATTTGGTTTTGATGTTGTGATTTGGTTTTGATGTTGTGATTTGGTTTTGATGTTGTGATTTGGTTTTGATGTTGTGATTTGGTTTTGATGTTGTGATTTGGTTTTGATGTTGTGATTTGGTTTTGATGTTGTGATTTGGTTTTGATGTTGTGTTTTGGTTTTGATGTTGTGATTTGGTTTTGATGTGATTTGGTTTTGATGTTGTGATTTGGTTTTGATGTTGTGATTTGGTTTTGATGTGATTTGGTTTTGATGTTGTGTTTTGGTTTTGATGTTGTGATTTGGTTTTGATGTGATTTGGTTTTGATGTTGTGTTTTGGTTTTGATGTTGTGTTTTGGTTTTGATGTTGTGTTTTGGTTTTGATGTTGTGATTTGGTTTTGATGTTGTGATTTGGTTTTGATGTTGTGTTTTGGTTTTGATGTTGTGATTTGGTTTTGATGTTGTGTTTTGGTTTTGATGTTGTGTTTTGGTTTTGATGTTGTGTTTTGGTTTTGATGTTGTGATTTGGTTTTGATGTTGTGTTTTGGTTTTGATGTTGTGTTTTGGTTTTGATGTTGTGTTTTGGTTTTGATGTTGTGTTTTGGTTTTGATGTTGTGATTTGGTTTTGATGTTGTGATTTGGTTTTGATTTGATTTGGTTTTGATGTTGTGTTTTGGTTTTGATGTTGTGTTTTGGTTTTGATGTTGTGAATTGGTTTTGATGTTGTGATTTGGTTTTGATGTTGTGATTTGGTTTTGATGTTGTGTTTTGGTTTTGATGTTGTGATTTGGTTTTGATGTTGTGATTTGGTTTTGATGTTGTGATTTGGTTTTGATGTTGTGATTTGGTTTTGATGTTGTGATTTGGTTTTGATGTTGTGTTTTGGTTTTGATGTTGTGTTTTGGTTTTGATGTTGTGTTTTGGTTTTGATGTTGTGATTTGGTTTTGATGTTGTGATTTGGTTTTGATGTTGTGATTTGGTTTTGATGTTGTGATTTGGTTTTGATGTGTTTTGGTTTTGATGTTGTGATTTGGTTTTGATGTGATTTGGTTTTGATGTTTTTGAACACAGCTGTTGCTAAATGAAAAGGTTTCCAAATCAATTTGCTAAACCATAAATGTTTTTCTCTCCTTTTTAACATCTGTTTGAGATTTTTTCGACCATAGCAATGATGCGCCCGTGTTGAAAGGCCTTTATTACACGGTTACACGGTGTGTACTGTACACACTGTGCCGTGGGTGTGCACGCGTTCAGTGTGTGAGTCATAAAATGTAGCACGAGGATCCAGCAAGGTGACATCATCAAGGAGACTGGTCCTGCTTTCCTTGGACAGGCCTTGATGTGTTTTCCACCCAACCGCCATATTGGCAGCTCCCTCTCGGCTTGGAAACATCAAGGCCTGTTTGTCCGAGTATATCCCTGTGTCCGCGAGGGGGGATTCAGACATGAAATGGTGTGTGAGAGCTAATAAAGCAGAAATTGTGTAAGTGCAACTGTCAGACAAGAAAAGGTGACGGCCTGATGTTTGTATTTCAAAGTTGTCTATCCTCGTCGAAACTGTCTGTATAGGCCTCAACGTGCAGACAGTACTTTGTGTCCCTCATGAGCCATGCGACTTGTTGTTGAACAGACATTTTGTATTGTGGGTTGTGTGTTTTGACTCGGCGTATTTCCTGCAGATTTAAAGCATCGACCATGTTGCGGCTTTGTCGTATCAGGTCCTCTCATGGATCTGTGGACAGAACGGATGACGTCAGAGTTCCGCTCGATAGATAATTATTTTCTTGTTTCGTCTGTTGGGTTCCGGCATCACCTTCACACATGCGGGATGACGAGGTGGGGTAATGTTTGATGAGGTGGGGTGGTGTCCGAGGGTGAGGTGGGGTAATGTTTGATGAGGTGTGGTGCTGTCCGAGGGTGAGGTGGGGTAATGTTTGATGAGGTGTGGTGCTGTCCGAGGGCGAGGTGGGGTAATGTTTGATGAGGTGTGGTGCTGTCCGAGGTGGGGCAATGTTTGATAAGGTGTGGTGCTGGCTGAGGTGGGGTAATGTTTGATGAGGTGTGGTGCTGTCCGAGGTGGGGTAATGTTTGATGAGGTGTGGTGCAGTTCGAGGTGGGGTAATGTTTGATGAGGTGTGGTGCTGTCCGAGATGGGGTAATGTTTGATGAGGTGCGGTGCAGTTCGAGGTGGGGTAATGTTTGATGAGGTGTGGTGCTGTCCGAGGTGGGGTAATGTTTGATGAGGTGTGGTGCTGTCCGAGGTGGGGTAATGTTTGATGAGGTGTGGTGCTGTCCGAGGTGGGGTAATGTTTGATGAGGTGTGGTGCTGTCCGAGGTGGGGTAATGTTTGATGAGGCGTGGTGCAGTCCGAGGTGGGTTAATGTTTGATGAGGTGTCGTGCTCTCCGAGGTGGGGTAATGTTTGATGAGGTGTGGTGCTGTCTGATGTGGGGTAATGTTTGATGAGGTGTGGTGCTGTCTGAGGTGGGGTAACATTTGATGAGGTGTGGGGCTGTCTGAGGTGGGGTAATGTTTGATGAGGTGTGGTGCTGTCTGAGGTGGAGCAATGTTTGATGAGGTGTGGTGCTGTCCGAGGTGGGGTAATGTTTGATGAGGTGTGGTGCTGTCCGAGGTGGCGTAATGTTTGATGAGGTGTGGACAGTCGAAGCACCCTTCGTCCACTTCGCTCACGCGCTCTGTCAGGTCCGAGCCAACGCCCCACTCCAGGCTCCTCGTCGACTGCCCACGAGGTCCGTGCACCACTCCAAGCTCCAGAAGCACCGAGCACCGCTCCAAGCACCACAAGCGAACCGTCAGCACGAAGAAGAGAAGCGCAGAGACCAACAGATGTCGTGTAGCGTCAAGAGACCAGCGAAGAAGACAGCAAAAAGGGAGAGAGAGCAAGAGAGACACAATGTCGTGCAGCCCAATAGACCAGCGAAGAACCCAAGAGCTACTAAAATGTCGTGCAGCGCGCCCTTTTATCTACTTGCGTCCACTCTCCTCCAATGTTCCCTTTCGCTGGCGCTCTCTCGTTGGCCGAGTGCCTCCCACCTGGTATTGCTCGCCCCTCTCCCTGCCCAGTCAACAGTCCTCCTGGGCGTGGCTCCCAGCCTTGCTACGAGGCTGGTTGCTGGGCCAGCTAGTGGTGTGGCTGGCTGCGGCCCCATCTGCGGCGCCCCAGCCTGGCTTTCTGCCTGTTTTCCAAAGTCGTTGTGGTAAGGGAGGGGAATTGATTAATGTGTGCACTAAAGGGCCTATCTAAGTGTTTATATGTGTGCGTTGCCATAAGGGACAAAGGAATGACTACCAGGTCTGACACACAGGGGTTTATCTTAGTCCCTACACTATTTAACACCCGAACATCCTTGTATGTTCACAGGTATACTCTTATCCCGACAAACCGCCTAAAAACACAGAACTTATTACAGGGTGGATTCCGTGTCGCGACAGTCGAAGCATGTTACCCATACAGATCTACCTGGCTCTAGATATTCCTTTACCCCCCGACATAACACAGCCCCCCCCCCCCACCCCCCCTGGAACCATAGCTCCTGCTAGGTTCACTGTAGGCGCTGCCATTCCAGTCTTAACACTTACTGTCTCATACTTAATTAACCTTTGAAATAAATCAGGAGGGCTGTGGGAAGTGAGCCGGACTTCCTTCCTATTCTCCTTAACATGCTAATCCCCTTAACAATCATGCAAATATGTACAATGATCTTATTCCTTGTTCCTGTGGAGGGAGGAAACAAACAACACACAAAACTAACTTAACCACAAACTTCACCAAACTTACAAAAATTCAGAACTCTATAAAACATTTGTTCAACCCCAGTCTACAGACCGCGTCCCCCGGTGGATGCCACAAGACGCAACCTTACCTGTGGGCCCATCCCAATGCACCCCTAAATTTCCAGGGGCCCTGTCCAGATATTACAGGTGAGTGACATGGCTCAGTGGATTTCGCCCACATTCTTGCAAAACAAACCCCTTATCCACTCATTCTCATTCCAAAAATCCTTGCACACAAAATCATTTCAAGCACTTATTTCATACACCCCCCTGCAGGACCATGGCATAGATGTCATTCGTGGGTGCGTTCACTTTCTACTAGGCAGCGGGGAGGTACCGCACAACAAGATGGTGGGGGTGCTTCAAGCTGTGGTGCCCGCAGTCCCAAAACAAGTCAACCGACTTCCAAGTTCATTGCCCCCCCCCCCCCACCCCCTTTACCTCTTGGCCCCGTGACAGCCCAACAGCCCTTTCCGCTGTTACCCCGCCGGTGAGGGTCTCCAAACCCCAGGCTCCTCCATGGCCTCCTGCTTCCGCGCAGCTCCACGGGTCGCCGGGGGTCTCTTTTACCCCCCGGCGCCCAACCAGACCCTCCACCCACAAGCTCCAATTTCCAGATACCCCTGGCTGCCATGGGTAATTGCCGCTGAGGGGCGGGGGGGGGGGGGGCGCAGGCATCGCTCCTCAGAGCTCGATCTGTACCTGCGGACACACACACCTTCCCCACCCACAAGATCCCAAAACACATTTCCTCCCACGCTGCCATTCAATTCTCACACATTTCCATAGCAGATGGTACAAAGGATGCTACAAAAAGTTGCCGTGGCCTGCTATTGTGAAATCCCCAGTTCACATTTTAAATCACATTTTCATTTCCAGCACGATACTCACCACTCATTCTCAGTTTCCATTCTCCACGACCACATAAAAACACATAACCACAACACAAAAACAAACGCCACCCACAAGACTCTGTGGCACACATTCCATCCCCCTCACCGGCCATGTCATCACTCTCACCCGCCCCCAACTCCGAATTACCTGTCCCCAAATTTACATAAGCAAGTCCTGAAGCCTGGGACAGTACACATCAGTTCCTCTCACCTGAAACGCAGGTAGTTGCAGGTTGCTCAGACCCAAAGTGCCATCCACCCTCAAAATCCCAAAATTTATCATTGGGCTGACCAAATTCTTCCAAATTTCACTTTTGTCCCCACTATACTGGCAGGTATGTGGGTCCGCATCCAACGGTGATTATCACGACACAACTACATGTGGCTACGACAGCTCCGCACCTCTACCGTGCAAGGGTCATCGGGACAAGCCGAGCAGTCAAAACGCCAACATGGCCCATGAGTGTCCATAAGGGTGCGACCCACCATCCATCCTTCGGCCCCCCTGCGAGGAACACAGCTGCACCAGCCCCAGCTGGCCAATGAGGTGAGCACCTGCTGCCACAAACACTACCGCACGCACAACCTCAGCCCTAGGGGAGACGGTCGCAGTGCGTGGCATTCCCCTCACGTCACCTACGCCGCCCTCGTCCCCCAGTCCACAGAACTGCAGCCCCCAGTGCCCACCCACACGACCACGCCAAGATCCAGTCGACAGCCATGCTCCACCAGGAGACTCACCCAGAATACATGGTCCACACACCTCGGACACCCATAGCACCACGTTGACCCTCAGACCCCCAACTCCATCCCCATGATCCCGCGTCCCAAATATCGGCACAGTCGCCCCCGCAACCAGTTGAAGGCTATGTCCTGCTAACCTGTCAATTTTCTCCCAGCCTCCAACACTTTGGTCTAAACACACCTGGATCAATAATGGTGACACTGCTGTCAGTATCCACCATGACATTTCAAAATCCACCCTTAAATTTGCATCTAACCCACAGATTACCCATGCCAAACATTTTTCACATTTTACTAAACTCACCAAAGAAAGATGCTTTGCCATACACATGCCAGCCGAGCATGGCCCATATACTCGGCTCGTTACCAATTCCCATTCAACAATCCCATGGATCTCTTCCCAAACCGAGAGTCCACAAATCATAATGAGACATCTGTGGAAGATCATTCTCACCATCATGTTCCACAGATGCCCCAATGGTTGTCCAGCAGGCTATGTCCATCCCTGTCCATTTGGTTTGACCCACGTCCATAGACCAGCACAGCATGGCAGGTCACCACATGCTGGCTGTCCCAGAGTCTCAGGGAGAGGGTGTCAGGCTGCATGCCCGGGCGGTCACCACATCAGGCCCATGTTGGCCGTCCGCGATGCCACCACCAAAGCGCGACCCACAACACCTCCCCCTAGTGGTACTCAATAAATGCCATCCCAGGCTTGAGAAACCACCTCGGACCCCCTGGAGGTCTTAACCCCCACCAGGGTCCGGTGACCCTGCCGGCCCGAGCCACGCGCTAGGGCGGCGCCCCGACGGACAGGGGATGCCACACTCCACCAGGCCCCCCGTGGGGCCCAGGTCGTACCATGACACCCATGGCTGGACCCCACGTCCAAATCTCGACAGCACAGCCCCCCAGCTGGCTGGCATACCCAAATTTTGAAAGGGGCAACTTTTGCCCGAGGCCATCCCCAATGACCTCTTCTGGTCCAAATCCCACAGCCCGGGGACCAACTCGAACCAAGGCTGCTCCAAATCACATTCCCATTTTAATTTTATTTTCGATTTCCTTTAAAAAAAATTGGCCCCAGGTGTCCAATCACCGCAGCTGCAGGTAACAACCCCTACCACAGGTTGTTCTGCCCCTCCCTGCAGCTGGTCCAAATTCCCTACGGGGACCAAATCTTCAGAGGCTCTATCTCCCGATCCTTCAATGTCCAAATCCAGCCTGGAGCCAACACACTCCCCCAACTGGTTCTTCTATTTTGGAGCCTCCGTTGCCCAATCAGAGTGCACGGTGAGGGTCCCTTCGGTCACCTCAACCGCCTCCTCGGACCGACTCACCTCCTCCCCAAAACTCCTTTGGGCCTGGTCAAACTCCACCTCCATGGGACTGTCCCAGGTCCTCAGCCGCTGTGTCACATCATGCTCATCATCCCCATCAATAATTTGCGGCCCCGACAGGTCTTCCCCAATAAATACCCGGTCCGGCTCAACCACACGGACCCCCAATAATGTTACCCCCTCTTGCTCTGAACCACCGCCCTGGCACAGCAAGGATCCAAATCCATCCCCCTGTTGATGTGTTGGGGCATCGACCTGGCCCCGATAAACCCCCAGGCCATGATGTGGGGAACATCTTCCCATTTACCTCCAAACATTCCAAATTTCCTTCCCCCATTCACCTGTGGGCACTCCACGTTCACCTGTGGACACTCCACGTTCACCTGTGGACACTCCTCCTCTACCTGCAGGCATTCCCCATCTAAATTTCGACACTCGCCATTCCCTTCCAATTTTAATTTAATTGCCATTCCTGGCTCCTGAGCCCCGTCGGCACCATTCTTTAGTTCTTCCTTCGATTCATTCGTCCATTCATTCAATTGTTCAATCTGGGCATCCAGTTTGCTATTCATTCGCTTCATCTGATCAATCTGAGCATCCATTTTGTTATTCATCTCTCCCTTCAATTCATTAATTTTATTACTCATGTTGTTATTCATTTTCTCACTGCTGTCGTTTATTCCCTTCATAATTTTTTCATACATGGCCTGGAAACCTGTCGGGTCCGTTTTGATAGCGGGGGATGTTCCACCACTACACTCCACCCCAACTACCTCCGACTCACTCCCAAGGCTATCCGCACCTTCCATCCTCCTTCAATACCGCTCACCTCCTCCATCCGTTAAGAGGAGGTCGCTTTCCCGCGCGGCTTTTACAAACGGAATAAAATTTAAATTTATGCCAATTTATGCTATGTTGGTGAGGCCCTCATGGTATTGTCGTGCGAATCCCTCAAGGTTAACACCAGGGACCACGGAAGACCGAACGGATTTAACGGAGGCGACGACCAACTCGGATTCGGCTATAAAACGTGGGAAAAGAAGAAGTGAAGAGGAAGAGGCGGCAAGCGCTTACCTATTGAGGGAATGAACTCGAACGAAAATGCAGGGTAAAATGTACAAAAAGAAACACGTTTATTCCGGAACCCGAGACAATGAAACGCGACGATGAATAAATAGTCCTAAATTGAGATCCCACACACCTCACTTCAAATACACCACACAGGAATGAATTACGAAAGGAAATGTCTCGTCGTGTAATGTTCTGTGGGGTGCGTCCTTATCTGTCTGTGGTCTGTCGTCCAACGCGGCTCCCTCCTCTGCCGCAAAGAAACCCTTCGTCCGCTTCGCCCACGCGCTCTGTCAGGCCCGAGCCAATGCCCCACTCCAGGCTCCTCGTCGACCGCCCACGAGGTCCGTGCACCACTCCAAGCTCCAGAAGCACCGAGCACCACTCCAAGCACCACGAGCGAACCATCAGCACGAAGAAGAGAAGCGCAGAGACCAACAGATGTCGTGTAGCATCAAGAGACCAGCAAAGAAGAACGGCAAAAAGGGAGAGAGAGAGCAAGAGAGACACAATGTCGTGCAGCCCAAGAGACCAGCGAAGAACCCAAGAGCTACTAAAATGTCGTGCAGTGCACCCTTTTATCTACTTGCATCCACTCTCCTCCAATGTTCCCCTTCGCTGGCGCCCTCTCATTGGCCGAGTGCATCCCACCTGGTATTGCTCGCCCCTCACCCTGCCCAGTCAACAGTCCTCCTGGGCGTGGCTCCCAGCCTTGCCACGAGGCTGGTTGCTGGGCCAGCTGGTGGTATGGCTGGCTGTGGCCCCATCGGCGACGCCCCAGCCTGGCTTTCTGCCTGTTTTCCAAAGTCGTTGTGGTAAGGGAGGGGAATTAATTAATGTGTGCATTAAAGGGCCTATCTAAGTGTTTATATGTGTGCGTTGCCATAAGGGACAAAGGAATGACTACCAGGTCTGACACACAGGGGTTTATCTTAGCCCCTACACTATTTAACACCTGAACATCCTTGTATGTTCACAGGTATACTCTTATCCCGACAAACCGCCTAAAAACACAGAACTTATTACAGGGTGGATTCCCTGTCGCGACAGTCGAAGCATGTTACCCATACAGATCTACCTGGCTCTAGATATTCCTTTACCCCCCAAAATAACAGTATGTTGGTGTAGCCCTCATGGTATGTTGGTGTAGCCCTCGTGGTATGTTGGTGTAGCCATCGTGGTATGTTGGTGAGGCCCTCGTGGAATGTTGGTGAGGCCCTCGTGGTATGTTGGTGTAGCCCGCGTGGTATGTTGGTGTGGCCCTCGTGGTATGTTGGTGTAGCCCTCGTGGTATGTTGGTGTCGCCCTGGTGGTATGTTGGTGTAGCCCTCATGGTATGTTGGTGTCGCCCTCGTGGTATGTTGGTGAGGCCCTCGTGGTATGTTGGTGTGACCCTCGTGGTATGTTGGTGTGACCCTCGTGGTATGTTGGTGTAGCCCTTGTGGTATGTTGGTGTAGTCCTCGTGGTATGTTGGTGTAGCCATCGTGGTATGTTGGTGAGGCCCTCGTGGAATGTTGGTGAGGCCCTCGTGGTATGTTGTTGTGGTCCTCGTGGAATGTTGTTGTGGCCCTCGTGGTATGTTGTTGTGGTCCTCGTGGTATGTTGTTGTGGCCCTCGTGGTATGTTGTTGTGGCCCTCGTGACGACAGTTCAACAACCACAGTTTGTACGTTTGAATTTGACCGCAATGCTTCTTTGGCCTTGTTCTGGCTGCTTGGTAAACAGAAAGTCTGAACAAGCTCTACTTTGGTAATTCAAACACTTTCAAACAAATGGCAGGGATGAAGAGGAATGTAAAGTGTTTTTAGTTTTTGTAAAACCTTGTCCTCGGTGGCATCATGTGCAGACAATTCGGACGGAATAGCATTTCCTTGCCAAGCGGCCACTTGCTGCGGCACGACCCACTTGGCAAAAGCCATTGGTGTAGAATCCATTCACAGCAATGAGGATCTCAATGGAGCCCTTGTTAACGAGATGTTTGAGTTTCGCGTCACGACGTCTCATCGCGTCACGACTCTACAACTGTCTCCTGTCACCAGACATCTTGCCAACCTCAGGGACTGTTCAAACTTGCTCGCTGTGCTAACCAACTCGGGTTCCTTTGTTATGTTTCAGCTCCTTGGTTATTATGTGGTTTTGCTGTCGTAACCCTGGCAATCGTGCAATGGCAGGGAACTTGGGGGAGGTTTGTGCTTTAGGATTTTGTTTGAACCGAGCTAAAATCTACAATACAGTCATAAAGCATGGATACAATGATGTGTGTACATACATACATACATACATATATATATATATAACACAAATACGGTGGCCGATATGACAAAACTGCAAATTTATTGACTGTTCCTAAAAAAAAAAAAAAAAACCATAGTTAGTCCTCCGCACAGATCACTCCGATAGTCTGTGCTTTTCTGGACACTAACTCTGCAGTCCTCCGCACAGATCACTCCGATGGTCTGTGATTTTCTGGACACTAACTCTGCAGTCCTCCGCATGGATCACTCCGATAGTCTGTGCTTTTCTGGACACTAACTCTGCAGTCCTCCGCATGGATCACTCCGATAGTCTGTGCTTTTCTGGACACTAACTCTGCAGTCCTCCGCATGGATCACTCCGATGGTCTGTGTTTTTCTGGACACTAACTCTGCAGTCCTCCGCACAGATCACTCCGATAGTCTGTGCTTTTCTGGACACTAACTCTCCAGTCCTCCGCATGGATCACTCCGATAGTCTGTGCTTTTCTGGACACTAACTCTCCAGTCCACCGTCTGTGCTTTTCTGGACACTAACTCTCCAGTCCTCCGCATGGATCGCTCCGATAGTCTGTGCTTTTCTGGACACTAAGTCTGCAGTCCTCCGCATGGATCACTCCGATAGTCTGTGCTTTTCTGGACACAACTCTGCAGTCCTCCACACAGATCACTCCGATAGTCTGTGCTTTTCTGGACACTAACTCTGCAGTCCTCCGCATGGATCACTCCGATAGTCTGTGCTTTTCTGGACACTAACTCTCCAGTCCTCCGTCTGTGCTTTTCTGGACACTAACTCTCCAGTCCTCCGCATGGATCACTCCGATAGTCTGTGCTTTTCTGGACACAACTCTGCAGTCCTCCGCACAGATCACTCCGATAGTCTGTGCTTTTCTGGACACTAACTCTGCAGTCCTCCGCACGGATCACTCCGATAGTCTGTGCTTTTCTGGACACTAACTCTGCAGTCCTCCGCACGGATCACTCCGATAGTCTGTGCTTTTCTGGACACAACTCTGCAGTCCTCCGCACAGATCACTCCGATAGTCTGTGCTTTTCTGGACACTAACTCTGCAGTCCTCCGCATGGATCACTCCGATAGTCTGTGCTTTTCTGGACACTAACTCTCCAGTCCTCCGTCTGTGCTTTTCTGGACACTAACTCTCCAGTCCTCCGCATGGATCACTCCGATAGTCTGTGCTTTTCTGGACACTAACTCTCCAGTCCTCCGTCTGTGCTTTTCTGGACACTAACTCTCCAGTCCTCCGCATGGATCACTCCGATAGTCTGTGCTTTTCTGGACACGAACTCGAGACTTTGACTCGAGGATTTAATGAACCCGTTGGTAGATGCCGATGAACAGGATTAACATCGAAATGCATGTGAGGTTGCTGAATGTGAATGTTGTTTTTTCTTTATTAACTTTTTTATCCTTATGAGTGGTCATAGGTGACGGGATGTCCGCAGCCACCTGGGGCGCTACCACCACCTGTCCCTTTGGAGCATTTAGCAGAACATAGGTTCTGTGGCAAGCTCTTGGGGTAGGCTGCCGGATTTGTGTGTTTTGGGGGATTCTCTCCGGTGTTCAGGACCATCTCGCTGGATGTACGGTACTTGTGGCCATTGGACGCAGTCTGGAATCCTGCTCCGCGAGTCAGGCTTGCTGCGTATGGCAAACAAGGTCACCTTCAGATCTTTTTTTTGGAGTTCCTCCACTCACGCAGTCAGCACATTACTATCAAAGGAACTACTTCCCAGATGGAACTCCCTCCCAGTAGGGGCTGGAGTGCACCAAGGCACTTTATGAGGCCCAGTGTTGCTCCTCATCTGCATAAGCAAACACGCCGATGCTCTCAGAAACCTCTTCCTTTTCGCAGATGGCTCCACCTTTTGTCGTACAGTACCCTGATCCCACTGATGGCTCCACCTTTTGTCGTACAGTACCCTGATCCCACTGATGGCTCCACATTTTGGTGTACAGTACCCTGATCCCACTGATGGCTCCACATTTTGTCGTACAGTACCCTGATCCCACTGATGGCTCCATATTTTGTCGTACAGTACCCTGATCCCACTGATGGCTCCACATTTTGTCGTACAGTACCCTGATCCCACTGATGGCTCCATATTTTGTCGTACAGTACCCTGATCCCACTGATGGCTCCACATTTTGTCGTACAGTACCCTGATCCCACTGATGGCTCCACATTTTGTCGTACAGTACCCTGATCCCACTGATGGCTCCACATTTTGTCGTACAGTACCCTGATCCCACTGATGGCTCCACATTTTGTCATACAGTACCCTGATCCCACTGATGGCTCCACATTTTGTCATACAGTACCCTGATCCCACTGATGGCTCCACATTTTGTTGTACAGTACCCTGATCCCACTGATGGCTCCACATTTTGTCGTACAGTACCCTGATCCCACTGATGGCTCCACATTTTGTCATACAGTACCCTGATCCCACTGATGGCTCCACATTTTGTCATACAGTACCGCTTATCCCACTGATGGCTCCACATTTTGTCGTACAGTACCCTGATCCCACTGGCGGCTCCACATTTTGGCGTACAGTACCCTGATCCCACTGATGGCTCCGCATTTTGGCGTACAGTACCCTGATCCCACTGATGGCGCCGCATTTTGGCGTACAGTACCCTGATCCCACTGATGGCTCCACATTTTGTCGTACAGTACCCTGATCCCACTGATGGCTCCGCATTTTGGCGTACAGTACCCTGATCCCACTGATGGCTCCACATTTTGTCGTACAGTACCCTGATCCCACTGATGGCTCCACATTTTGACGTACAATACCCTGATCCCACTGGTGGCTCCACATTTTGGCGTACAGTACCCTGATCCCACTGACCGCCAGACAGTAGCTCCGTCACTCTCTGCTGATATGGAATTGAATAAATGCTGGTCGGATAAATGGAACATGGCTTTCCAACCTGCAAATCTCAGTCTCATCGCATCACTCCCGAAGGATTGTCAAAACGAGCCAACTTATACATTTTCACGCGCAGCCACTGGAAAAGAGATTCAGTCTCTTGACTTTCCAGGCCTCACAATCATCCCTGACCTCTCTGCTGCTGAACAATTCACAAAGCTTGCTTCAAATGCGGCCACAGACCGGGCATTCTTTGTAATTCTGGGAATGTCACGGACATGGAGCAAAAAAAGAGAAAAAAATGCAGGTTGAGGGAGAGTGGGGAAAAAGCACGACAACCTGGAAAGGAAGGAGTGGGCTTGTGGAGGTAGACAAGATCTTTCGTATGGATCTGGGATGACCTGACCTGGTAGTGAATAGCTGTCTTGGAGATCTTCAGTGAAGATTGAACAAATCCCATGGACACCTTGAGACTCCATAGACCTTTTAGACCTTCAGACCCTTAGACCCCCCAACGACTATTGGAACATATTACCCTTTCGACCCTCACAGACCCCTTGACCTTTTCAATCCCGTAAGACTATTTCACCATTTTTTACCCTTTATATCCCTTAGACCTTCAATACCTTTATAGACCCCTTGGATCCTTTAGACCTTTAATACCCTTGAGACATATTTGACCTTTTACACCCTGTTAGACCCTAACTACAAATGCAACATACGCTTTATACCCGTATAGACCATTTAGACCCCTTCGACCTCTTGGGCCACTTACGCCCTTTGGACCATTATTCCCTTTAGACACGTTAGAGCCTGTAGACCTTTAGAACTATTCGACCCTTTTCAACACAAACCACAAAAGAGTTTTCAAGTTTAAGATGGCAGAAATAGAGCTTGGAGGCCAGTGGTGATAGTGGTGATTAGTGATATTATTGACTAGCAGAGTTACCTGGCGTTGCCCGGAAAATAAATAAATAGTCAGTCACGCAATTTAGTTTAGAGGGCTTTTTATAGTCAGAGGAAGCCACGCCCCATTTGGCATGCCCTGCTGCCACACCCCGAGCACATTTGATGCACCCATGTTTTTTGTCGTGAAAAGCTACCCCCCATGAACCCCCACTTCCCTCTCTAAGTCATTTCCTTAGGCTGTACATGAGGCACAACCGAACAAACAGATGTTCACATATAGGGTTATACAGTAGATTATAATTCATTTGTGATTTATAAAGGTCCAAGCGATCAAAAGGTCTAAATAGTGAAGGGTCCAAGCTGGTCTAATGGATCTAAAGTCTTACAGGTCTTTGGGCTCTTAAGGGTCTTTTGAGTCCTCTGGGTCTTTGGGATATTTTGGGTTTTTGGGGTCTTTAGGGTTTTCTGAGGCTTTGGGATATTTTGGGTCGGCAGAGTCTTTTGGGTCTTTTGGGTGTACAGGGTCTTTTGGGTCATCTGTGTCTTTTGGGTCATCTGTGTCTTTTGGGTCATCTGTGTCTTTTGGGTGTTCGGTGTTTTGAGGTTGTTTGGGTGTTCGGGATCTTTTAGGTCTTTGGGATCTTTTGGGTTTTTTGGGTATTCAGGGTCTTTGGGTGTTCGGTGTTTTGAGGTTGTTTGGATGTTCAGGGTCTTTAGGATCTTTTTGGTCTTCAATGTCTTCAGGGTCTTTTGGATCGTTGAGGTATTTTGGGTCTTTTGTGTCTTCTGGGTCTTTAAGGGTCAATGGGGTGTATCTTGGGGGACTTAATGTGTCCTCAAAGGTATAATGGGTCTCAGCAGTCGAAAGTATCGAAAGGTACACCGTATTCCAACAGTACGTAATTAATAGACGCATGTAATTAATAGACAGGTTGCAACCGATGCACAAAGTACGTAATTAATAGATATGTAGTCACATGGCCGAACGGCCGAACGGACTGTATTTTTCGGTTTTATACATACAGTATTTGAAGAAAAAGACGTTTTGGTCACAAATGCGCGCACACACACACACACACACACACACACACACACACACACACACACACACACACACACACACACACACACACACACACACACACACACACACACACACACACTTTGCTCCATCATAAAAGATTCCAAAAGCGCTGACAAAATGTGTTCAAAGTGGGTAGTTGTGCTCTGAGTGTACATGGTAATGTTGTACAAAGTAGTAGTTGTGCTCTGAGTGTACATGGGAATGTTGTACACAGTGGGTAGTTGTGCTGTGAGTGTACATGGGAATGTTGTACACAGTGGGTAGTTGTGCTCTGAGTGTACATGGGAATGTTGTACACAGTGGGTAGTTGTGCTGTGAGTGTACATGGGAATGTTGTACACAGTGGGTAGTTGTGCTCTGAGTGTACATGGTAATGTTGTACAAAGTAGTAGTTGTGCTCTGAGTGTACATGGGAATGTTGTACACAGTGGTAGTTGTGCTGTGAGTGTATATGGGAATGTTCTACACAAAGTTGGTAGTTGTGCTCTGAGTGTACATGGGAATGTTCTACACAAAGTTGGTAGTTGTGCTCTGAGTGTATATGGGAAAGTGGGAATGTTGTACAAAGTTGGTAGTTGTGCTGTGAGTGTACATGGGAATGTTGTACACAGTGGGTAGTTGTGCTGTGAGTGTACATGGGAATGTTGTACACAGTGGGTAGTTGTGCTGTGAGTGTACATGGGAATGTTGTACAAAGTGGTAGTTGTGCTGTGAGTGTATATGGGAATGTTCTACACAAAGTTGGTAGTTGTGCTCTGAGTGTATATGGGAAAGTGGGAATGTTGTACAAAGTTGGTAGTTGTGCTCTGAGTGTATATGGGAAAGTGGGAATGTTGTACAAAGTTGGTAGTTGTGCTCTGAGTGTATATGGGAAAGTGGGAATGTTGTACAAAGTTGGTAGTTGTGCTCTGAGTGTATATGGGAAAGTGGGAATGTTGTACAAAGTTGGTAGTTGTGCTCTGAGTGTATATGGGAAAGTGGGAATGTTGTACAAAGTTGGTAGTTGTGCTCTGAGTGTATATGGGAAAGTGGGAATGTTGTACAAAGTTGGTAGTTGTGCTGTGAGTGTACATGGGAATGTTCTACACAAAGTTGGTAGTTGTGCTCTGAGTGTATATGGGAAAGTGGGAATGTTGTACAAAGTTGGTAGTTGTGCTCTGAGTGTATATGGGAAAGTGGGAATGTTGTACAAAGTTGGTAGTTGTGCTCTGAGTGTATATGGGAAAGTGGGAATGTTGTACAAAGTTGGTAGTTGTGCTATGCGTGTGTAAAGTTGGAATGGCCACGTCCAAATTCGGTTTTGAATTTTATCTTCTTCTTCTTTAATGACCACAAATATCCCCACGTTTCTCTGGGGTTGGCCAGGGGAAGCTTGGCCCAAGTCTTTCACGAACCGGCTAGCCAGGCCAGACATTGGACTAAGGTTTAGGGTAGGTATTGCAATCAGTTCAGGGTGCCGGTAATAACTCGCCTACTCTTCACGAAGGACAAAGTGGGATCTTTGACGTCACTAATGCTGGCAGGCGAGATGCCCGGCTTAACGTCCATCGGAGGGACGGCACACACCTTGATGAATTACCTTGCCTGTGAAACACCTGCATCGGCTGCATGGCAGGTTACATAAATGGGACAGGGTTCAAACCCAGGCTAGAAAGCTTAGGTGAGTGTGCATACCTGTAGGCCATCGTGTTATTGTTTCGTGTCCAGCGGGTGGCTGCTGGTTGCATCATTTTCAGGTGGCTCGGCTGTGCCACTGATGCAGTGCCCCCGTTACCAGTCAGCTCGTTATCATTTTGCCGATCTCGGAAGTATGGCAGGCTGGGTCAACCCATCTAGTTAAATTAACGGCGTGACTTCGAACCAGGACCCGAAGATGTTAACCCTGCCATGTTACCCGTTATGCCCCCTTATCCAGGCTTGGTCATCCATCCTGTTAGCCAGAAATGATGGTCGATACCTGACTTATCAGGATTAAATGGACTGTTCACACACCTTACCTCCTGGATAAATGATTGGGGGTGAAGAGGGTGACACGTGCCTTCACTCTCAGGTTCACAAAAGTTTTTATTTTTAAATTTTTTTATTAACAATTTTAAACGACACGACTCGTTTCCAAAATAACGTTCATACACATTTTGTTCTCCATCATGAAACAAATGGACATATGATCCATGATAATTACATATGATCTATGATAATTACATATGATTCATGATAATTACATATGATTCATGATAATTACATATGATCCATAATTACATATGATCATGATAATTACATATGATCTATAATTACATATGATCCATGATAATTACATATGATCCATAATTACATATGATCCATGATAATTACATATGATCCATGATAATTACATATGATCCATGATAATTACATATGATCCATGATAATTACATATGATCCATAATTACATATGATCGATGATAATTACATATGGTCAATGATAATTACATGTGATCCATGATAATTACATGTGATCCATAATTACATATGATCCATGATAATTACATATGATTCATAATTACATATGATTCATGATAATCACATGTGATCGATGATAATTACATATGATCCATAATTACATATGATTCGTGATAATTACATATGATCGATGATAATTGCATATGATCCATGATAATTATGTATGATTCATGATAATTACATATGATCCATGATAATTACATATGATCGATGATAATTACATATCATCCATGATAATTACATATGATTCATGATAATTACATGATTCATGATAATTACATATGATCGATGATAATTACATATGATCCATAATTACATATGATCCATAATTACACATGATTCATGATAATTACATATGATCCATGATAATTACATATGATCCATGATAATTACATTTGATCCATGATAATTACACATGATCGCTTATAATTACATATGATCCATAATTACATATGATCCATGATAATTACATAAGTTCCATGATAATTACATATGATTCATGACAATTACATATGATTCATGACAATTACATATGATCGATGGTAATTACATATGATCCATAATTACATATGATCTATGATAATTACATATGATCCATAATTACATATGATCCATGATAATTACATATGATTCATAATAATTACATATGATCCATAATTACCTATGATTGATAATTACATATGATTCATGAAAATTACATATGACCCATGATGATTGCATACGATACATAATGACATATGATCCATAATAATGACATATGATTCATAATTACATACGATTCATGATAATTGCATATGATTCATGACAATTACATATGACTCATGATAATTACATATGATCGATGATGATTACATATGATCCATAATTACCATTTTCACAAATTCACCCAATCATTTGTCTTCCCTGTTTTCATAATTGACCAATCAAATTGAATGTGTGAAGGTTCCATATCTGGCTTATGAAAGAGAACGGAAACCTATAATACACAATTTAGAAACTTATTTATTTGAAGGTCTGATATAATCAAGGAAACTCTGAGATCTAAGGACAGTAAACGGATTGAGGCAATCATTCCATGTTGCTCATCCAGCACGGCATCTTGTTTTCCCCTAGTTACGGTGACGACGCTGCCCAAGGATCGGGCCTGTCCACCTGGGATGTTCTGGGCCACAAAATGGTGCTCGCATTGTAACTGTGATCCCTCGGAGGCAGTGGGAGCACAATGTGACAGGTACGTTTTTAGTTGAGGGCTAGTGTTTGTGTGTGTGTGTGTGTGTGTGTGTGTGTGTGTGTGTGTGTGTGTGTGTGTGTGTGTGTGTGTGTGCATTTGTGTGTTACGGTGTGTGTGTGTATGCGCGCATTTGTGTTATGGTGTGTGTGTGCGCACATTTGTGTGTTACGGTGTGTGTGTGTGCGCACGTTTGTGTGTTACGGTGTGTGTGTGCACATTTGTGTGTTACGGTGTGTGTGTGTGTGTGTGTTGTGGTGTGTGTGTGTGCATGTGTGTGTTACGGTGTGTGTGTGCGCACATTTGTGTGTTACGGTGTGTGTGTGTGTGCGTGTGTGCATTTGTGTGTTACGGTGTGTGTGTGCGCACATTTGTGTGTTATGGTGTGTGTGTGCATGCGCATTTGTGTTATGGTGTGTGTGTGTGTTACGGTGTGTGTGTGCGCACATTTGTGTGTTACGGTGTGTGTGTGTTTGCACATTTGTGTGTTACGATGTGTGTGTGTGTGTGTGTGTGTGTGTGTGTGTGCACATTTGTGCGTTACGGTGTGTGTGTGTGTGTGTTATGGTGTGTGTGTGTGTGCGTGTGTGCATTTGTGTGTTACAGTGTGTGTGTGTGTTACAGTGTGTGTGTGCGCACATTTGTGTGTCACGGTGTGTGTGTGTGTGTGTTACGGTGTGTGGGTGTGTGTGTTACAGTGTGTGTGTGTGTGTTATGGTGTGTGTGTGTGTGTGCACGCACATTTGTGTTACGGTGTGTGTGTGTGTGTGTGCGTGTGCGTACATTTGTGTGTTACAGTGTGTGTGTGTGTGTGTTACGGGGTGTGTGTCGTTGGTGGGTATCTCCACATGCGGGTTTCAGAAGGTGGAACAGAGTCCTCCCAGGTCTCGAAGTATCCACCTCTGCTTCAGCAAGGGATCATGATTCATGGACCAGTTTGTGAAGTTTTCTTATTCTCAAAGTTTTGTTCTAAGAGATCTTTTGAGGATCGTCACCAAGCCTTGGACAGCCTCCAATTGCAGTTAACTAGGGCATGCCCGTACTATATATAAGCTAGGACGTGCCCGTACGTGGGTGCCCGTTCCTTGCCAAAAAAAAAAAAAAAAAAAAATTTGTGTAGGGGTGTGTGTGTGTAAACATCCTAGGGCGTGCCCGTACGTGGGTGCAAAAAAACATGCGTGCAAACAACAACAACAAAAAAAAACTTTGAAACCACGTGGCAGTAACGACCACAGAACCCCCCCCCCCTCTATTTACACGAATGGTTTGGTCCATTCGCAACGACCACAGAACCCCCCCCCTCTATTTACATGCAATGGTTTGGTCCAAAGCGAACGGTTTGGTCCATTCGATGTGATTCGATGATTCGATGTGAATGGTTTGGTCCATTCGCAATGACCACAGAACCCCCCCCCCCCCCTCTATTTACATGAATGGTTTGGTCCATTCGCAAAGCCAAAGCGAACGACCACAGAACCCCCCCCTCTATTTACATGAATGGTTTGGTCCATTCGCAAAGCCAAAGCGAACGACCACAGAACCCCCCCCCCCCCCCCTCTATTTACATGAATGGTTTGGTCCATTCGCAACGCCAAAGCGAACGGCGAACGGCTAAATCGCCATAGCTCGGTAAGTACTTGTCCGATTAATTTCAAACCTTGAAAAGGCACATCCTCGGGTCCCCAGCAATATACCTGGCAAGTTTCAAGTATATCGGACCGGTAGTTGTCGAGAAACAGCGGTCACAGACAAACGTACAAACGTACAAACGTACAAACAAACACACAGAGATTACTGGAATTATAGATAGATTTCTTCATCATTCCCGTTGCTCCAATAAATCACTGGTATAATGTCGGCACTCTTCATCTTCCAGGATTTGTTCACTTCATTTTTGAGGGCTTGGTATTTGGTCATTTTCTTGGTTTCTGCGTTATTTAAGCCAAAATAGCCGGGGACTGACACCTCAATTAGCAATGCCTTCTTTTCTTTTTTGTACCTCAGTACTATATCCGGTCGCAATGCTTTGTTTTTCATGTTCACGCTTGATAGGATCATGAGGTCATACGTGAGCATCATGTCCTTGTTTTCAGCGATTGCTTTTGGCTCATGTTTCCACGAGCTTTCTTTAACTGGGAAATTGAAATTTCTGGTAATGTGCCAGTGGATTACTCCACATACATTGTTGTGGCTTTGGGTGTGCAGCTGCTCTGACATGAGTTTTTTCCCTCGGATTTTTTTTTTACCATTTTGCGGATAGTGAGGAGATTCCTTTTTTGATATCCAGTTTATTGATTTCTGATCAGGGCCAGTTTACGATTCAGCAGGTGTACTGGATTACCGGTACTGCGAGCTGGTTTATGGCTTTGATTTTGTTCCTTGGAGAAAGGTATGTTTTCAGGATCAGCCTCATTATACACAGGTATTCTTTGGTAATTGTTTTGTGCATTTGTTTGTGACATATTTGGTGGCCCCCTTCTACTCTGAGGTATTTGCCTGGTTCTTCATTGTCTAGCTCCTGTATTGTTGTCTTGATGTTGTCAGTTTTTGTTGGTCTACCTTGTATGATTTATAGATCGCGGTTAGATGTTATAGACCGAGCGGTGGTGTAAGACCGCGACCTAACAAAACTCACCCGATTCACCCAGACTTTGGCCGTATCGCACCCCAGCTGCTCAATGAGGGAAAAGACGAAAACGACGCAATGCAAGGAGGAAAACGAAGGCAAAGAAAGGTTTGGAAATACGACTGAATTTATTGACTATTTACACACAAGCAAAAAGAAAGCAGTCACGTTTATTTACAAGCACATAAGACGCAGGTGACACAGGGAAAATACTAGCTTATACAGACTTAATTAACCCAGGACAGAACAAACAAAAGACGACTCACACGGGGAATTGCAGGAGGTGGATGGCTGGAGGTGAACGCTTGGTGGAGCCAACGCGGAGCTTGGTGGAGCTGAATGCTTGGTGGAGCCAACGCGGAGCTTGGTGGAGCTGAATGCTTGGTGGAGCCAACGCGGAGCTTGGTGGAGCTGAACGCTTGGTGGAGCCAACGCGGAGCTTGGTGGAGCTGAACGCTTGGTGGAGCCAACGCGGAGCTTGGGGGATTGGTGTGACGGGTTCTCTCTCCTTCCTTAGTCCCACCCAGTCCAACAACTTCCTCTCTTGCTTCAGGACTCTTTCTCTCTCTTTCTTGGTCCCTCACTCTTTACCACCGACTCCTCACCGCAACCAACGCAACCACTTGACCACCACCTCTCCTGACTGACTCTTCACCACTCTGCACTTGACGACCGACTCCCAACCAACTCAGACCAACTCAAAGTCCAACTCCAGGCCTTTCTGTCTTCTGCTCTCCTCTGTAAAAACGCATCTCCCTCTGGACACGCCCTTGCCTTGGGTTATATAGGCCCCCGCCCCTCAACCTTTGCGACCCTCCCCGATCGCTCTTCCTCCGCCCTCTCTAGCCGAACCCCTGGCTCATGGTTGGTCGAGTGGGGCTGGTTCACTCCTCCCCTCTCTGACGAGGTGGGGAAACGCCTTCCTTCCCCCAACCCTGCCTCGTGGTCAATGGCGGATGAAGGGAAAAAACCGACCAAAATGCGGAAGGCGCTTCAAATTGCAATTGACGGAAAGGGGGGAATGGAAGGGAATCTATCTCTTTCACTGGTGCAATGGAGTACTTTCAATTAATGGGAGACACAGCCTTATCCTAAAACACAGAATAAGAGATAACTATCAACAGGTATATTCTATTACTTGGCTGACGTGTATGCTTGTGGACTATGGGACGCCCTTTTGGTCTTTACACAGCTCCGGAGGCAGGAGGCACAGAATAAACAATAATCACAATAGTACAGCACACAATTAAAAAAAATATACAGTCCTCATATCCACAACACTGCACCCTCCTCCTCTTAGGCACGTCCCGGGCCTACAACTTTTATTTAGTGTGACACGTAGGTGTAGTTCCCTCTATTTTTAACCTGACCCTGAGTGCGACAGTTTTAAAACATAAATAAATGTGTCCCGCTGCTCCATTGCACCCTGCCTAACAGACTTACGCCCACAGTTAACCGAATTGCGGAATGGTCTTCAAACTATACACTGACGGTGGGAAGCATTATTTACACTGACGCTATTTTTATTTACAAAACTAACCCAGGACCTGTAATTGTTCTTTCTGCGGGGAGACAGTCTGCTCTGCATCGACGCACCATGAACGCACCCAATAACGCACCAATACACACCCAAGCACCAATCGGTGCAGTCACCATAGTTCATCAGTGTTCCATAAAAATAAACCAACAACCCCTAACCCTGCAGGTGATCTCTTGCTCTTCGGCTCCCTCTGCTGGTTATTATTATTTGTCTTCCAGATGTTGTCATTCTCTTTTGCTTTGCTTACTGGCGGCCTATTTGCAATAAAGTGTGCCCAATGTGTCCTTCTTATTTATTTTATTTATGGCCCACAGGGCCGACTAGTGTGGTTCACCTGGGGGGCATCGGTGCCCTGTGGCCAAGGTCCGCCAGCAAGATTTCGGGCCCTCATGGCCGGTTCCAGCAGAGGGGCCATGCCCCAACCCATGGGGTCCATAAGTGGTGCTCGGCCACAGGCATGTGGTCCATAATGTGGTGCATCGATGCAGACAGCTGGTTCTGGGAATTTCGGGCGCACAATGGCTGACCCACGCACGCTCCCCTCGGCGCCCAACGGCGCACAGGTCATGTGGGAGACAAAAGAAAGACAATTGAGCGAGGGGTAAGGTCACAAGGGTACACGTCAAAAAGGCAATGCAAGGCGAAATGCGTACGGAGGGCGAAGTGAGAAAGCTCGTCCCTACCGTACGTCACCCCCCTGTTACCTAGCCCACCCTTGCCCTTACCCCATATGTACAAAACCTACACATTACCAATTCGTCACTACTGTCACGTCTTCCCCATATTTCCCCTATACCAAATTCGTCTCCACAATCCCTCTACTTCAAAATTTGCCATCACCAATTCATCATCAATCCTCATAAGGAGGGAGAGATGGAATTACGCACAATGTCACACCCACGTCATGATGCGTCTCACAATCCAAACATTTGCATAGTAAAAATAATAAGACATGGCATGGTGCGGAGTACCTGTCACCTCAGGTGAGTGGATGCAGATGGTGCGAGGAGATCCTTCATCCTAACTATTTTCTAAATGACTTTAACACACTTTACACTACCCGGGGTCTTTCTCCGGCCAAACCATTGGCCCGCTTACACTATGGGTTCTAAAAACCAATTCCCATTGGCCAAACTGTGGTGCTTTTCAATTTGGGGTCTCACTCCCCCGATTCATCTCCCGGTGCCCTCGCACAATTTCCGGGCTGTGGCGTGTACCTCTCCCAGCGGGTCTACCCACCTGCACACCTCCACCACTGCAGTTGCCTCCGAGCTTACCTGCTCCTTACCCTAACCTAACTACCTGGGGAAGGCCCTCTGGCGCTCTCCCCACTCGGTGCCCTCTCTGGCACTGGGCTACCCGATCCATACCCGGGATCCTCAGGCACCCACTGACACTAACGGCTCCCAGAGCCCACCTGCGGCCTCACCTGGCCGACATCCTCACAGTGGTGGAGTGCCCAAACCAACTACACACACTAACAGGCTACACGCCCAGCCATTTCCACAACACTAATGCACCCATCCACAACACCATTCTGCAACCGCACCACAAATACCAATATCCAACCACAATTTACCTATTCCCTCTACCTAACACTTACACTACCCGCCCCGGGTACTCGTGAAAGGGGTCCACTCTTCCCCCATCCACACCTTCGCACCATGCACACCACTCCACAATTTCCACCATTCTCACTCCACGACCATCCATTCCAATACTCCAGATATTCCACACTACCATTTATTCCACATAGCCACATACACCTGTTGTTGCACACCTGTGCCCTCACACCTGATGCCACCTGCACCCTCCTTTCTTCCTGGACCATTTGGTCAACACAACACACAATCACCACTACTCCCTCATACACTGCTCCACACACCTGTTCAGTTGCACACCTGTGCAATCACACCTGTTCAATCACACCTGTTCAATCCTCACACACACGGCATCATCTCAGCTAACTACTCCCCTCTGAAACTTGCGCTTCCCAGTCGTCCCTTTAAACTATTGCGCTCCCTCGTCATTATCATCCACACTAATCTACCTGCGTCCCCACTACAGGTATCAGTCACTAACTAAACTTAACGTTACCTAATGTCATCTTCGCTAGATCCCTACAATTATCCAAGCCCTCCCTGGCTCGGTTGTCATAGCCACCCCATAAACTATTGCTCCTTTGCCCCCACCTGTGAGGGATGGTGGATTTGCCATCCCACCACATCGGGGGTCTCTCACTACCAATTTCGCTCGTCCAAATCCAACAATTCAAAAATTTTCCATTTACTGCCAATTCTACCCACTTTTCTAAATTTCGTTTTAAATCACTATCACTATCACCATCATCACAGTCCGCTATATCCTAGCCTCGGTGCGTCATGACATCATTAAACTCGGCTTCGTAAAGCCGAGCAATGAATTCGGGTGGTTTGGTTGCCTGCAGGTTGAATCCGTCCGGCTTTCGGTTCAAGGGAGGTGGTTTGGTTGGACCGAGATTCCACGCACCATCTCGGCGCGGCACCTTGCGGTCCCGGGCCCGATGGCTCAATCTCCCCCGGTCGGAGCCCCGTCCCCACGAGGGGGCACCGTTCCGCTTCCTCCCACTCGCCCTCGAACCGGACCGGTCGCCTCGCCCGACAAAGCCCGGACTCGACCGTGCGGGGCGGGGCCAAGCCCGAATCGGCAACGACGCTTCGAAGAGAAGCGACGCAGCATCGATCCGCGCCGGGCCTCGCACCCAACAAAGCACCCCACGCCCCGAGTGCTCGCATCGGCTATCCGTCGCCCTAACCACTACCCTGGTTACCGTCGACGCTTTACTTGCATGCTTACAAGCATACGCTACCTCTTTCACCCTCACAAAACCTGGCGTTCCAACGCCGTCCGTACATTCCACCAACGCTCTCTCTGTTACACACCACACCTCTCCTCCGTTACGTCCTCCGTAACACTCCCCATGGGCGTGCACTCTTGCATCCACCCACTAACGCGCTCACATGGGCTCTCCCACACCCGCGCCATGACCAACTCAGGTGTGCTTCCTCGCACACGTTCCACCACCACCTTACTCTCCGTGTCACACTCCGTACACCCCGACGTGCATTCTCGCTCGCACTCGGTTTCACACTCGCGCTCCGATGTGCCCTCTCGCACCTGCGCCACCACCAACTCACTATTCGTGTCACACTCCGTACACCCCGACGTGCATTCTCGCTCGCACTCGGTTTCACTCCCACACTTTATAACACACCCACTCGCCGACGCACACTTTTTCCTCACACGCGTGCCATTTCCACTCACACGGGACCCTTCACCAACGCCCGGGTGCTTCCTCGATCCCAAGCGCGCGAAAATTCTTTTGTCGCTAAACATCCTCCTGCAAAATCTACCCGCACAATATACAGCACGACTCACCTGGGGGATCCTTTTCTCCACGCGAACCTGCAAACTTCCATTCGGGTTAAGCACAGCATCGTGATGTGAGCAGGGACTTTGTACATAATCCATTTCTCCCTGCAATTCCCGGGTTACCTCCGTCATCTCTTCAATTTTAATTCCCGCTACTGCTTTTTCTTTATTCACCTCGACGACCGTTGGCTTTAATAAAACACCCTCCTCTACCTCATCGGTCGCCGGCTTTTCCCAACACCGTGTCGCGATTTCTACCCCCGTCATTGTACCCGTGCTTTCCTCCGCTTCGCTCAACCGGCGCTTCTCGACTCGCGTTACCTCCTCGTGCACCCCTGGGACCCTTTCGCCCAACTTGCGGTCTCTGTCCCTCTGCTCCCTTGCCTCCCTATCGGCCCTCATTCCGTTCGTTGTTTCTTTTAGTTCCTTAGTCATTTGAACACCCATGTTGTTAATTTCCCTGTTGGATATGAGCCCCTGGGCATACATTTTGTTTTCTTCATCCCACTGGGTCAAAAATTTCAACAAATTTGCAAGAAATGGATCCCAGGCCGTTGGCACCGCGGGCTCGGCTGCCGCGCGCTCGTACGAGGCGCCTTTTTGCGCGCCTGATACCTCGTGCGCGAGAGCGCCATTTTGTGCACCTGATACCCCCTCAACCACATTGCCAATGTTGTCCTCCTCTCTTTCATCCACATACATTTCCCCGAGGCCCTGGGTCGATTCTACCCCGTCTATCTCTCCCACCGGCATCCCGTCGCCTTGACCAGCCATGGCGCGATTTCAAAATTCAGGTTTTGCTTAACACAAAACAAATTTCGGCAGCTCGTAATTTTGACCAAATTTTTTTTTTTTTCTCTATTCGTTTGTTTTTTTAAAAAATTTGGTCGGGCCTCGAATCCCACTCCCAGACACCAATTGTTATAGATCGCGGTTAGATGTTATAGACCGAGCGGTGGTGTAAGACCGCGACCTAACAAAACTCACCCGATTCACCCAGACTTTGGCCGTATCGCACCCCAGCTGCTCAATGAGGGAAAAGACGAAAACGACGCAATGCAAAGAGGAAAACGAAGGCAAAGAAAGGTTTGGAAATACGACTGAATTTATTGACTATTTACACACAAGCAAAAAGAAAGCAGTCACGTTTATTTACAAGCACATAAGACGCAGGTGACACAGGGAAAATACTAGCTTATACAGACTTAATTAACCCAGGACAGAACAAACAAAAGACGACTCACACGGGGAATTGCAGGAGGTGGATGGCTGGAGGTGAACGCTTGGTGGAGCCAACGCGGAGCTTGGTGGAGCTGAACGCTTGGTGGAGCCAACGCGGAGCTTGGTGGAGCTGAATGCTTGGTGGAGCCAACGCGGAGCTTGGTGGAGCTGAACGCTTGGTGGAGCCAACGCGGAGCTTGGTGGAGCTGAACGCTTGGTGGAGCCAACGCGGAGCTTGGGGGATTGGTGTGACGGGTTCTCTCTCCTTCCTTAGTCCCACCCAGTCCAACAACTTCCTCTCTTGCTTCAGGACTCTTTCTCTCTCTTTCTTGGTCCCTCACTCTTTACCACCGACTCCTCACCGCAACCAACGCAACCACTTGACCACCACCTCTCCTGACTGACTCTTCACCACTCTGCACTTGACGACCGACTCCCAACCAACTCAGACCAACTCAAAGTCCAACTCCAGGCCTTTCTGTCTTCTGCTCTCCTCTGTAAAAACGCATCTCCCTCTGGACACGCCCTTGCCTTGGGTTATATAGGCCCCCGCCCCTCAACCTTTGCGACCCTCCCCGATCGCTCTTCCTCCGCCCTCTCTAGCCGAACCCCTGGCTCATGGTTGGTCGAGTGGGGCTGGTTCACTCCTCCCCTCTCTGACGAGGTGGGGAAACGCCTTCCTTCCCCCAACCCTGCCTCGTGGTCAATGGCGGATGAAGGGAAAAAACCGACCAAAATGCGGAAGGCGCTTCAAATTGCAATTGACGGAAAGGGGGGAATGGAAGGGAATCTATCTCTTTCACTGGTGCAATGGAGTACTTTCAATTAATGGGAGACACAGCCTTATCCTAAAACACAGAATAAGAGATAACTATCAACAGGTATATTCTATTACTTGGCTGACGTGTATGCTTGTGGACTATGGGACGCCCTTTTGGTCTTTACACAGCTCCGGAGGCAGGAGGCACAGAATAAACAATAATCACAATAGTACAGCACACAATTAAAAAAAATATACAGTCCTCATATCCACAACAATACACAGGTATTCTTTGGTAATTGTTTTGTGCATTTGTTTGTGACATATTTGGTGGCCCCCTTCTACTCTGAGGTATTTGCCTGGTTCTTCATTGTCTAGCTCCTGTATTGTTGTCTTGATGTTGTCAGTTTTTGTTGGTCTACCTTGTATGATTGTGCACTTGGCGTACTTATCCAGGCCAAATTCCATTTGAATGTTGTCGGAGTCCTGTTTCACTAATTTAATTTGTTCCACCAATTTTTAGTCGTTCGGTACAAAGAGTTTTATATCATCCATGAACAGCAGATGTGTCACCTTTTTGTCTCTTTGGACATTCTCTTATTTGATGTCCGGGTGTATCCATGTTCTTGCTCATTCATGAGGTTGCTCAGTGGGCCCAGGGCCAGGCAAATCAGGTGGGGTGAAAGACTGTCTCCCTGGAAGATCCCGTGACATATCTTTCCTTCTGTTTGCTGTAATATCAATGGGGTATTCCAAATCTCCATTGCTTTCTCAATCAGTTGGATTATTTGGGGGTTGATCTTGCACTATTGCGTGTGTGTTTGTTAGAAATGTGAGGAACAGAAATGAAAAACGAGGTGTGTGTGTGTCGAAGTACTGTATGTCCATTATATTAATTGATGAATCATCAATATCAGACTATATTTACACACCCACCGACCAATGCTTTCAAGTTGACGAACCTGAACAGTTACCCAACAAGTTAACTAGATAGTTTTATGATCCAAATGTACTTTACACTAAAAGAAGAGTATTTATTAGTTGTTTCCTGTGTGTGTTTGAACCTCCAAATATACATTTGTACTGATGGACAAAGTACACCGTGACATGACAACAGTATGGAAGTTTGGTGCTGTTGGTCTTTACACAGTGTACTCTATAACCAGACATTGTCACCCCACAAACAACACCTTTTGTGTTGGCAGTGATGGCAGGTGCGAGTGCAGTGCTCGATTCTCGGAATCAAAGTGCAAATCCTGCACCAATGGAACCTTTGGACCCCTCGGACGTTGCCAGCCCTGTTTGTGCAACGGTCACACCCGAACGTGCAACACCAGCGGTCAGTTGTACTTGTACTAACCACCTGTCCGTTGTTCACCTGCTCGTTGTTCTCCGAGGTGACGTAAACGCGTTTTGGATGAAATACCGATCTCCCAGAAACTGTTCTGTTTATTCTCCTTCTTTTCTTTTTTAAACTTTGCTCAAACTCTGGTAATTATATTTATGACAAAAACATCCACAACATTACCTGTTCCTTTTGATACCTTAAACAAGCAATTCTTGAATAATTATTTAAATACTAGCCGAAACCCATGGAACATCCAAGGAATGGAGGATGTGGTGTATGGATAGAGTGTACCATTATGGATGGCATGGGGGATTTGCTTGTCCGAGTAAGAGTTAATAATAATAATAATAATGCATTTATTTTATATAGCGCTTTTCAGGAAGCCCAAAGACGCTTTGACAGAGTGCAAAACATAATGCATAGCAAAACATAGCAAAATGTTATAATGTTAGCAAAACAAAATGCATAGCAAACATTGCTTTAGCAAAAAATGTTAGCAAATGTTAGCAAAAAATGTTAGCAAAACAAAACAAAATAATGCATAGCAAAACAAAACATAGTTAGGAAGAAAGATGAGAATGAAGAGTGCGTATATGAACAACGATCGCCGACACCGGCACAAATGCATGCTCTGGATTGTCCACTCAGTGGACGGCTTGCTTTCGCCTTCGCCTGTCCAATCAGCGGACGGCTCGCTTCGCCTTCGCCCAGCAGACGCCAATACGATGGCGTCGTAAGATGGCGTCGTATCGGCAGTTAATCGGATGCTTTTGGGCCCCAACGTTGGCTAATTCCGATTTTTCGAGTATGGCTGTACGTGATAAACAAAGAGCGCGGTTCGTAGATCGTAAATCCATTAGTGCCGTGGGCATCGGGTCACTGGGTGCGGCGTAAAAGGGATAACAAAGTCGAGTCCTTACGCTATTATTATATAGATAATTGATATTCCCGCCTTCAACACCATTTGGATAAATTACAATTGATCACTTTTGATTGCGTTGTTACGTTTATGGCTTCTCGAGGGTAAAATAGTCAAATCTCGAGTAAAACGATAGTTATTTACACGTTTGTTCAGTTTCGTATGACGTCATGCAAATGTGGATAAATATGCGTTGTGAGTGTATTTGATCGATTATCATGTTAGTGGGGGGGCCAATGTTTTCCCGTTGAATTCAAATGTTAATTTGTGGACACTGGTTGGGTTGTCTTTAGGGATGATAGAAGTTGTAGAAAAAATATGTCTCCATTTTTTTCAAGTTCTTTATAGCGGCCATTTTGGATTATCAAAATGGCGTTTGTTGAAAACCGAAATTGTCATTATCTTGGCTTCTAAATGACCTAGAGTGTTAATTTTGGTGTCCAAATGTACATATTTGCGGATACTTAATCCAATAAACACACATTTATACACCTACATATGATCAAAAGGGTTCTTATGGCAGCCATCTTGGATTTTCACACACTTATGCCAACACATATATTTTTTTTTTTCCATCATTTTCACTTCTAAATCACATAAAGGCTGGACTTTAGTGTTCAAATGTACACTTATAATGTCTTTGTGCAATATTTTTAGTTGGCAGTGTTCATTGTTACATTGAAGGATCTCCATCCTCCTCATCATCAGTGTTATCGATTCCCATGGGGCGCTCCTGACCCGTGTTACCACACACCTCTTCATCTGCCCTACACATACACATCTCAGAACAGTTGAGATGCTGAGACCTGCATGAGCAGTGAGACATGCATTGGGTCTTCTTGCAGTTACATTTGATTAGATGTGTGATGGCAGCTGGGGCTGGAGGGTCCTTGGTTGTGATGGGCACCAGCTGATCTCCTTCTGCTCTCCATCCATGTTCTGTTGGTTGTGGAAGCTGGGGGTCCGGTACATCAGCCTGATGCCACACCATGGCCTGGAAATGTGCACGAGCAATGGCTTCATGTAAAGCTCCCCGTGTTGGTGGCAGCTTCTGTGCCTCTAGCTGTTTCTTGGTAAACAGTCTCCACCTCAGCTTGCCCACATCCACAACTGTAGTACGAGGCTCATACAGCTGGCATACAAATGCCTCAATGTCACTTTCTGTGTCAGCTCTCAGCTCCTCAGAGGCCCCAAGGTCATGAAACGCAGATACCACCTCAACAGAGCACCTATTGAGGGCTTGCCAACATGTGAGCTTTCCCTTGCCGGCAAACCGACCAGTCTGGTCTGCTCCCGTGAATGCATGGAATCCTGGTAGGGCTGCAGCCTTCCTGACACCAAGTTCATGTACTATTGGTTCCAGTGAGATTTGCCTCTTCTTGTTCCCCACACCCGTGATGAAGTATGTGTCTTTGCATAGTTCATGGTACCGGTGGAGTGCTAGGATGAATACATCAGTATCAGGTGACTGAATGTACAGCTGTGTTGCACCTCTTCGGACGGCATCTAGACTGTGAAGAAAGATCCTCGTATCAGCCTCCTCCTGGGAGCTACGGAGATGCTGTACATCCATGCAGTTGGAGAAGACATCCTGCCTTGAAGTGACGATGAAGACCTTGGTAGTCCCCTCAAAGTGACACAGAGCTTTCTTTGCCAGATAGACAGTTAGCTCATCTTTGGTGTTGGTGTGCGACAGGAACTGTTTTGCTGTCAGTTTCCCAATCGGGGTGCTGTCTTGAACGTGGTAAGCAGTGGGCGGCTTGCCACCTTGGCGCCTCTCCCGTGTGGCCTCTTTCAGTGAATTTGGCAGATCATATCGGTCAAACACGAGGTGGACTTCATCATACCCGTTGGTCTTGCAGTCCAGTGTTGCATTGAAATGGCCAGCCCACTGGGCACATGTTTTGACCCATTGTGGCTTACCCATTGCTTGCACTAATGCCATGCCGTCTATGACAGTCACCTTCTTGGGAGGGGGTGGAGTATGTTCAGGATTGTCGTCGTCTGGCTGCTGACCAGTGCCAGTTGACTTCTTGGGTAGATCTTCTAGGATGCCCATGAGCTTGCTTTTGTCTGTGCATGGTAGTAGTGTCCCAGCCATTGCAAAGAGGGTTCGTGGAAGCGCGGTGAATTCATATTGACCTATGGCATCCTTCAAGTTGATCTCTGGTCGTGAGCGGGCCACGATCAGCATGCGCGCAAACAGTGACCTGTCGTCTTTCAGCTCTACAACCTTGTCTGCCAGTTTGTGCTTGAAAGTAGCCACACTGTGTCCGTCGCAGAGTACGGCTTGGTGACATCTGGGTTTGACCGTGTCTTGAAGCTATACGTGGTACCTGTGGCAGATTGTTTGTTTGGTGCTTGGCAAGGAACAAAGTCTGGAGCAGTCAGAACCTTTAGTGAGCGGTGTCTGGCCTTTCGGTCATGTAGTGTCAGTGTTCTATGTTCATCTGTGGAGGGTGCATGTTCCCGTCGTTGGTAGAGTGCCCAGGCTGTAGCATGGAGTGTCCGCTTCCCATCAGGTGTGTCTTCATTGAAGTCACTGTTGTCCACTGCAAAGAAGACAAACGTCCCTATGCGCATGGTTCTTGGAAAGTATACACCCTGTTCTGTCGTAGACTCTATGACTGAGTTGGCCAGCTGTGTCTCCAACCGCAAGATCCGACTATAATCAACAGACAGACCGAACCCATGCAGGAAATCCAGAAGCTTCTTGTTTCTGGTGGACTGATGGACTACAATGGCAACGGCAAGCTGCTGTGGCCATTCTAAGCGATGGCGGAATGGTGCATCTGGCTCTTTGGGCTTGTACGTGACTTGGCGTTTTGACTTGTAGCCGTACATGATGTTCTGACTGATGGTTATAACATCTCGATGAATAGTGGCTGAGCGCATAGTCTCTGGCTCAATGCTCGTGGCTGGTCCTTCCAGTAGCCAGCGGAGGAAAGCATAGAGTACTTTGGGTACATGCTTTTCAGCATCATCAGTGTTCATTTCTCCTTCAAATTGCCATGGGTGCTTGTTCTGACAAGCAATGGCACTGCGGAGAACAGAGGCACTCTCAAACAGTTGTTCGATGTTTTTTTCATTTGTCTTCGTCATTGCATCTTCGACAGCTGCATCACGCACGGCAGTGGAGAATACACAGTCTGACTCGTTTCGACGTTTTGGTTTCATGAAGTGAACGTCATCAATGTGAGAGTTGATTTTCTCCTTCATGCCTTGGGTAGTAGGTGATGGGACATTGTGCACACCATTATTGTCAAGAATCCTGGAGTAAACCGACTTCAGGTCAGACATGTTGAGAATTTCACCAGCTTGGAGTAGAGAGCGAACAAGGCTGACAAACTCAATGTCTGTGGCTATTTTGATAACATTAGTTTCTTGCAGTATGTGTTCTTTGTCATCACTTGATGTCCCACTCTTGGGAGCACGTTGGACATTCTGCACCCAGCATGGGAGATGATACTTGACGTCGATCGCATGAGCATCATGTGCACTGATGGCAGCACTCAGCTGAACTTTCCACTTGTGGTTGCTGCCTTCTTCAACAGCTTTCTTCAGCTGTTTACCTGCGTTGAACGTGCATACAACATGTACACTTTCCTTAGTGACCTCTTGACAGAAGAAACAAAGGTCTCTGTTGAATGGAGTTGATGATGAACGTGTGAAGCGAAGAGTCTCGTCTTGCGTAGAACCTGAGGTACTTGCAGCGGCAGGTGCAGAAGAAGGACGTCCACACCTCTTATGAAGATGCTGGGTGTCGCCATGTTCGCAGGCTTTCTGGTGGCGAACTCTAGCACGCTCCAGGTGAGCAATGTTGCATGTAGATCCATAACATGCCCGGTGCCACTTTGCTTTATTGTTCCTCAAGTCAGTGGCAGTGAAACAGCTTAATCGTTCGCTGATCTGTTTGAAGTCGGCATCACCATATCGTGCCCTCTCCTGGATGAACTGGAGAAACTTTGCATATGAGCCCAGTGCTGGCTCAGTCACTAGTGCACCTTGGGGATCCTGGCACTGAATGCAAAGTGTGAAATCAGTTTCTTTCTTGGTTTTCTTGCTTTTTGGCTCCATCATAGCTCAGGGTCACGAATCTGGAACATACAAATAACAAATAACAATTAAGATAGATGTGCATTAAGTTAGATTTTGGACACTGGTTCGGCTGTGCCATAAAAACCTATTTTTATCCCTTGTAGGTTATTAAAGAAGGTTTCATTCAATTCTCTATCCCCAAAAATGTACAACTGGACACCAGAATCGAAACTCTAGGTCATTTAGAAGCCAAGATAATGGAATTTTACGTTTTCGACATCCGCCATTTTGAAAATCCAAAATGGCCGCCATAAAGAACTTGAAACAATTGGAGACATATTTTTTCTAGAACTTATATCATCCCTAAAGACAGCCCAACCAGTGTCCAAAAATTAACAAGCAATTTCACCGGGCATTTCAATCTGCTACATTGGCCCCCCCACTATGTGTTCATTTTTCATCTATCGAATCTTTCTCACCTTTATCTCTCAATCTTTCGCGCTTCTTTAGTGTTCGACACTCTCACCTGTTTTTTCACCTCTTGTGTCCTCAAACTCCTGAACCAGTTCAAACCACCAGGGTTAGCCGCCTTATGCCACCTTCATCGAGTTACCTTTGCCGGAATCGTGCCCATTTACAAAAGTCCGTTAAAACCCGGTTAAACTAGCCAGGATTACCTTCATCGTGGGGGTTTTTTTTTTTGTTTTTTTTTTGTATACAAGATCGAGGCTCGTGAAAGAGTGAATATTAATCACACACAAAGACAAACCGACACATAAAACATATAACATCGGGAGCGGTAGACAAGATGGGGAGAGAGGGGGAAGGACACAAACACAACATTTGAGAGCAGGGACCGAGAGACATGGAGACATCGAGAGATCTGAGAGAGGGCGAGGGCTTTGGGGGGGGGGGGCATGGGAAGGGGGCGGTGGGAGAGGTATAAAACATATGGACACTGCCAGGACTTCCAGGAAAGAAGTTGGAATTTCAAACAAGGTGGATCTGGGGTGAATTAGCGGGGGTAGAAAAGATCAAGGTTTTGGATGGGGGAAGATAAGAGATGGTGGTGAACAGCTGTTTTAAAGACCTGGAGGGAGGAGTGGGATTGAAGGGAGTGAGGGAGTTTGTTCCAGAGGCGGGAGAAAAGAGGAATGAAAGAGTGAAGGTGAGCAGAGAGCCGAGATTTCGGCAGTTTAACCATCAGAGGGTTGCTGGCAGATCTTGTGCGACCTGTAGGAATATTTGGGGGACAGAGCACAGAGAGAGCTGGGGGTGCAAGGCCGGAGAGGAGTCGGTAGAAGACAGAAAGACCACCTACCTGCCTGCGGTGAGTGAGTGAAAGGCCCTCAGAGATAGCTTCATCGCGGGAGATTCCAATAATTCTGAAAGCTTTGGTTTCAACAGCGTGAAGCCGAGCCAGGTGTGAGGCAGGAGCACCGGCCCATAGGGGAGAACAGTATTCCATTGAGCTGCGGATGAAAGCCTTGTATGTGGTGAGGAGCTCAGGTGTGCCGAGGAAGGACTTCGCACGACGGAGGATGCCCAGTCGGCGACTGGCTTTGGAGGCCAGCTTGGAAATGTGGTTTTCCCAAGAAAGATCATGGCAGATAGTGAGACCCAAAATCTTGAGCGACAGAACTTCTTGGAGAGGATTGTTGAGAAAGTAGATGGGAGGGTTGTCCAGTCGATCTTTTCGGAGAGACATAGTAAGAGTGTGAGATTTGTCAGGATTGAAAGACATGTTCCACTTGTTTGACCAGTCTGTGATTTTGTCCAGGTCTTCAGAGAGTGAGGAGGCAGCAGACTGCCGATCTGAGGGAAGAGGAATGGAGCGGCAGAGAGTGGAGTCATCAGCAAAGAGATAGAGAGGATTTTCGAGAGAGTCAGAGAGATCATTGATGAAGACCAGAAAAAGCACGGGGCCCAGAACACTGCCTTGGGGAACTCCAGCCTGAACAGGAAGAGGAGATGAGAGAAACCCATTCAGGGCCACACGTTGACGACGACTAGAGAGGAAGTCCGCCAGCCATGCGTGGAGATTTCCATGGATACCAAAGGAGGAGAGTTTGGTGAGCAGAGCGGGGTGCCAGACCATGTCGAAGGCACGTGATATGTCGAGGGAGACAGCTCTAATTTACTGTTTGGCATTGAGGACCTCCATCCATTGTTGAGACAGCAGAAGCAGCATGTCCAGAGTAGAATGACCTGGTCTGAAACCAAATTGATGATCAGAGATCAAGCCATTGGAGAAGAGGAAAGATTTCATATCCGAAGCAATGATGGATTCCATGACTTTGCTGATAATTGGGAGAAGGCTGATTGGTCTGTAGTTGCTAGGATCTGTTTTTGCACCTTTTTTGTGCAAAGCGGTGATGTTGGCTGATTTCCAAGCAGATGGCAGTTGACCTTGAGCAAAAGAGAGGGTGAAGAGAACAGAGAGAGGGTGAGATAGAGCAGCAGAGCAGGATTTTAGGACCCGTGGGCTGATGCCGTCGGGTCCAGTTGCAGAATCAGAGTCGAGGGTTGACAGAAACTTTTCCACCTTGTCAGGAGGAAAGGACACGGAGTCCAGGAGCAGCAGGGTACGACTGGGTATGGTGGGTACAGAGAGGGATGGGTTTGGGACACAAGATTTAGAGGCAAACACAGAGTTGAGGCATTCAGCTTTTTCACGTGCGGAGTCAGCTGTGTAGCCATTTGAGGTAAGGGAGGGGATGGAGGGGGAACAAACACCAGAAACGGATTTGACCAGACGCCACCAGGATTTGGAAGAGGGAGACAGATAAGAGAGTTCGGTCTTGAGAACGGAGAGATATTGTTTCCTGGCTCTCCTGAGGGTGGACACACACTTGTTTCGGGCTTTGTGAAAGGAAATGAGATTTCCTTCCGTTGGATTTGCTTTCCAGGAGACGAAGGCAAGTTGTTTCTGGGCAACAGCCTCACCACAAGATTCCGTGTACCATGGACGGGAGGAAGGGTATGACAACTGAAGACGAGATGGGATAAATCTGTGCATGAGAGAGAGCAATTTACTTTGGAAGAATTCCCAGGATGAGTTGATGTCAGAGGTGGTAGAGATGGGAGACCAGTCCAGATGATTGATGGCTGCTTGAAGACCGTGCCAGTTGGCCTGAGTGAAATGCCAGACTCGTTGACGCTGAGCAGGCTCCCTGAGGATGGTCAGAGAGATGTCCACTTTAACAAGGACCTTTGGTTGTTACCTTTGCCGGAATTGTGCCCATTTACACAAGTCCGTTAAAACCAAGTTAAACTAGCCAAGATTACCTTCATCCTGGGTTGTTACCTTTGCTGGAATCATGCCCATTTTTACATAAGTCCCTTAAAACCAAGTTAAACTAGCCAAGATTACCTTCATCGTAGGTTGAGTTACCTTTGCTGGAATCATGCCCATTTTTACATGAGTCCCTTAAAACCAAGTTAAACTAGCCAAGTTTACCTTCATCGTGGGTTGAGTTACCTTTGCTGGAATCGTGCCCATTTACACAAGTCCCTTAAAACCAAGTTAAACTAGCCAAGATTACCTTCATCGTGGGTTGTTACCTTTGCTGGAATCATGCCCATTTTTACATAAGTCCCTTAAAACCAAGTTAAACTAGCCAAGATTACCTTCATCGTAGGTTGAGTTACCTTTGCTGGAATCATGCCCATTTTTACATGAGTCCCTTAAAACCAAGTTAAACTAGCCAGGTTTACCTTCATCGTGGGTTGAGTTACCTTTGCCGGAATCGTGCCCATTTTTTACATAAGTCCCCTAAAACAGGGTTAAACTAGCCAAGATTACCTTCATCGTGGGTTGTTACCTTTGCTGGAATGATGCCCATTTTTACATGAGTCCCTTAAAACCAAGTTAAACTAGCCAAGATTACCTTCATCGTGGGTTCAGTTACCTTTGCCGGAATCGTGCCCATTTTTACATAAGTCCCCTAAAACAGGGTTAAACTAGCCAAGATTACCTTCATCGTAGGTTGAGTTACCTTTGCTGGAATCATGCCCATTTTTACATGAGTCCCTTAAAACCAAGTTAAACTAGCCAGGTTTACCTTCATCGTAGGTTGAGTTACCTTTGCCGGAATCGTGCCCATTTTTTACATAAGTCCCCTAAAACAGGGTTAAACTAGCCAAGATTACCTTCATCGTGGGTTGTTACCTTTGCTGGAATGATGCCCATTTTTACATGAATCCCTTAAAACCAAGTTAAACTAGCCAAGATTACCTTCATCGTAGGTTGTTACCTTTGCTGGAATCGTGCCCATTTACACAAGTCCCTTAAAACCAAGTTAAACTAGCCAAGATTACCTTCACCGTAGGTTGAGTTACCTTTGCTGGAATCATGCCCATTTTTACATGAGTCCCTTAAAACCAAGTTAAACTAGCCAAGTTTACCTTCATCGTGGGTTGAGTTACCTTTGCCGGAATCGTGCCCATTTTTACATAAGTCCCCAAAAACAGGGTTAAACTAGCCAAGATTACCTTCATCGTGGGTTGTTACCTTTGCTGGAATGATGCCCATTTTTACATGAGTCCCTGAGTCCCTTAAAACCAAGTTAAACGAGCCAAGATTACCTTCATCGCGGGTTGACTTACCTTTGCCGGAATCGTGCCCATTTTTACACAAGTCCCTTAAAACCAAGTTATACTAGCCAAGATTACCTTCATCGTGGGTTGAGTTACCTTTGCCGGAATCGTGCCCATTTTTGCATAAGACCTTTAAAACCGTGTTAAACCTGCGAAGATTAGCAAGCCACACCGGGGACAGAAACTGATCAAGGGAACAACAAGCCCCATCCTGCCTCAGACCAGTCCACGAAGGAGATCGACCAGAGCAGACTGAAAGTGTAATTCTAAAGGGTAATTCTAAAGTGTGATTGTAAAGGGTAATTCTAAAGTGTGATTCTAAAGGGTACTTCTAAAGGCTAATTCTAAAGTGTGATTCTAAAGTATGATTGTAAAGGGTAATTCTAAAGTGTAATTTTAAAGTGTAATTCAAAAGGGTAATTCTAAAGGGTAATTCTAAAGTGTAATTTTAAAGTGTAATTCTAAAAGGTAATTCTAAAGTGTGGTTCTAAAGTGTGATTCTAAAGTGTGATTGGAAAGGGTAATTCTAAAAGGTAATTCTAAAGTGTGATTCTAAAGTGTGATTCTAAAGTGTGATTGTAAAGGGTAATTCTAAAGTGTGATTGGAAAGGGTAATTCTAAAGTGTGATTTTAAAGTGTGACTCCAAAGGATGATTCTTAAGTGTGATTCTAAAGTGTAATTCTAAAGTGTGATTCTGAAGGGTAATACTAAAGTATGATTCTAAAGGGTAATTGAAAAAGGTTAAATCAAAAGGTAATTCTTATGGGTTCGAAAGGGTGATTCTAAAGGATGATTCTCAAGTGTGATTCTAAAGTGTGATTCCAAAGTATGATTATAAAGTGTGATTATAAAGTGTGATTCCAAAGGATGATTCTTAAGTGTGATTCTAAAGTGTGATTCTGAAGGGTAATTCCAAAGTGCGATTCCAAAGGGTAATTGAAAAAGGTTAAATCAAAAGTGTAATTTTTATGGGTTCGAAACGGTGATTCTGAAGGGTGATTCTAAAGTGTGATTCTAAAGTGTGGTTCTAAAGGATGATTCTAAAGGATGATTCTAAAGTGTGATTATAAAGTGTGATTATAAAGTGTGATTATAAAGTGTGATTCTGAAGGATGATTCTGAAGTGTGATTCCAAACTGTGATTCTGAAGTGTGATTCTAAAGTGTGATTCTAAAGGGAAATTCTAAAGGGTAATTCTAAAGTGTGATTCTAAAGGGTAATTCTACAGGGTAATTCTAAAGTGTGATTCTAAAGGGTAATTCTAAAGTGTCATTCTGAAGGGTGATTCTGAAGGGTGATTCTCAAGTGTGATTCCAAAGTGTGATTCCAAAGTGTGATTCCAAAGTGTGATTCTAAAGTGTGATTATAAAGTGTGATTCCAAAGGATGATTCTTAAGTGTGATTCTAAAGTGTGATTCTGAAGGGTAATTCCAAAGTGCGATTCCAAAGGGTAATTGAAAAAGGTTAAATCAAAAGTGTAATTTTTATGGGTTCGAAAGGGTGATTCTGAAGGGTGATTCTAAAGTGTGATTCTAAAGTGTGGTTCTAAAGGATGATTCTAAAGGATGATTCTTAAGTGGGAGGGGTTGGAGACGGTGGGAGGGATTTTCGAAGCTCCACACGGTCTCCACGTTTTTCGAAGTTAAGTCTGTTCACAATTGTATTTTGTCGAAACTGTATTTGTCTTTCGGGGTGTGAAGTTATTGTGTGCAACTTTGGTTGTTTCTCGGTGTTTATCTTTCATAAATTGATCGTCTGTTTGCCGTGTCGTGTCTTGAGGCCTTGTACAGTGTGCACTGTACAACCTTGAGGCTTTGTTTTTCTCTCAGCGGTCCGTCGTTTGTGATCCAATAACTTTCGTTCTCTGTATTCCCAGGCTTTTCACCCATAGCCTACTTCCTTGTGTAAATCTCAACTCAAAAAACAAAACAAAACAAAAAAAAAACATTTCCTTCTCTGTTCTCATTCGTTTATTCATTCTTATTCGTTCGTTCGTTCTTCGACCACGTGTTTCTCCCCCATTTCCCCAGATAGTTTTCACTCATTAACCTTCAATGTTTACACTTTCCCCTCAAGTTATGTATTCCGTCATATTTTATAACACCTTTTTCTTCTTCTTCTTTAAAAGGCTGCTTTCGACTTGCTCACCAAATCAATTCATCCCAAAAAAAATATCCATCTCCTATAGTGCCTTTTTTCTACATTCCCTAAACTCTCCTGCACTCCATCCTCCATCCAGCGTCCTTAAACGTATTTTTAACTCGAAGGTCACAAGAAACTCATTTTGCAATAAATGTTCGTTTCCCATAAATCGTACACTTTCAAAAATCCAATCTCACCCCTCCCCTCCAAATCTTCCCCATAACCCCTCCCCTCCAAATCTTCCCCATCACCCCTCCCCTCCAAATCTTCCCCATCACCCATCCCTTTCAAATCTCCCCCCTTGCCCCCTCCCTCCTAAACTACCCCCTCACCCCTCCCCGCCAAGACGCCCCCTCGCCCCTCCCCTCCTAGACTCCTGCCTCACCCCTCCCCTCCAAATCTCCCCCATATCCCATCCCTTTCAAATCCCTCCCCTTGTCCCTTCCCTCCCAAACTCCCCCCTCACCCCTCCCCTTCAAATCTCCCCACCCTCATTGCTTCTCAATTTCCCCCCTCTCTCTCCCCCTCCTCAAAGCGTCCTCCCCGCTTCTTCCCCCTTCAAACTCTCACCTCCATCTCCCCCAACCTTCTGCCTCGCTCTTCCCCCTCCTCAAATAACACCTCATTGTGGCTCACCCAATCACCATCAAACCTTTTGTCCGCCCCATCCTTCCCTTTCTCCGAGCTATTCTGAAATCTCTGACACACCTTCAACAGCTCTCCCTATCTCTTCCACCTCTTCCACATCTTACCCTACCCCTCCTCCCCCCTGTTCTGTATCTGATGCTCCCCCTTCCTCTTCATTAACGGTATGGACCTCAAACATCCGGGGCCTTCGTTCAAACTTAACTGATCTCTCCATACAGGTTGCTTCTGTCAAACCAGACGTGATCTGCTTAACAGAAACTTTCCTCCTTTATGATGTCTCTGATTCCATAGTATCTCTCCCGGGCTACTCCCTCCTCCGGTATGATAGACCTGAGCCTCGTCCTGGAGGCGGGGTTGCTATCTTTATCAAAAACTCTCTTCCTCACTCACCCTGCACTGCACTCTCTCCACCTCACCCCCAGGAATACCTCTGGCTACGGCTTCCCCTTCGCTCCCACCTCTTGTTCATATGTGTGTTGTACCGTCCACCAAACAGTGATGACTCCATCTACATCTCGCTGTCTGATGATATGGACCAACTTCTATCTACTCATCCCAACTCTCTCTTCCTCATATGTGGTGATTTCAATTGTCACCATGCCAGTTGGCTGGGTGTGGGTACCTCTCTCACCAGCCATGGCTCTTCAGCAAAGGACTTCTGCGACTCACTGGGACTGACACAATCTGTCAATTTCCCGACCCGGATCTCAGTCAACGGAACATCTTCTCTTCTGGACTTGGTTATGACTAACTTCCCTGAAAATGTCTGCTGCTCTTCTTCTGCTCCGATCGGATCATCTGATCATGTCCTTGTTAAAGTGGACATCTCTCTGACCATCCTCAGGGAGCCTGCTCAGCGTCGACGAGTCTGGCATTTCACTCAGGCCAACTGGCACGGTCTTCAAGCAGCCATCAATCATCTGGACTGGTCTCCCATCTCTACCACCTCTGACATCAACTCATCCTGGGAAGTCTTCCAAAGTAAATTGCTCTCTCTCATGCACAGATTTATCCCATCTCGTCTTCAGTTGTCATACCCTTCCTCCCGTCCATGGTACACGGAATCTTGTGGTGAGGCTGTTGCCCAGAAACAACTTGCCTTCGTCTCCTGGAAAGCAAATCCAACGGAAGGAAATCTCATTTCCTTTCACAAAGCCCGAAACAAGTGTGTGTCCACCCTCAGGAGAGCCAGGAAACAATATCTCTCCGTTCTCAAGACCGAACTCTCTTATCTGTCTCCCTCTTCCAAATCCTGGTGGCGTCTGGTCAAATCCGTTTCTGGTGTTTGTTCCCCCTCCATCCCCTCCCTTACCTCAAACGGCTACACAGCTGACTCCGCACGTGAAAAAGCTGAATGCCTCAACTCTGTGTTTGCCTCTAAATCTTGTGTCCCAAACCCATCCCTCTCTGTACCCACCATACCCAGTCGTACCCTGCTGCTCCTGGACTCCGTGTCCTTTCCTCCTGACAAGGTGGAAACGTTTCTGTCAACCCTCGACTCTGATTCTGCAACTGGACCCGACGGCATCAGCCCACGGGTCCTAAAATCCTGCTCTGCTGCTCTATCTCACCCTCTCTCTGTTCTCTTCACCCTCTCTTTTGCTCAAGGTCAACTGCCATCTGCTTGGAAATCAGCCAACATCACCGCTTTGCACAAAAAAGGTGCAAAAACAGATCCTAGCAACTACAGACCAATCAGCCTTCTCCCAATTATCAGCAAAGTCATGGAATCCATCATTGCTTCGGATATGAAATCTTTCCTCTTCTCCAATGGCTTGATCTCTGATCATCAATTTGGTTTCAGACCAGGTCACTCTACTCTGGACATGCTGCTTCTGCTGTCTCAACAATGGATGGAGGTCCTCAATGCCAAACAGGAAATTAGAGCTGTCTCCCTCGACATATCACGTGCCTTCGACACGGTCTGGCACCCCGCTCTGCTCACCAAACTCTCCTCCTTTGGTATCCATGGAAATCTCCACGCATGGCTGGCGGACTTCCTCTCTAGTCGTCGTCAACGTGTGGCCCTGAATGGGTTTCTCTCATCTCCTCTTCCTGTTCAGGCTGGAGTTCCCCAAGGCAGTGTTCTGGGCCCCGTGCTTTTTCTGGTCTTCATCAATGATCTCTCTGACTCTCTCGAAAATCCTCTCTATCTCTTTGCTGATGACTCCACTCTCTGCCGCTCCATTCCTCTTCCCTCAGATCGGCAGTCTGCTGCCTCCTCACTCTCTGAAGACCTGGACAAAATCACAGACTGGTCAAACAAGTGGAACATGTCTTTCAATCCTGACAAATCTCACACTCTTACTATGTCTCTCCGAAAAGATCGACTGGACAACCCTCCCATCTACTTTCTCAACAATCCTCTCCAAGAAGTTCTGTCGCTCAAGATTTTGGGTCTCACTATCTGCCATGATCTTTCTTGGGAAAACCACATTTCCAAGCTGGCCTCCAAAGCCAGTCGCCGACTGGGCATCCTCCGTCGTGCGAAGTCCTTCCTCGGCACACCTGAGCTCCTCACCACATACAAGGCTTTCATCCGCAGCTCAATGGAATACTGTTCTCCCCTATGGGCCGGTGCTCCTGCCTCACACCTAGCTCGGCTTCACGCTGTTGAAACCAAAGCTTTCAGAATTATTGGAATCTCCCGCGATGAGGCTATCTCTGAGGGCCTTTCACTCACTCACCGCAGGCAGGTAGGTGGTCTTTCTGTCTTCTACCGACTCCTCTCCGGCCTTGCACCCCCAGCTCTCTCTGTGCTCTGTCCCCCAAATATTCCTACAGGTCGCACAAGATCTGCCAGCAACCCTCTGATGGTTAAACTGCCGAAATCTCGGCTCTCTGCTCACCTTCACTCTTTCATTCCTCTTTTCTCCCGCCTCTGGAACAAACTCCCTCACTCCCTTCAATCCCACTCCTCCCTCCAGGTCTTTAAAACAGCTGTTCACCACCATCTCTTATCTTCCCCCATCCGAAACCTTGATCTTTTCTACCCCCCCCTAATTCACCCCAGATCCACCTTGTTTGAAATTCCAACTTCTTTCCTGGAAGTCCTGGCAGTGTCCATATGTTTTATACCTCTCCCACCGCCCCCTTCCCATGCCCCCCCCCCCAAAGCCCTCGCCCTCTCTCAGATCTCTCGATGTCTCCATGTCTCTCGGTCCCTGCTATCAAATGTTGTGTTTGTGTCCTTCCCCCTCTCTCCCCATCTTGTCTACCGCTCCCGATGTTATATGTTTTATGTGTCGGTTTGTCTTTCTGTGTGATTAATGTTCGCTCTTTCATGAGCCTCGATCTTGTATACAAAAAAAAAAGAAAAAAAAAAGTGATTATAAAGTGTGATTATAAAGTGTGATTCTGAAGGATGATTCTGAAGTGTGATTCCAAACTGTGATTCTGAAGTGTGATTCTAAAGTGTGATTCTAAAGGGAAATTCTAAAGGGTAATTCTAAAGTGTGATTCTAAAGGGTAATTCTACAGGGTAATTCTAAAGTGTGATTCTAAAGGGTAATTCTAAAGTGTGATTCTGAAGGGTGATTCTGAAGGGTGATTCTAAAGTGTGATTCTGAAGGGTGATTCCAAAGTGTGATTCTAAAGGGTAATTCTTAAGGGTGATTCTAAATGGTAATTCTTAAGGGTAATTCTGAAGTGTGATTCTAAAGTGTGATTCTTAAGGGTAATTCTAAAAGGTAATTCTAACGGGTGATTCTAAAGGGTATTCTGAAGTGTGATTCTGAAGGGTAATTCCAAAGTTTGATTCTAAAGGGTAATTCTAAAGTGTGATTCTAAAGTGTGATTTTAAAGGGTAATTCTAAAGTGTGATATTTAAAGGGTAATTCTAAAGTGTGATTCTAAAGTGTGATTCTGAAGGGTAATTCTGAAGGGTAATTCTAAAGTGTGATTCTAAAGTGTGATTTTAAAGGGTAATTCTAAAGTGTGATTCCAAAGTGTAATTCTGAAGGGTAATTCTGAAGGGTAATTCTGAAGTGTGATTCTAAAGGGTGATTCTAAAGTGTGATTCTTAAAGGGTAATTCTAAAGTGTGATTCTGAAGGGTACTTCTAAAGGGTAATTGAAAAGGTTAAATCTAAAGGGTAATTCTTGTAGGTTCTAATGGGTGATTCTGAAGGGTGATTCCAAAGTGTGATTCCAAAGTATGATTCTGAAGGGTAATTCTAAAGTGCGATTCTAAAGAGTAATTCTAAAGTGTGATTCTGAAGGGTAATTCTAAAGTGATTCTAAAGTGTGATTCTGAAGGGTAATTCCAAAGTGTGATTCTAAAGGGTAATTGAAAAAGGTTAAATCAAAAGTGTAATTTTTATGGGTTCGAAAGGGTGATTCTGAAGGGTGATTCTAAAGTGTGATTCTAAAGTGTGGTTCTAAAGTGTGATTCTAAAGGATGATTCTAAAGGATGATTCTAAAGTGTGATTATAAAGTGTGATGATAAAGTGTGATTATAAAGTGTGATTCTGAAGGATGATTCTGAAGTGTGATTCCAAACTGTGATTCTGAAGGGTGATTCGGAAGTGTGATTCTAAAGTGTGATTCTAAAGGGAAATTCTAAAGGGTAATTCTAAAGTGTGATTCTAAAGGGTAATTCTAAAGTGTGATTCTGAAGGGTAATTCTAAAGTGTGATTCTAAAGTGTGATTTTAAAGGGTAATTCTAAAGTGTGATTCCAAAGTGTAATTCTGAAGGGTAATTCTGAAGGGTAATTCTGAAGTGTGATTCTCAAGGGTAATTCTAAAGTGTGATTCTTCAAGTGTGATTCTAAAGTGTGATTCTGAAGGGTACTTCTAAAGGGTAATTCAAAAGGTTACATCTAAAGGGTAATTCTTGTAGGTTCTAATGGGTGATTCTGAAGGGTGATTCCAAAGTATGATTCTGAAGGGTAATTCTAAAGTGCGATTCTAAAGGGTAATTCTAAAGTGTGATTCTGAAGGGTGATTCTAAAGTGATTGTAAAGGGTAATTCTAAAGTGTGATTGTAAAGGGTAATTCTAAAGTGTGATTGGAAAGGGTAATTCTAAAGTGTGATTCTAAAGTGTGATTCCAAAGGATGATTCTTAAGTGTGATTCTAAAGTGTAATTCTAAAGTGTGATTCTGAAGGGTAATACTAAAGTGTGATTCTAAAGGGTAATTGAAAAAGGTTAAATCAAAAGGGTAATTCTTATGGGTTCGAAAGGGTGATTCTAAAGGATGATTCTAAAGTGTGATTCTAAAGTGTGATTCCAAAGTGTGATTCCAAAGTGTGATTCTAAAGTGTGATTATAAAGTGTGATTCCAAAGTGCGATTCCAAAGGGTAATTGAAAAAGGTTAAATCAAAAGTGTAATTTTTATGGGTTCGAAAGGGTGATTCTGAAGGGTGATTCTAAAGTGTGATTCTAAAGTGTGGTTCTAAAGGATGATTCTAAAGTGTGATTATAAAGTGTGATTATAAAGTGTGATTATAAAGTGTGATTCTGAAGGATGATTCTGAAGTGTGATTCCAAACTGTGATTCTGAAGTGTGATTCTTAAGGGAAATTCTAAAGGGTAATTCTAAAGTGTGATTCTAAAGGGTAATTCTACAGGGTAATTCTAAAGTGTGATTCTAAAGGGTAATTCTAAAGGGTGATTCTGAAGGGTGATTCTGAAGTGTGATTCTGAAGGGTGATTCCAAAGTGTGATTCTAAAGGGTGATTCTAAAAGGTAACTCTTAAGGGTAATTCTAAAAGGTAATTCTAAAGGGTGATTCTAAAGGGTATTCTGAAGTGTGATTCTGAAGGGTAATTCTAAAGTTTGATTCTAAAGGGTAATTCTAAAGTGTGATTCTAAAGTGTGATTTTAAAGGGTAATTCTAAAGTGTGATATTTAAAGGGTAATTCGAAAGTGTGATTCTAAAGTGTGATTCTGAAGGGTACTTCTAAAGGGTAATTGAAAAGGTTAAATCTAAAGGGTAATTCTTGTAGGTTCTAATGGGTGATTCTGAAGGGTGATTCCAAAGTGTGATTCCAAAGTATGATTCTGAAGGGTAATTCTAAAGTGCGATTCTAAAGGGTAATTCTAAAGTGTGATTCTGAAGGGTAATTCTAAAGTGATTCTAAAGTGTGATTCTGAAGGGTAATTCCAAAGTGTGATTCTAAAGTGTAATTGAAAAAGGTTAAATCAAAAGTGTAATTTTTATGGGTTCGAAAGAGTGATTCTGAAGGGTGATTCTAAAGTGTGATTCTAAAGTGTGGTTCTAAAGTGTGATTCTAAAGTGTGATTCTAAAGGATGATTCTAAAGGATGATTCTAAAGTGTGATTACAAAGTGTGATTATAAAGTGTGATTCTGAAGGATGATTCTGAAGTGTGAATCCAAACTGTGATTCTGAAGGGTGATTCGGAAGTGCGATTCTAAAGTGTGATTCTAAAGGGAAATTCTACAGGGTAATTCTAAAGTGTGATTCTAAAGGGTAATTCTAAAGTGTGATTCTGAAGGGTAATTCTAAAGTGTGATTCTAAAGTGTGATTTTAAAGGGTAATTCTAAAGTGTGATTCCAAAGTGTAATTCTGAAGGGTAATTCTGAAGTGTGATTCTCAAGGGTAATTCTAAAGTGTGATTCTTAAAGTGTGATTCTAAAGTGTGATTCTGAAGGGTACTTCTAAAGGGTAATTGAAAAGGTTAAATCTAAAGGGTAATTCTTGTAGATTCTAATGGGTGATTCTGAAGGGTGATTCCAAAGTGTGATTCTAAAGTATGATTCTGAAGGGTAATTCTAAAGTGCGATTCTAAAGGGTAATTCTAAAGTGTGATTCTGAAGGGTGATTCTGAAGGGTAATTCTAAAGTGATTGTAAAGGGTGATTCTAAAGTGTGATTCTGAAGGGTACTTCTAAAGGGTAATTGAAAACGTTAAATCTAAAGTGTAATTCTCATCGGTTCTAATGGGTGATTGCAAAGTGTGATTCTGAAGTGTGAATCTAAAAGGTAATTCTCAAGTGTGATTCTAAAGTGTGATTCTAAAGTGTGATTCTGAAGGGTAATCCTAAAAGGTAATACTAAAGGGTGATTCTAAAGGGTAATTCTAAAGTGTAATTCGAAAGGGTAATTCTACAGTGTGATTCTAAAGTGTGATTGTAAAGGGTAATTCTAAAGTGTAATTCCAAATGGTAATTCTAAAGTGTGATTGTAAAGGGTAATTCTAAAGTGTGATTGTAAAGGGTGATTCTAAAGTGTGATTCTAAAGGGTAATTCTAAAGTGTGATTCTAAAGGATGATTCTGAAGGGTAATTCTAAAGTGTGATTCTAAAGTGTGATTCCAAAGTGTAATTCTAAAGTGTGATTCTGAAGGGTAATTCTAAAGTGTGATTGTAAAGGGTAATTCTAAAGTGTGATTGTAAAGGGTAATTCTAAAGTGTGATTGTAAAGGGTAATTCTAAAGTGTGATTGTAAAGGGTAATTCTAAAGTGTGATTGTAAAGGGTAATTCTAAAGTGTGATTGTAAAGGGTAATTCTAAAGTGTGATTGTAAAGGGTAATTCTAAAGTGTGATTGTAAAGGGTAATTCTAAAGTGTGATTGTAAAGCGTAATTCTAAAGTGTGATTGCAAAGGGTAATTCTGAAGTGTGATTCTGAAGGGTAATTCTAAAGTGTAATTCTAAACTGTGATTGTAAAGGGTAATTCTAAAGTGTGATTGTAAAGGGTAATTCTAAAGTGTGATTCTGAAGGGTAATTCTAAAGTGTGATTCTGAAGGGTAATTCTAAAGTGTAATTCTAAAGTGTGATTGTAAAGGGTAATTCTACAGTGTGATTCTAAAGTGTAATTCTAAAGTGTGATTGTAAAGGGTAATTCTAAAGTGTGATTGTAAAGGGTAATTCTAAAGTGTGATTGTAAAGGGTAATTCTAAAGTGTAATTCTAAAGTGTGATTGTAAAGGGTGATTGTAATGGGTAATTCTAAAGTGTGATTGTAAAGGGTAATTCTAAAGTGTGATTGTGAAGGGTAATTCTAAAGTGTGATTCTGAAGGGTAATTCTAAAGTGTAATTCTAAAGTGTAATTCTAAAGTGTGATTGTAAAGGGTAATTCTACAGTGTGATTCTGAAGTGTAATTCTAAAGTGTGATTGTAAAGGGTAATTCTGAAGCGTGATTCTAAAGGGTAATTCTAAAGTGTGATTGCAAAGGGTAATTCAAAAGGGTAATTGAAAAGATTCCATCTATAGGGTAATTCTTATAGGTTCTAATGGGTGATTCTGAAGGGTGATTCTAAAGGGTAATTGGAAAGTGTGATTCTAAAGTGTAATTCTAAAGTGTAATTTTAAGTGTGATTGTAAAGGGTAATTCAAAAGGGTAATTGAAAAGGGTAATTCCGAAGGGTGATTGTAAAGGGTAATTCTCAAGTGTGATTGTAAAGTGTGATTCTAAAGGGTGATTCTGAAGGGTAATTCTAAAGTGTGATTGTAAAGGGTAATTCAAAAGGGTAATTGAAAAGGTTAAATCCAAAGGGTAATTCTTATAGGTTCTAATGGGTGATTCTAAAGTGTGATTCTGAAGGGTGATTCTAAAGTGTGATTCCGAAGGGTGATTCTGAAGGGTGATTCTCAAGTGTGATTCTAAAGTGTGATTCCAAAGTGTGATTCCAAAGTGTGATTCTAAAGTGTGATTATAAGGTGTGATTCCAAAGGATGATTCTTAAGTGTGATTCTAAAGTGTGATTCTGAAGGGTAATTCCAAAGTGCGATTCCAAAGGGTAATTGAAAAATGTTAAATCAAAAGTGTAATTTTTATGGGTTCGAAAGGGTGATTCTGAAGGGTGATTCTAAAGTGTGGTTCTAAAGGATGATTCTAAAGGATGATTCTAAAGTGTGATTCTAAAGTGTGATTATAAAGTGTGATTATAAAGTGTGATTCTGAAGGATGATTCTGAAGTGTGATTCCAAACTGTGATTCTGAAGTGTGATTCTAAAGGGAAATTCTAAAGGGTAATTCTAAAGTGTGATTCTAAAGGGTAATTCTACAGGGTAATTCTAAAGTGTGATTCTAAAGGGTAATTCTAAAGGGTGATTCTGAAGGGTGATTCTAAAGTGTGATTCTGAAGGGTGATTTCAAAGTGTGATTCTAAAGGGTAATTCTTAAGGGTGATTCTAAATGGTAATTCTTAAGGGTAATTCTGAAGTGTGATTCTAAAGTGTGATTCTGAAGGGTGATTCCAAAGTGTGATTCTAAAGGGTAATTCTAAAGTGTGATTCTAAAGTGTGATTTTAAAGGGTAATTCTAAAGTGTGATATTTAAAGGGTAATTCTAAAGTGTGATTCTAAAGTGTGATTCTGAAGGGTACTTCTAAAGGGTAATTGAAAAGGTTAAATCTAAAGGGTAATTCTTGTAGGTTCTAATGGGTGATTCTGAAGGGTGATTCCAAAGTGTGATTCCAAAGTATGATTCTGAAGGGTAATTCTAAAGTGCGATTCTAAAGGGTAATTCTAAAGTGTGATTCTGAAGGGTGATTCTAAAGTGTGATTCTGAAGGGTAATTCCAAAGTGTAATTCTAAAGGGTAATTGAAAAAGGTGAAATCAAAAGTGTAATTTTTATGGGTTCGAAAGGGTGATTCTGAAGGGTGATTCTTAAGTGTGATTCTAAAGTGTGGTTCTAAAGTGTGATTCTAAAGTGTGATTCTAAAGGATGATTCTAAAGGATGATTTTAAAGTGTGATTATAAAGTGTGATTACAAAGTGTGATTATAAAGTGTCATTCTGAAGGATGATTCTGAAGTGTGATTCCAAACTGTGATTCTGAAGGGTGATTCGGAAGTGTGATTCTAAAGTGTGATTCTAAAGTGTGATTCTGAAGGGTAATTCTAAAGTGTGATTCTGAAGGGTAATTCTAAAGTGTAATTCTAAAGTGTAATTCTAAAGTGTGATTGTAAAGGGTAATTCTACAGTGTGATTCTGAAGTGTAATTCTAAAGTGTGATTGTAAAGGGTAATTCTGAAGCGTGATTCTAAAGGGTAATTCTAAAGTGTGATTGCAAAGGGTAATTAAAAAGGGTAATTGAAAAGATTCCATCTAAAGGGTAATTCTTATAGGTTCTAATGGGTGATTCTGAAGGGTGATTCTAAAGTGTGATTCTAAAGGGTAATTGTAAAGTGTGATTCTAAACTGTAATTCTAAAGTGTAATTTTAAGTGTGATTGTAAAGGGTAATTCAAAAGGGTAATTGAAAAGGTTAAATCTAAAGGGTAATTCTTTTTGGTTCTTATGGGTGATTCTAAAGTGTGATTCTAAAGGGTAATTCTAAAGTGTGATTCTAAAGGATGATTCTGAAGGGTAATTCTAAAGTGTGATTGTAAAGTGTGATTCTAACGTGTAATTCTAAAGTGTGATTGTAAAGGGTAATTCTGAAGTGTGATTCTGAAGTGTGATTCTAAAGTGTGATTGTAAAGGGCAATTCTAAAGTGTGATTGTAAAGTGTGATTGTAAAGGGTAATTCTAAAGTGTGATTGTGAAGGGTAATTCTTAAGTGTGATTGTAAAGAGTAATTCTAAAGTGTGATTGTAAAGGGTAATTCTAAAGTGTGATTGTAAAGGGTAATTTTAAAGTGTAATTGTAAAGGGTAATTCTAAAGTGTGATTGTAAAGGGTAATTCTAAAGTGTGATTGTAAAGGGTAATTCTAAAGTGTGATTGCAAAGGGGAATTCAAAAGGTCAATTGAAAAGGTTAAATCTAAATTTGTGTTAATGTTGGCTTAGCGGTTAGGGTGCCGGCTTAAGATCCGAGGATCCTGGGTTCGAATCCCGGTCGATCGCTGAATTAACGCCAGGGGGGTTGACTCAGCCTGCCATCCTTCCGAGGTCGGCAAATTTGAGTACCAGCTTGTTGGGATGAATGATCCCGGTGTGTACCCCAGTTTAGAATAGGTACACCGTATCCCTGCGCATCGTAGGAGGCGACCAAGGGTTGGCGTCAGGAAGGGCATCCGGCCATAAAAACATTGCCTAAAACAGGGAACCATGATTGTCATGGGGCCTGCAAGTCTAACCCCCGCTCTAGCGGGGAAAATGGCCTTAAAACGATCATTCATTCATTCAAATCTAAAGGGTAATTCTTATAGGTTCTAATGGGTGACTCTAAAGTGTGATTCTAAAGTGTGATTGCAAAGGGTAATTCTGAAGTGTGATTCTGAAGGGTAATTCGAAAGTGTGATTCTAACGGGTAATTCTAAAGTGTGATTCTAAAGTGTGATTCTAAAGGGTAATTCTAAAGTGTGATTCTAAAGTGTCATTCAGAAGGGTGATTCTGAAGGGTAATTCTAAAGTGTGATTCTAAAGTGTGATTCTGAAGGGTAATTCTAAAGTGTGATTCTAAAGTGTGATTCTGAAGGGTAATTCTAAAGTGTGATTGTAAAGGGTAATTCTGAATTGTGATTCTAAAGTGTGATTCTAAAGTGTAATTCAAAAGTGTGATTGTAAAGGGTAATTCAAAAGGTTAAATCTAAAGGGTAATTATTATAGGTTCTAAAGTGTAATTCTAAAGTGTGATTGTAAAGGGTAATTCTAAAGTGTGATTCTAAAGTGTGATTCTGAAGGGTAATTCTAAAATGTGATTCTAAAGGGTAATTCTAAAATGTGATTCTAAAGTGTGATTCTAAAGGGTAATTCTAAAGTGTGATTCTAAAGGGTAATTCTAAAGTGTGATTCTAAAGGGTAATTCTAAAGGGTAATTCTAAAGTGTGATTCTAAAGTGTGATTCTGAAGTGTGAATCTGAAGGGTGATTCCAAAGTGTGATTCTGAAGGGTAATTCTAAAGTGTGATTGTAAAGTGTGATTGTAAAGGGTAATTCTAAAGTGTAATTCTAAAGGGTAATTCTAAAAGGTAATTCGAAAGTGTGATTCTAAAGTGTGATTGTAAAGGGTAATTCTAAAGTGTGATTGCAAAGGGTAATTCCGAAGGGTGATTGTAAAGGGTAATTCTCAAGTGTGATTGTAAAGTGTGATTCTAAAGGGTGATTCAGAAGGGTAATTCTAAAGTGTGATTGTAAAGGGTAATTCAAAAGGGTAATTGAAAAGGTTAAATCCAAAGGGTAATTCTTATAGGTTCTAATGGGTGATTCTAAAGTGTGATTCTAAAGTGCAATTCTAAAGTGTGATTGTAAAGGGTAATTCTGCAGTGTGATTCTAAAGTGTGATTCTAAAGGGTAATTCTGAAGTGTGATTCTAAAGTGTGATTGTAAAGGGTAATTCAAAAGGGTAATTGAAAAGGTTAAATCTATAGGGTAATTCTTATAGGTTCTAATGGGTGATTCTAAAGTGTGATTCTAAAGTGCAATTCTAAAGTGTGATTGTAAAGGGTAATTCTGAAGTGTGATTCTAAAGTGTGATTCTGAAGGGTAATTCGAAAGTGTGATTCTAAAATGTGATTCTGAAGGGTGATTCTAAAGTGTGATTCTAAAGGGTAATTCTGAAGTGTGATTCTAAAGTGTGATTGTAAAGGGCAATTCTAAAGTGTGATTGTAAAGTGTGATTGTAGAGGGTAATTCTAAAGTGTGATTGTGAAGGGTAATTCTTAAGTGTGATTGTAAAGAGTAATTCTAAAGTGTGATTGTAAAGGGTAATTCTAAAGTGTGATTGTAAAGGGTAATTTTAAAGTGTAATTGTAAAGGGTAATTCTAAAGTGTGATTGTAAAGGGTAATTCTAAAGTGTGATTGTAAAGGGTAATTCTAAAGTGTGATTGCAAAGGGTAATTCTGATGGGTGATTGTAAAAAGTAATTCTCAAGTGTGATTCTAAAGGGTGATTCTGAAGGGTAATTCTAAAGTGTGATTGTAAAGGGTAATTCTAAAGTGTGATTCTAAAGGGTAATTCTAAAGTGTGATTGTAAAGGGTAATTCAAAAGGGTAATTGAAAAGGTTAAATCCAAAGTGTAATTATTATAGGTTCTAATGGGTGATTCTAAAGTGTGATTCTAAAGTGCAATTCTAAAGTGTGATTGTAAAGGGTAATTCTGAAGTGTGATTCTAAAGTGTGATTCTAAAGGGTAATTCTGAAGTGTGATTCTAAAGTGTGATTGTAAGGGGTAATTCAAAAGGGTAATTGAAAAGGTTAAATCTAAAGGGTAATTCTTATAGGTTCTAATGGGTGATTCTAAAGTGATTCTAAAGTGTGATTTTAAAGTGCAATTCTAAAGTGTGATTGTAAAGGGTAATTCTGAAGTGTGATTCTAAAGTGTGATTCTGAAGGGTAATTCGAAAGTGTGATTCTAAAGTGTGATTCTAAAATGTGATTCTGAAGGGTGATTCTAAAGTGTGATTCTAAAGGGTAATTCTGAAGTGTGATTCTAAAGTGTGATTGTAAAGGGCAATTCTAAAGTGTGATTGTAAAGTGTGATTGTAAAGGGTAATTCTAAAGTGTGATTGTGAAGGGTAATTCTTAAGTGTGATTGTAAAGAGTAATTCTAAAGTGTGATTGTAAAGGGTAATTCTAAAGTGTGATTGTAAAGGGTAATTCTAAAGTGTGATTGCAAAGGGTAATTCTGAAGTGTGATTGTAAAAGGTAATTTTAAAGTGTAATTGTAAAGGGTAATTCTAAAGTGTGATTGTAAAGGGTAATTCTAAAGTGTGATTGTAAAGGGTAATTCTAAAGTGTGATTGTGAAGGGTAATTCGAAAGTGTGATTCTGAAGGGTAATTCGAAAGTGTGATTGTAAAGGGTAATTCCAAAGTGTGATTCTAAAGTGTGATTGTAAAGGGTAATTCTAAAATGATTGTAAAGGGTAATTCTATAGTGTGATTCTAAAGTGTGATTCTAAAGTGTAATTCTAAAATGTGATTGTAAAGGGTAATTCTAAAGTGTAATTCTAAAGTGTGATTGTAAAGGGTAATTCAAAAGGGTAATTGAAAAGATTAAATCTAAAGGGTAATTCTTCTCGGTTCTAATGGGTGATTCTGAAGGGTGATTCTAAAGTGTGATTATAAAGGGTAATTGCAAAGTGTGATTCTAAAGTGTAATTCTAAAGTGTGATTGTAAAGGGTAATTCAAAACGGTAATTGAAAAGGTTAAATCTGAAGGGTAATTCTTATAGGTTCTAATGGGTGATTCTAAAGTGTAATTCTAAAGTGTGATCGTAAAGGGTAATTCTGAAGTGTGATTCTAAAGTGTGATTTTTAAAGGGTAATTCTGAAGTGTGATTCTAAAGTGTGATTGTAAAGGGTAATTCTAAAGTGTAATTCTAAAGTGTGATTGTAAAGGGTAATTCTGAAGTGTGATTCTGAAGGGTAATTCTAAAGTGTGAGTCTGAAGGGTAATTCTAAAGTGTGATTCTGAAGGGTAATTCTGAAGTGTGATTCTAAAGCGTAATTCAAAAGGGTAATTGAAAAGATGAAATCTAAAGGGTAATTCTTATAGGTTCTAATGGGTGATTCTGAAGGGTGATTCTAAAGGGTAATTGTAAAGTGTGATTCTAAAGTGTAATTCTAAAGTGTGATTGTAAAGGTTAATTGAAAAGGGTAAATCTTATCGGTTCTAATGGGTGATTCTGAAGTGTGATTCTAAAGGGTAATTCTAAAGTGTGATTCTAAAGTGTGATTCTAAAGGGTAATTCTAAAGTGTGATTCTAAAGGATGATTCTGAAGGGTAATTCTAAAGTGTGATTCTAAAGTGTGATTCTAAAGTGTGATTCTGAAGGGTAATTCTAAAGTGTGATTCTGAAGGGTAATTCTAAAGTGTGATTCTGAAGGGTAATTCTAAAGTGTGATTGTAAAGGGTAATTCTGAAGCGTGATTCTAAAGGGTAATTCTAAAGTGTGATTGCAAAGGGTAATTCAAAAGGGTAATTGAAAAGATTCCATCTAAAGGGTAATTCTTATAGGTTCTAATGGGTGATTCTGAAGGGTGATTCTAAAGTGTGATTCTAAAGGGTAATTGTAAAGTGTGATTCTAAAGTGTAATTCTAAAGTGTAATTTTAAGTGTGATTGTAAAGGGTAATTCAAAAGGGTAATTGAAAAGGTTAAATCTAAAGGGTAATTCTTTTTGGTTCTTATGGGTGATTCTAAAGTGTGATTCTAAAGGGTAATTCTAAAGTGTGATTCTAAAGGATGATTCTGAAGGGTAATTCTAAAGTGTGATTCTAAAGTGTGATTGTAAAGTGTGATTCTAAAGTGTAATTCTAAAGTGTGATTGTAAAGGGTAATTCTGAAGTGTGATTCTGAAGTGTGATTCTGAAGGGTAATTCTAAAGTGTGATTGTAAAGTGTGATTCTAAAGTGTAATTCTAAAGTGTGATTGTAAAGGGTAATTCTGAAGTGTGATTCTGAAGTGTGATTCTGAAGGGTAATTCTAAAGGGTAATTCTGAAGTGTGATTGTAAAGGGTAATTCTGAAGTGTGATTCTAAAGTGTGATTCTGAAGTGTAATTCTAAAGTGTGATTCTGAAGGGTAATTCTAAAGTGTGATTGTAAAGGGTAATTCTGAAGTGTGATTGTAAACTGTAATTCTAAAGTGTGATTGCAAAGGGGAATTCAAAAGGTCAATTGAAAAGGTTAAATCTAAATTTGTGTTAATGTTGGCTTAGCGGTTAGGGTGCCGGCTTAAGATCCGAGGATCCTGGGTTCGAATCCCGGTCGATCGCTGAATTAACGCCAGGGGGGTTGACTCAGCCTGTCATCCTTCCGAGGTCGGCAAATTTGAGTACCAGCTTGTTGGGATGAATGATCCCGGTGTGTACCCCAGTTTAGAATAGGTACACCGTATCCCTGCGCATCGTAGGAGGCGACCAAGGGTTGGCGTCAGGAAGGGCATCCGGCCATAAAAACATTGCCTAAAACAGGGAACCATGATTGTCATGGGGCCCGCAAGGCTAACCCCCGCTCTAGCGGGGAAAATGGCCTTAAAACGATCATTCATTCATTCAAATCTAAAGGGTAATTCTTATAGGTTCTAATGGGTGACTCTAAAGTGTGATTCTAAAGTGTGATTGCAAAGGGTAATTCTGAAGTGTGATTCTGAAGGGTAATTCGAAAGTGTGATTCGAACGGGTAATTCTAAAGTGTGATTCTAAAGTGTGATTCTAAAGGGTAATTCTAAAGTGTGATTCTACAGTGTGATTCTGAAGGGTGATTCTGAAGGGTAATTCTAAAGTGTGATTCTAAAGTGTGATTCTGAAGGGTAATTCTAAAGTGTGATTCTAAAGTGTGATTCTGAAGGGTAATTCTAAAGTGTGATTGTAAAGGGTAATTCTGAATTGTGATTCTAAAGTGTGATTCTAAAGTGTAATTCAAAAGTGTGATTGTAAAGGGTAATTCAAAAGGTTAAATCTAAAGGGTAATTCTTATAGGTTCTAAAGTGTAATTCTAAAGTGTGATTGTAAAGGGTAATTCTGAAGTGTGATTCTAAAGTGTGATTCTGAAGGGTAATTCGAAAATGTGATTCTAAAGGGTAATTCTAAAATGTGATTCTAAAGTGTGATTCTAAAGGGTAATTCTAAAGTGTGATTCTAAAGGGTAATTCTAAAGGGTAATTCTAAAGTGTGATTCTAAAGTGTGATTCTGAAGTGTGAATCTGAAGGGTGATTCCAAAGTGTGATTGTGAAGGGTAATTCTAAAGTGTGATTCTAAAGTGTGATTGTAAAGTGTAATTCTAAAAGGTAATTCGAAAGTGTGATTCTAAAGTGTGATTGTAAAGGGTAATTCTAAAGTGTGATTGTAAAGGGTAATTCTAAAGTGTGATTGCAAAGGGTAATTCCGAAGGGTGATTGTAAAGGGTAATTCTCAAGTGTGATTGTAAAGTGTGATTCTAAAGGGTGATTCAGAAGGGTAATTCTAAAGTGTGATTGTAAAGGGTAATTCAAAAGGGTAATTGAAAAGGTTAAATCCAAAGGGTAATTCTTATAGGTTCTAATGGGTGATTCTAAAGTGTGATTCTAAAGTGCAATTCTAAAGTGTGATTGTAAAGGGTAATTCTGCAGTGTGATTCTGCAGTGTGATTCTAAAGGGTAATTCTGAAGTGTGATTCTAAAGTGTGATTGTAAAGGGTAATTCAAAAGGGTAATTGAAAAGGTTAAATCTATAGGGTAATTCTTATAGGTTCTAATGGGTGATTCTAAAGTGTGATTCTAAAGTGCAATTCTAAAGTGTGATTGTAACGGGTAATTCTGAAGTGTGATTCTAAAGTGTGATTCTGAAGGGTAATTCGAAAGTGTGATTCTAAAGTGTGATTCTAAAATGTGATTCTGAAGGGTGATTCTAAAGTGTGATTATAAAGGGTAATTCTGAAGTGTGATTCTAAAGTGTGATTGTAAAGGGCAATTCTAAAGTGTGATTGTAACGTGTGATTGTAAAGGGTAATTCTAAAGTGTGATTGTGAAGGGTAATTCTTAAGTGTGATTGTAAAGAGTAATTCTAAAGTGTGATGGTAAAGGGTAATTCTAAAGTGTGATTGTAAAGGGTAATTTTAAAGTGTAATTGTAAAGGGTAATTCTAAAGTGTGATTGTAAAGGGTAATTCTAAAGTGTGATTGTAAAGGGTAATTCTAAAGTGTGATTGCAAAGGGTAATTCTGATGGGTGATTGTAAAGAGTAATTCTCAAGTGTGATTCTAAAGGGTGATTCTGAAGGGTAATTCTAAAGTGTGATTGTAAAGGGTAATTCTAAAGTGTGATTCTAAAGGGTAATTCTAAAGTGTGATTGTAAAGGGTAATTCAAAAGGGTAATTGAAAAGGTTAAATCCAAAGTGTAATTATTATAGGTTCTAATGGGTGATTCTAAAGTGTGATTCTAAAGTGCAATTCTAAAGTGTGATTGTAAAGGGTAATTCTGAAGTGTGATTCTAAAGTGTGATTGTAAAGGGTAATTCAAAAGGGTAATTGAAAAGGTTAAATCTAAAGGGTAATTCTTATAGGTTATAATGGGTGATTCTAAAGTGATTCTAAAGTGTGATTCTAAAGTGCAATTCTAAAGTGTGATTGTAAAGGGTAATTCTGAAGTGTGATTCTAAAGTGTGATTCTGAAGGGTAATTCGAAAGTGTGATTCTAAAGTGTGATTCTAAAATGTGATTCTGAAGGGTGATTCTAAAGTGTGATTCTAAAGGGTAATTCTGAAGTGTGATTCTAAAGTGTGATTGTAAAGTGTGATTGTAAAGGGCAATTCTAAAGTGTGATTGTAAAGTGTGATTGTAAAGGGTAATTCTAAAGTGTGATTGTGAAGGGTAATTCTTAAGTGTGATTGTAAAGAGTAATTCTAAAGTGTGATTGTAAAGGGTAATTCTAAAGTGTGATTGTAAAGGGTAATTCTAAAGTGTGATTGCAAAGGGTAATTCTGAAGTGTGATTGTAAAGGGTAATTTTAAAGTGTAATTGTAAAGGGTAATTCTAAAGTGTGATTGTAAAGGGTAATTCTAAAGTGTGATTGTAAAGGGTAATTACCTTCGCAAAAGCGGAAGGTTATGTTTTGATCGCTGTGTATTTATTTGTATGTCTGTGTGTGTGTGTGTATGTTATTCGCATAACTCAAAAAGTATTCAACCGAATTGCATGAAATTTGGTGGGATGATTGGTTATTATACGGGACACATTTGATTAGATTTTGGGAGCAATCGGGTCAAAGGTCAAGGTCAAGGTCACGAAAAGGTCAAAATCGTATTTTTACCATAGCTGCGGCGAAGGTATGCGCTCTACCGAGTGCCCGTTCTAGTTCTAAAGTGTGATTGTGAAGGGTAATTCGAAAGTGTGATTCTGAAGGGTAATTCGAAAGTGTGATTGTAAAGGGTAATTCCAAAGTGTAATTCTAAAGTGTGATTGTAAAGGGTAATTCTATAGTGTGATTCTAAAGTGTAATTCTAAAGTGTGATTGTAAAGGGTAATTCTAAAGTGTGATTGTAAAGGGTAATTCAAAAGGGTAATTGAAAAGATTAAATCTAAAGGGTAATTCTTCTCGGTTCTAATGGGTGATTCTGAAGGGTGATTCTAAAGTGTGATTATAAAGGGTAATTGCAAAGTGTGATTCTAAAGTGTAATTCTAAAGTGTGATTGTAAAGGGTAATTCAAAACGGTAATTGAAAAGGTTAAATCTGAAGGGTAATTCTTATAGGTTCTAATGGGTGATTCTAAAGTGTAATTCTAAAGTGTGATCGTAAAGGGTAATTCTGAAGTGTGATTCTAAAGTGTGATTTTTAAAGGGTAATCTGAAGTGTGATTCTAAAGTGTGATTGTAAAGGGTAATTCTAAAGTGTAATTCTAAAGTGTGATTGTAAAGGGTAATTCTGAAGTGTGATTCTGAAGGGTAATTCTAAAGTGTGAGTCTGAAGGGTAATTCTAAAGTGTGATTCTGAAGGGTAATTCTGTAGTGTGATTCTAAAGGGTAATTCAAAAGGGTAATTGAAAAGATGAAATCTAAAGGGTAATTCTTATAGGTTCTAATGGGTGATTCTGAAGGGTGATTCTAAAGGGTAATTGTAAAGTGTGATTCTAAAGTGTAATTCTAAAGTGTGATTGTAAAGGTTAATTGAAAAGGGTAAATCTTATCGGTTCTAATGGGTGATTCTGAAGTGTGATTCTAAAGGGTAATTCTAAAGTGTGATTCTAAAGGGTAATTCTAAAGTGTGATTCTAAAGGATGATTCTGAAGGGTAATTCTAAAGTGTGATTCTAAAGTGTGATTCTAAAGTGTGATTCTGAAGGGTAATTCTAAAGTGTGATTCTGAAGGGTAATTCTAAAGTGTGATTGTAAAGGGTAATTCTGAAGTGTGATTCTAAAGTGTGATTCTCAAGTGTAATTCTAAAGTGTGATTGTAAAGGGTAATTTTGAAGTGTGATTCTAAAGTGTGATTCTGAAGGGTAATTCGAAAATGTGATTCTAAAGTGTGATTCTAAAGGGTAATTCTAAAATGTGATTCTAAAGGGTAATTCTAAAGTGTGATTCTAAAGGGTAATTCTAAAGGGTAATTCTAAAGTGTGATTCTGAAGGGTGATTCCAAAGTGTGATTCTAAAGGGTAATTCTTAAGTGTGATTGTAAAGTGTGATTGTAAAGGGTAATTCTAAAGTGTAATTCTAAAGGGTAATTCTAAAAGGTAATTCGAAAGTGTGATTGTAAAGGGTAATTCTAAAGTGTGATTGTAAAGGGTAATTCTAAAGTGTGATTGCAAAGGGTAATTCTGATGGGTGATTGTAAAGGGTAATTCTCAAGTGTGATTGTAAAGTGTGATTCTAAAGGGTGATTCTAAAGGGTAATTCTAAAGTGTGATTGTAAAGTGTGATTCTAAAGGGTGATTCTGAAGGGTAATTCTAAAGTGTGATTGTAAAGGGTAATTCTAAAGTGTGATTCTAAAGGGTAATTCTAAAGTGTGATTCTAAAGGGTAATACAAAAGGGTAATTGAAAAGGTTAAATCCAAAGGGTAATTCTTATAGGTTCTAATGGGTGATTCTAAAGTGTGATTCTAAAGTGCAATTCTAAAGTGTGATTGTAAAGGGTAATTCTGAAGTGTGATTCTAAAGTGTGATTCTAAAGGGTAATTCTGAAGTGTGATTCTAAAGTGTGATTGTAAAGGGTAATTCAAAAGGGTAATTGAAAAGGTTGAATCTATAGGGTAATCCTTATAGGTTCTCATGGGTGATTCTAAAGTGTGATTCTAAAGTGCAATTCTAAAGTGTGATTGTAAAGGGTAATTCTGAAGTGTGATTCTAAAGTGTGATTGTGAAGGGTAATTCGAAAGTGTGATTCTAAAGTGTGATTCTGAAGGGTGATTCTAAAGTGTGATTCTAAAGGGTAATTCTGAAGTGTGATTCTAAAGTGTGATTGTAAAGGGCAATTCTAAAGTGTGATTGTAAAGGGTAATTCTAAAGTGTGATTGTGAAGGGTAATTCTTAAGTGTGATTGTAAAGAGTAATTCTAAAGTGTGATTGTAAAGGGTAATTCTAAAGTGTGATTGTAAAGGGTAATTTTAAAGTGTAATTGTAAAGGGTAATTCTAAAGTATGATTGTAAAGGGTAATTCTAAAGTGTGATTGCAAAGGGTAATTCTAAAGTGTGATTGCAAAGGGTAATTCTGATGGGTGATTGTAAAGGGTAATTCTCAAGTGTGATTGTAAAGTGTGATTCTAAAGGGTAATTCTAAAGTGTGATTGTAAAGTGTGATTCTAAAGGGTGATTCTGAAGGGTAATTCTAAAGTGTGATTGTAAAGGGTAATTCTAAAGTGTGATTCTAAAGGGTAATTCTAAAGTGTGATTGTAAAGGGTAATTCAAAAGGGTAATTGAAAAGGTTAAATCCAAAGGGTAATTCTTATAGGTTCTAATGGGTGATTCTAAAGTGTGATTGTAAAGGGTAATTCTGAAGTGTGATTCTAAAGTGTGATTCTAAAGGGTAATTCTGAAGTGTGATTCTAAAGTGTGATTGTAAAGGGTAATTCAAAAGGGTAATTGAAAAGGTTAAATCTGAAGGGTAATTCTTATAGCTTCTTATGGGTGATTCTAAAGTGTGATTCTAAAGTGTAATTCTAAAGTGTGATTGTAAAGGGCAATTCTGAAGTGTGATTCTAAAGTGTGATTATAAAGGGTAATTCTAAAGTGTGATTGAAAAGGGTAATTCTAAAGCGTTATTCTAAAGTGTGATTGTAAAGGGTAATTCTGAAGTGTGATTCTGAAGGGTAATTCTAAAGTGTGATTCTGAAGGGTAATTCTAAAGTGTGATTCTGAAGGGTAATTCTAAAGTGTGATTGTAAAGGGTAATTCTGAAGTGTGATTCTAAAGTGTGATTCTGAAGGGTAATACTAAAGTGTGATTCTGAAGGGTAATTCTAAAGTGTGATTGTAAAGGGTAATTCTGAAGTGTGATTCTAATATGTAATTCTAAAGTGTGACTGCAAAGGGTAATTCAAAAGGGTAATTGAAAAGGTTAAATCTAAAGGGTAATTCTTATAGGTTATAATGGGTGATTCTAAAGTGTGATTGTAAAGTGTAATTCTAAAGTGTGATTGTGAAGGGTAATTCTAAAGTGTGATTGTGAAGGGTAATTCTAAAGTGTGATTCTAAAGTGTAATTCTAAAGTGTGATTGTAAAGTGTGATTCTAAAGTGTGATTCTGAAGGGTAATTCTAAATTGTGATTCTAAAGTGTAATTCTAAAGTGTGATTCTAAAGTGTAATTCTAAAGTGTGATTGTAAAGGGTAATTCTAAAGTGTGATTCTGAAGGGTAATTCTAAAGTGTGATTGTAAAGGGTAATTCTGAAGTGTGATTCTCAAGTGTAATTATAAAGTGTGATTCTGAAGGGTAATTCTAAAGTGTGATTCTGAAGGGTAATTCTAAAGTGTGATTCTGAAGGGTAATTCTAAAGTGTGATTCTGAAGGGTAATTCTAAAGTGTGATTGTTAAGGGCAAATCTAAAGTGTGATTGTAAAGGGTAATTCTGAAGTGTGATTCTAAAGTGTGATTGTAAAGGGTAATTCTGAAGTGTGATTCGAAAGTGTAATTCTAAAGTGTGATTGTAAAGGGTAATTCTAAAGTGTGATTCTAAAGGGTAATTCTAAAGGTTAAATCTAAAGGGTAATTCTTATAGGTTCTAATGGGTGATTCTGAAGGGTGATTCCAAAGGGATTCGTTCTTTTCCAGGCTTCTCTCATATTAAAAATGTCAAAATGAGTCGCTTCCTTCCGACACTGGTGTGAATTTAAAAAAAGCCCTTTGACCTTTCCTTTCCTGTTTTTCGCACCTTTCTTTTGTTGCTGGTCAGCATGCTCCGTTTGAAAGGTTGAAACCACAGCAGCACCGCCATGGTAGCAGCAGGACCGATATCCTGCTGTCCAGGCCGTGGGCATTAACTAGTGGAGACTTGCTCACATTTGACACAGCGCACTGATGTGTAGATGTCACCGATATCATCATTTTCTCTGTTACAATCGATAAAACCAAACAACTGGAATGTGTGGTAGAACTGGAGCCACAGAGTGTTATGTAAATGGTGTAACCGTTTTTTTAATAGGATGTGGACATTAAACATTCTAAACATCTTTTTCAGGATTTTGTATCCACTGTGGAGGCAACACCACTGGGCCAAGGTGTGAGCACTGTCTTCCTGGGTTTTATCGCCTCCCAAGTTCTTTGATCACCATGCCCTGTACGAAAGAAGAATGTTGTCCTGCATGGATCAGACCATCAAGCAATTCTGCAGCTCTGCAAACCCCTCAACGAATGGAACCGAAAAAATGGATGAAGAAGAAGAAGAAGAAGTCTGGCAAACAATTTCCGGCATGGGACTTACCCACAGTGCCGCCATTAATGAGGGAAGGTGAAATTTTACACACCACTAACCTTGGTCCAACCAATGGCAAATCGAACGTAAAACCTGGTGTGATCAACGTTTTCAATCGAACTGGTCAAGGTGTTGAAAGAGCTCGGGCAACAATGCTGAGTGAAGTACAACGTTTATCCACAATGTTAATTACGCCCTTCAAAGCTAAATTCAAAATGGAGAAAGGAAGAATCGCAACAGAGACAGCAAAATGGGCAACTACTGAAACTTCAACAGGAAAGGCAACAGCAATGGCCTTATCAATATCAGTCCAGAAGCATGCAACCAGCACAATGCAAGACAACCACGCACAGAAAGCTCAACCGAGTTCAAAAGTAAATATGGATGTGAGATTGACAACAACAGAAAGAGTGAAAATGACAGAGTTGGAGAAGACATTAAATGCAACGGGAAGGAATGTGTGGGCAACTCCGGCCACTAAGGGGGTAGCCCTAATCGCTGAAGGAAGTGTAGCGGAAGGCATGGGCCTCACCACGGTGGGAAAGGAGGTGGAATCTGCCACAATCACTGCGGGAAAGGTGGCAAAGGCTACAGCCACTACCGCTGCAGGAAGAGTGATGGAGGGTGTGGCCTTGACTGCTGCAATAAAGGAGGAGGCAGCCTCAAATGCTGAGGAAATGAATGTGGGGGTAGCCCGAACAGAGGAAGGAAGGAAGAGGGTAGGGACGGGCCCAAGAGTGGCAGGAAGATTGGAGGCGACCCTGGCCACACATGGAAGGGTGGAGATGGGGGTTGCCACAACTGTGCCAAGGACGGAAGCGGGGACAGCCTCGGTGGGGGCAGGTACGACCACAAAGGGAAGAATGGAGACAAGTGCAGCCCAGACTCCAGAGGGAGTGGCAGACGTGGGAGCAGCCTCGACCACTGAGGGAAGGGTAGAGTTGGGGACAAGCCTGACCGAGGAGGTAAGGCCGACGGCAGGTGCGGCCTTGACTGAAGAAGGAAGGTGGGAGGAGGCCCTGCCCACAGCAGGAAAAGCGGAGTTAGCCATGACCACTGCAACCACAAGGCTGAAAATAGTACCAACATTGACACCGTCCAAACAAGCAAAGGAAACTCCGTCAGAAATATCTGCAACCAAACCTGTTCTCAAAACTATGACAGAATCTTTGACAACACCAACAATGCTGCTTCTTACCATTGGTGGATGTAGACAACTAAATCAATGTCCAACAGATTTGTCTAAATCATTGTCCTCACCAAATGTCAAAGTGCCACATGGCCCAGATATGGACAGAGAGGCAGCAGTGCCAGCCACAAAGGAGATTTTGATCACAGATTTTAAATTGAATGCTGATCAGAAGTTCCTTGGTACTTCCATTAAGAATACCAGCAGTACCACAGTACTGAGAGATGGTCTTTTGAGCAACCTTGCTACACATACTACACTTGGTCAAGGAATCCACATGGCTCCTGTCGAAACAGAACGAGTGTTCGATAGCGAAACTGATGGATTTGAGGCCTCTGTGTCAGATATATCATCAACTACTTCTCAAACTATCGAAGGCCGGGTCAGAGAACTGTCTGGAACAACCAGACATGCTCAGTTTCATCCAACAGTGGAAATGTCAACAGCACATCCCACATCAATTTTGACAGAATCGTGGACTACAAGTACTGTGAAAACCGAGATTCCCACGTTGCAAGTAATCACACAAAGCATATCAACAATGGAGCAAATGAGCGTTTCACATGCATTGGAATCGTCATCGCAAGTGAGCACGGGAGTCGTCAGGAAAGCGACAACCACCCCATCGCAAGGTACCATGCTACCTGGTCAGGATATCTCGCCCCCGGCTGGATTCAAACGCAAAATAGAGGTCGTCACACAACCTGGTTTTGGACGTGGCCAAGAAATTGATAATCAGAAAGAAGACCCATTGAGAGGTAATGATCGGCCCAGCATGATAGTAGTGTCGATCACGGTGGCTGCTGTTGCCATTGTAGCTGTGCTGGGCATAGGCACATTTGGTATTATCACTTTCTTGAGACGAAGGAGGAGACAAAAGCAGAGCTTGCCATTTTGGACAATTGAGCTCAAGGCAGATGCGACTAGTCTAACGAGCGAACGGGACTGCCTGCCGCATGCAGATGCCTCGGGATTACTCGAGGGAGCTCCTGATGCCGAGAAAAGAGTCGGAGCAGACATCAGACTTGCAGACTCTGTCGAGCAGTCACCCACGACTCATGGATGGCTGTTCGGGTGTGACACTCAGGCCTCACTAATCGTGTGAAGCGTTCTTCCGCTACGGGTGTTATACATGAAAATTCTTGCTAAAAATAGCGTGAAAGTGGACGTCTCATGTTTGGTAGAGATTTGTGGAAGATCATAGTATTTCTTTCCATCTCAACGATGTGTGTTGAGGATTTCCTGAGACCTCATGCTAAATTATGTTAGCTCGTTTGTTGATCTTTCTGGAAGACTTAAGTTATTGTGTCCAACCATGAAAATGGCCAACACGACAAAGCAGACCTATTTGAAATGAAAGCAGCGACAGAGATATCATAGTGTGTTCATTCACGTGTTGTGCCCCACTTGGTGATGGGTTCAAATGATTTATTGGTGTGTAACTCTACCGCCAATGCGGGACCCCAAGGGAAAGAATCGAGAAATTTGGCCCTGCTAGTGGCATGCAATGACCTGCTTGCTTTTCTTCACCTAAGAGCACTCCTGGATTTTACATCCAAGGTACCAGTGAATGGACATCTTGTTTAACATCCCCACACTTGGAATATGCGGGACGTGTGTGTGTGTGTGTGTGTGTGTGTGTGTGTGTGTGTGTGTGTGTGTGTGTGTGTGTGTGTGTGTGTGTGTGTGTGTGTGTGTGTGTGTGTGTGTGTGTGTGTGTGTGTGTAGGCAGGCATTTTGAGGCCATTTTCCCTGCTAGAGCGGGGGTTAGCCTTTCGGTCCCCATGACAATCTTCCCAATTTTGCCCTATTTTCTGCATCTCCCCTTGTTAACCCCCTTGCCGCATTTCTTCTTCGATCATCTTTAGCCAAGTCTTTCTCGGTCTTCCCCGTCCTCTACTTCCTTCTACATTCATTTCCATCACTCTTCTCACCCAGTCACTTTCATCTATCCTCAACTTCTTCCATGCACATCTCACTCGAGCAACCGTTGCCGAGTCTGATCCACCTTCTCCATTCAGCATGTCTCCTAGGTAGCAAAATGTTTTCACACCTTCCAGGTTCACGCAGTCTCCAAGATCCAACTCAACATTTCCTCCATCTGCAGCTCCCTCTATGCACACCTTACACTTGAATGTAGCTGCCACACTGGTTAATGACCCTCTCAGACCACTACATTTTTGATGAACCCACTCAGTGCACATTGTACATTGAATGGAGCTCTCTCCGACACCCTTCCTGCACACAGCACACGGCCACTTCTCAGTTCTTTCCACCTCACCACATGCTTTACCACTTGCCATCACCTTCGTCTTTCCGATATTCACCTTCTGACCTTTTGCCTCCATACATTCCTTCCACTTGTTCATCTTCTCCTTCAGTCCACCCATACTCTCCCCAATCAACACCAGATCATCTGCATACAACTCCCATGGTAAACCCTCCTTTACGTTCCGAGCCAGCACCTCCATCACAGCTACAAATAGTAGTGGACTTAGTACCGACCCCTGATGCACTCCCACCTTCACCTCAAGCTCACCACTGTTACCGTCCTTCGTCCTTAGAGCTGTGCGCGCTCTCTCGTGCATTGCCATCACTACGCTGATCAACCATTCCTCCACTCCTAACTTCCTCAATGCCCATGTCACTACTTCGCGTGGAACCCTATCGAATGCTTTCTCCAGATCAACAAACCCAAGAAACAACTTCGTCCTCTTCTCCATGCACTTCTCCTGCAACTGCCTTACAATAAAAAGCGCGTCTGTCGTTCCTCTTTCTGGCATAAATCCAAAGTGCATATCGTCGATCTTCAATTTCTTCCTTATCCTTCTCTCCAACACCCTTTCCAATACCTTCATTCCATGCTCCAATAACTTTATCGCTCGATACGAGCCACAGTCCAGAGGGTCACCTTTCCCCTTGTATAGAGGGACGAGGGTACTCAGTTCTCAATCCACTAGAATGCGGCCTTCTTTCACCACCAGATTACAGATCTCTGTCATTCTCTTCACACCCCAACTTCCCGCTGCCTTCAACATATCTCCCACAATCCCGTCAGCCCTCCCGCTTTTATACTCTTCATTACTTTTATCGCTTCCTCAACTTCCTTCTCAGTTATCTTCTCTGCCGGTCCTAAAACTGGGTTACCCTCTATGTTGCCATCCCATTCATTCTCTGCATTCAACAGCATTTCCATATATCTCTTCCATCTTCCTCTAATTCCATCTGGGTCCACAACGATTTGTTCCACTTCATCCTTCAAGCAACTCACCCTCATCACATCACACCTCTCTTTCGCTATCTGCTTTGCAATCCTGAATACCGCTCTCTGACCCTCTTTCGAATCCAAGCGTTCTCCGAACATTTTCCTACATGCCTCCTGCGCCTTTGCTGCCTCTTTCTTTGCAGCGTTATAACTTTCATGCTCTGCCTTTTCTTTCCCTGTATCCTTCGCTTTCTGACACTCCTTGAACTTCTTCCTCTTCTCGTCAATCCTCTTTCCAACTTCATCATCCCACCACCATGTTTCCAAGTGCCTCGGTGGTCCTTTTGTCAATCCACATACCTCACCAACGGCTCCCAACAGACTATCTTTCATTGACATCCAACCACTTTCAAGCTCAACCCAACCACATCATCCTCTGCCATACTCGGCCTCTCTTTTAATGCCTCCCTCACCATCACCTCTTTCAACCTCCACACCTTCATTCTCGGTTGGTACTTCACCCACCAAGCTCTCCTCGCACCTTTCCCCCTTATGTCACAGACAACAAAGTGTTGCTGTGAAACAGCCTCCTCCCCCGGGATCACCTTTGTGTCCCGGAGGTGCCCCCAATCTCGCCTACACACCATCAGGTAGTCAACGGTTGTCGTCGACCCACCTGACATGTATGTAACAAGCTTATTATCCTCTTTCTGGAACTGAATATAAAAATCAACTCCATCAGCAAAAAAATCCTTTCACCTTCTCCATTTCTCACACCATATCCGTAACCCACATGAACTCCCTCAAAACCGTCCATACTCCTTCCCACATGTCCATTTCGGTCTCTTCCTACCACAACAACTTCATCTTTCACGTTTTCCATCAGCTTCTCTATTGCACAGCAGAACTTGTCCTTCTCTTCATGGCTCCGACCAACCTGCGGAGCATATCCCGAGATGACGTTCACCAAGAGCTTTCCAATCATCATTTTCACCATCATCAACCTTTCACTCACTCCAGTCGCACTCACCACACTGTCTACAAACTCCTCAGAAAACAGGACACCAGCACCATGCACGCCTTCCGGGCACCCTTGCCACACAAACTTGTATTTCTGTCCCTGCCTACCCTTCACCATTCTCACACCACTTCCCTTCCATCTCGTCTCCTGCACACAACATATGTCCAGTCTTCTTCTAACCAATACTTCCACTACTTCTCCTGATCTCCCTGTCATTGTCCCTACATTCCATGTCCCAAACCTCAGAAACCGATCTCCACGTGGGGCATCAGACGTTTCGTCATAAATGGAGTGATTTCCACCCTTGCTTCGATCGGGTTTCCCACCTTGATATTTGACGAGGGGGAGTGGGGTCCCCCACGGGGTACTTCGGGCTGTAACCTGCCCTTATGTAATTGTAACTGTCATGGTTCCCTTTTTGAGGCAATGTTTTATGGTCGGATGCCCTTCCTGACGTCAACCCTTTTAGTCGCCTCTTACTCTTCTCCTGCTGCTGACACGCAGGGATACGGTGTACATATTCTAAACTGGGGTGCACACCGGGTCTCACTATCAGCCATTATCTTTCTTGGGCAAACCACATGCCAAAGCTGGCTTCCAAAGCCAGTCGCCAACTGGGCATCCTCCGTCGTGAAGTCCTTCCTTGGCACACCTGAACTCCTATACTCCTGCAAGGTTTCATCCGCACCTTGATGAAGTAGTCGTGTTCCCCCCCTCTGGGATGGCTCCCCTGCCTCACACCTTCCTCATCTTGACGTCATGGAAACCAAGGCCATCAAGATTATTGGAATCTCCGGGGATGAAGCTGAGTCTGTGGACATATCACTTCCACATTTCAGACAGGTTGGTGGTCTTCATCATATTTCACCCCCTTTCTGGTCTTCCACCCTCTGCTCTTTCCCTGCTTTATCCCATCCAGATTTATACAGGGCCCATGATCAACCCCCTTACAGCAAAACTCCCAAGATCCAGAATCACTGCTCATCTCCACTCATTCTTCCTTTTTTCCTGCATGTGCAACCAACTTCCACATTCTCTTCAATCTCATTCTTCCCTCCAGATCTTCACGATAGATATTCATCACCATCTCAGATTGTCCCCAATCCAAAACCATGATCTTTCCTACCACATTTAAACCTCCCAAACCCACCTCTATCGACATTTCCGGTATTTCCTTCCTGAGAGCTTGCTTTCATATCCATCTTGTCCACATCCTGTGTCCTCGTCTACCTCTCATCCCTTTACTCCTCCCCACCCACTAATTGTCTATGCCTTCCTCTAGTTTTTCCCTCAAACCCTGCTGCTGATGTTTCTCTCCCCTGTTAGGTCCAGATCCGTTCTATATTCTAGTTCTTCACAAACTTTCAGTTTGTATACAAAAAATAAATGGAACCCGGATTAGATGGTTCAAAAGCAGTCGAACAAACGAATCGGTATCCTTTCCACATCCACAATCTTAGGGAAAATTGTGCAATTATATTGTATGATAGAAAGTGTTATGCAGTATTAAAGGTCAATGTTAATTGTAGGATACAAGTAGATATTTGTAATGAGTGGCATAACCCCTAATATAAGGAAAGGTAGGATAAGGCATGCTGGTATCTGCTAATGGAAGGTAGATTAATTATTCATCCTTTCCTTTTTTATGCCTCCGCTGACAAAGTCGCTGGAAGCACGATGTTTTCAGGTTGTCCGTCCGGCTGTCCATGATAGGTTTTCGTTACCGTGATAACTTGAGAATGGCTGAAGGGGTCTTAGTCAAACTTGGTCCAGGTATATATAATGAGGTAAAGATGAACTGATCAGATTTTGGGGTCAGGCGGTCAAAGGCCAAAGGTCAGAAGTCATGTGCGGTAAAAATCCTGTTACTGCGATAACTTGTGAACCAGTGATGGCATTCTGACCAAATTTGGTACACTTATGTAGAATGATGTAAAGATGAACTGATTAGATTTTTGGGTCAAGAGGTCAAAGGTCAAAGTCTGTATTAGGTCTCTAACTTTAGAACGGCTAAAGGAATCTAATTCAAACTTGGTGCAGGTATGTATAATGATGGAAACATGAACTGATTACATTTTGGGGTCAAGAGGCCAAAGGTCAGAGATCATGTCAGGTAGAAATGAGATAACCTGAGAACAGCTGAATGGATTTAAATAAAACTTGGAACAGGTATTGTAATGATGTAATAATGTGGGCGGGGGCATATCAGGTGACGTCGAAGAGTGCCGTTCTACTTAATTGTTGTTCTGCTGATTTGAAACCTTTGTCACTGTCGTTTCTCCTCAGATCCACCATCACCCATGGGTGTGCCGAGTTTGAGGGTGACATTATAACAGCTGAGCAGTCATCTGCTCGTTTCCGAGTTACCTAATTCAACCTGACTGTTGATAGAAGAGGGTCGATCCGATAATACATTCCAAGAACATTATTATTGGAAGTATTTCTACCTTCCAGATAAGACTGCAAAGCTTTCAAAAGGCCAATTTTACATGACAGATACAAATGAAGTTTGAACGGGAAAGTAGAATTTGACGTGAATGCGTTGATGGACATGCCTGCCCAGGCCGGACTCGCCTGCCCAGGCCGGACTCGCCTGCCCACGACGGGCACGCCTGCCCACGACGGGCACGCCTGCCCACGACGGACACGCCTGCCCACGTAGATGTCAACCCATTGATATGTTCGCAATTGAAGATCAAATTAAAAATTAAAGGTAGAGAGAGAGAGTAGAAGAGAGAACATCAGACGCTTCTAACTCGACTTATGGTCTGAAAAATTATTTTCAAAGGGTGCATGACCTTTTTGACCTTTTTAATCTAAAAATGAATCAGTTCATTCTTGTATTACATCCATGTGTGTCAAGTATAGTTGAAATCTCTTGAGTGGTATATAAGTTATAGCAGTCACATATCTTTAATTATAGGGCACTTGACCTTTTGAACCCAAAATTTAATCAGTTCATCTTTGTGTTGCAGTCCATAGTTATGCCAAGTTTAGTCAAAATCCCTTTAGTGGTTCACAAGTTGTCACGGTAACGAAAATCTGCTACTTTAAGCTGAAGGTCAAATGACCTACGACCTTTTGAACCCAAAATCTCATAAATTAATCATTGCATCATAACATACATTCATACCAAGTTTGGCAAAAAAATCTCTTCAGTGGTTCACAAGTTATCATGTTAACAAATTGAAACGGAGCGACAGACACAAAACCGACCCAAAAACATAATGCCTCCGGTGCAGTCGCGGAGGCAGGAAAACTTAAATTGTATTAAAATGTTGTGCAATATATAATTATTATCGACGGTCTTGCTCTCAAATCGATCTGGGCCTGTGCAGACAAATCTCTGCTCCAAAAATGAGGTCACCGAGGCTTCGTTCCAGGGCAAAGGTACGCGTAAAGTAAAGGCTGTCCACGTAGTCGAAGAATCGTCCTTAAACAGAACATCCCCTCGTGTCCAATCTCACGAATATGTGTGAGCAGCCACCACAATGTCACACACAACAACTGAAATACCTGTTCCCATCCTTCATCAAAGCAAAATTTGGTTTCTGCTTTATGGAATAATTTACAGATTCTCCGCCATTGTTTTTACATTTCCAAGGTGTCAATGTTTAAATGTCGTCCCATATTTGTGGTCCTGCAAGAGACGGTAGCAATAAATGCATTCCAATAAATTAGAATACAGGAAAAATCTGCAGTGGTGAAATCACCGACAATTGATGAGAAGAGCATCAAAACATCCGCATTAAAAAAACCTTTCAAAATGGGAAAAGCCATAACCAGTGACTCCGTGAGCATGGTCAATATGGGAGCACCTGGGCGGAAGAGCCACTCGATTCACAAAGTTTACGTTTACCTCTTAACTGTGGTGTGTGAGTTCATGTGGAATAATCTCAAATGCTCTGTTGCGTCTTGCTTGGTGTGCGATGGCAGTGATGGAAAGGGAAATGTGACTTTTAAATATTTCCTCAGTGGTTACCTGGTGATATTCGTTTCCTGAGCACTGACAGCTGGCGATACGACCACAGGTTTGCCCCGCTCTCCCTCATTCTTGCCAAGTACATTCTTTCTTGCACCTTCCTTTTCAATTCCCCATTCAATCCACCTGTTTACTCTGACAAGGGTCAACCTGGTCCATGTCATCCTCAATCTGCCTCAATATCATCAAAATGTGCAGACATATCGACTGCTGGTGGGGCGGGGGGCAGTTAATAAATAAAAATGGGATTTAAAGGATCACTGCGTTGTTCACCAGGTACTCAAAGCCTCTTCTGCTGCCACTACAACAACCACTTTGCTAAAAAAAAAAACTTAGTTCTGTCATCACTACAACAACCACTTTGCTGAACCTGATGGACATGAGAAACTGTTTACTGACCTTTGCTGGGAATTGTGTAGATTGTACTCTTTTTTTTATTGCGTGGAATAAAACACAAACTTGTTGAAGTAAATATTTATTGATGCAGGTATAAAATTGCTAACTGAGGGTTTGATTTCGCGAGGCGGATATGGCAGGGTGGAAGGTCAAAGGGCAAAACGACACGTGCGTTGCAGCCTGTCACCACCATTGTACATAAAGTGTATCGATTCCAGAGCTTGTGTTATGTGCGATTTAGAAGCTAAGGATTGCCGTTTAAAGCGGTGGGTGCTTCGATTAAACGTGAATGTACAATTTGTATCGTCACAAAGGGTTTTCTTATATTCCCCCTTTCAAAGTCCCTCCACACAACGCTTCACCACCCAACAAATGACCTACACGAGCTGAACCTTCGACATGAGCGGCTGGTGGACTTGGACACATCAATCGTCCTCGATGACAAAAATAAGTTTTCACATTGTTAAGACAACTCCATCAAAGCGGAACACAGAAAATTACCTTTCAAACGTCACTTCCCCTCCCTCCACCCTTCCCAAGTACAAGTACGGAATACAGATCTGACAGCCTAGAATTTTAATTTACAGAAGCTAATCAGTTTTCGCAATAAATTACATATGGCTAAATCTGTCACACGCCCGACTCCATGTTATCACAGAGATGTTGGCTGACATGAATGGAATTTTTAACTGTACACAAAAATAGCAGACCTTTCACTGTATCACCGAAGGAAAACGTGACATGGACAAAGACAAGAGTCTAGGATGAGCATAAACCACCGAGTCGGTTGTTGCTGTTAGGATCTTTAAAAAACTTCCGTGTCCATACCGAGTGGGAGTTGCGAGTGCCACGCCGGGACGACGATAGCAGGTGCAGCAAGGGAGAATTGGTCTTCAAAAAGGGGCACAAAGCAGCATTTTCTGAGCCACGTGGGCAATATTGTAGAATTTATGAGCATGTCTCATAGTGAAAAAAATAAAATAAAAAGAACACAAAACAATTAGTATAAATCACAAAACAGAGGCAATGACTTTCCGTATAACAGCATTTGAACGGCAAAAACAATGCAACAAAAATAGATTTCCAAAAAGACGGGCGATTAAAATTAACATTAAAAATCTCGGCCATATAAATTCAAATAAAACATTAAATGAACCCCGCCCGGTCGGCATCTCAAGTCCATTTGCCCATGCAATGCTCAATGTCTTTGGTAAAACCCAGTTATGAATACAGTACTTTAAAAAAGAAATGGTAAAAAGGAAGCACTAAAATGTATGGTTAATAATCATGTGACACGACAAGGCTGTAATAAAGGTGAATGTCTCCAACGCACTCGCTCCCAACGTTCAGCAAAGCGATCCTGCCCCCGGTCCCTAAAATCTACAGCCGCCGAGATACTCGGCACCGAACCACCACACCCGTCGCTTTGGTCCTCCAATCGTACAGGTGTGCACAATAACTTAACAACCCTCTGCCCCAAACATTCTCATTGGGACCCGCACCCAAGAGAACGATGCACGCGCAGCACAAGAAAGTTTGCCAAATGTAGAAATGACAACGTTGGAGTTAGTTGGGACACGGACCTACAGGCCATGGCAAGTCGATAAATCCAAATCTTAAAAAACACATCCTAGATGGACCCGACGATGCAGACGCCATGACGATCCACACCAACTCGCTTTGAGGACCACCTACACCCTCGCGTAGCTCCAGCGCAGCTGCAACACCAATTACATAGTAATGTGGCGATGGACGTAACGCGGAGCTAAGGTGAGAGTCCAGCACCCCTACCTCAGCCGCCCTCTGTGAGCACGTGAAGATTGATGTGCAAAAGTGACAAAAATTAAGAAGGGGAAGGGAGGGAACCATAAGTCATGAAAAAACCCGATAGTCGTCGATACCGTAGATAAAATATAATATAAACACTAAGCGCAGACACGACCTGCCCAAGCATCCTTATGGCAATGAACACAGAAAGGCGGCACACGGAGGGCCGGCGTTTATCTGAGTAAACAAAATAAACGTGGTAATACTCCATCATTATCTCCATACAAAGACATGCAATTTGAAAAGCGTGTACAAAATCCGTGGTGGGGGGGTTGGGGGGGGGGCGAGGGGGAGGTGCCTCGAAGTGATTGCGAAAATTTTTGTCCACACGGGACGCCTTTCGAAGGGAACCATCCGCGAATGGCGCATTTAATTATCGCCGATAAACAATTCTGCACAATCCCACTCCAAAAAGTTAATACCGGGATCAGTAGCAGCAGCAACACAATGGACAAGGAAAAAAAGAAGGGGGAGAGGTAGGGATTTCCACCACCACCACCTTTTCATTTGTTAGCTTGCTCGCAAAGAACAAATTAGGTGGGTATTCTAAAAGCTAAGGGAGGTCGCCATGCCGATAATTACAACTCCTTTATCAAATAACGTAACTACTTATGTATTTATTTACAAGGCTCACCAACCAATCAGTTGGGGTGCAGGCTAGCATAAAATTATCCATTTTCAGGTACTTAAACCATTTTCCTTTTCACCAACCCACCCAAAAACGTGCTTGAATTTCAATAAACCCACGAAGATGACCAAAGATAACCAGAATTCGCCTGAAAGCTGAAAAAAAAAATCAAAGTGGGTGTCTACGAGAGTACAAAATTGCTTTCAGAAATCCAAAGTGTCTGGTTTTAGGGAAAAGAGGGGGAAAAAAATCGTGCTACCAGGCAGTGATGAACAAACGCGCAAGCAAATCACACGGGATTCCCAACGCCGCGGCTGTGCGCCTGACCGCATTTTACAACCATAAAATTGATTCGCCTCTAGTTATTATTCCTTATAACTAGTGGCACCAACTGTGCAACAGTTCGCTTAGTGATTAATATCAGGGTGGAATTGGGGTATCAAAGCAGCTATAGGGTCGAATAGGTGATGGAACTGCTTTTGGGAAATCCAAAGATCATGAGGAAGAAGGGAAAAAACAAAACTCCCATCACAAAATTAACCAAACATGGAAGAAGAAACGGAACGTGCAGGAAATGTACATGAGGTGGAACACATTTCTTTTGAGAACAACAGCAACAAAAAAGTTGGAACAGTGGTGGTTTCACTCATGGAGACGTGTTGGCCTGGCAGGGCCTTGGACACCGTCAGAACAAGTTTTCTTCAAAGCTCGCCATGATGTCACTTTGCAGATTCATGTCAATGGTACCCGCCATCTGCACACCGCACATCCGTATATGACATAAATCGGCTGATTCATCACAAGAATGTGTGTAAGGGATAAAGGGAACTAGAAACGATGGCATCACAATCAACAAACCATAGAACATTTTATGCACAGTTAAAATGGTTATTTATGTACACGGAATGATGACAATAGCAATCTGCAAAATAAAAAAAATAAAAGGTCATCGTTTTACGGACAACCTCACACTTTATATATTTTTTTGTATACAAGATCGAGGCTCGTGAAAGAGCTAACATTTACTTCACAAACAAATCAACCAGACAAACAAAATATATAAAAAGCGGGAGCGGAAAACAAGATGGGGAGAGAAGGTGAAGCACACAAACACAACATTTGAGAGCAGGGAGATGTGTGGAAGGGAGAGGGCTTGGGGGGAGGAGGCATGGGAAGGGGGGGGGGTGGAGGGAGAAGTATAAAACACAACGACACCAATGACTTCCAGGACAGAAGTTGGTATTTCAAAAAAGTGGAATTGGGGTGAAATTAGCAGGGGTAGAAAAGATCAAGGTTTTGGATGGGGGAAGATAAGAGATGGTGGTGAACAGCTGTTTTAAAGACCTGGAGGGTGGAGTGGGATTGAAGAGAGTGAGGGAGTTTGTTCCAGAGGCGGGAGAAAAGAGGAATGAAGGAGTGAAGGTGAGCAGAGAGTCTTGATTTTGGCAGTTTGACCATAAGAGGGTTGCAGGCAGATCTTGTGCGACCTGTAGGAATATTTGCGGGACAGAGCCCAGAGAGAGCTGGGGGGGCAAGGCCAGAGAGGAGTCGGTAGAAGATGGAAAGACCACCAACCTGCCTGCGGTGAGTGAGTGAGAGGCCCTTGGAGTTAGCTTCATCGCGGGAGATTCCAATGATTCTGAATGCTTTGGTTTCAACAGCGTGAAGACGAGCTAGGTGTGAGGCAGGAGCACCAGCCCAGAGGGGAGAGCAGTATTCCATTGAGCTGCGGATGAAAGCCTTGTATGTGGTGAGGAGCTCAGGTGTGCCAAGGAAGGACTTCGCACGACGGAGGATGCCCAGTCGGCGACTGGCTTTGGAGGCCAGATTTGAAATGTGGTTTTCCCAGGAAAGATCATGGCAGATAGTGAGACCCAAAAGCTTGAGTGACAGAACTTCTTGGAGAGGATTATTCAGAAAGTGGATGGGAGGGTTGTCCAGTCGGTCTTTTCGGAGAGACATCGTAAGAGTGTGAGATTTGTCAGGATTGAAAGACAAGGTTATGGAACACGCGAAGACAAGGAACACGGACAAGGAACACGCGAAGCAACGTGGGGCAGAAAGAAGGTTTGAGAGTCTCTGAGAGTATATTTTGGTAGTGTGACCGTGTGGAGGTGTGCTACTGTCGCTGGTGTGCTGAAGGCTGTGCTGTCCTTCTCCAGGAGGAGGATCTCGTTGATCACACAAAGAAAAGGATTTTGGAACTTTGAGAGACCGGAGAGAAAGAGAGCCGTCTATGCCACTCGCCTCCACGAGGGGTCAACGTTCGACGTTGCCGCCATTTTGCCGGGCTTCCCGCCTGTGTAGCTTCGGCCTGTTACGGCTGCTGACTTACCACATGATCAATTTGGTCCAGCTGAGCGAAGGAGCATGTCTTTTATTTTCTTACCTCACCCTGTGTGTGTTTGTGTCTGTGTGGAGGATCCTCTCCGTAGCATTTTCACCTCAGCACTTCTTTTATTTATTCTCATTCCACGCCTTATTTTATTGTCAATAATTATTGTTATGTTTTTGTTGTGTCGTTATTGGTGGGGTTTCGGAATAAACCCGTGTTTTGTGAGAATAAGCCTTTTGTGGTTCTTCAGTCCCACGTGTCAGACCATCTATAACTGGAGATCGCCTCGGGAGTTAAAGCTGGTTCGGCTCATCCGTCTCGGTGGTAACCAGCTGTGGACAGGACAACATTCAATCTTGATTTGAAGTATTTAAGTAAATTAAATGCTATGTGTTGTTTTTAGCCCTATCTCTCAATAGTGTAGAATCACTTGAAAAATCCCCAAAAAATTCATCCATCCAGATCTTCACCAAAATCTAATCAATTTGTCCTTGTCAAACACCCAACCAGTCCACCATAATCCATCCGAATCTGTGCACAGAAAACAGAGACAGACGGGTGAAAACTTAACCTCTGTCCACCTAAGGTGGTGGAGGTAAATATAATTGGTGGCACAATCTCCCTTGCCACCTCGAACAATGAACATGAAGCGATATTTTCTCTCATGTGTTATTCCTCTGCTATTTCTGGAGTACCTTGCATGCAAACATGCAAAGCCACCAATCATATTGTTATAGTTATCGTCGTGTGGTTGGTCTGGTTTGACTAGGGTGAAGGTGGAAGGGAGGGGGGGAGGCCTCAATGCAACCGTAACAACCAACTGAGTGGAGTCAAGCAAACCTGGCAAAGCTGGTGGAAAGTCCACAGTCGTCAATCTCCCCTCCCTGCTCACCCCACCTCCCCCGCAAGCTCGGGTTCTGCGCATGTGTGCCGAGCATTCTGGGGTGGATTACTTCAATTTGAAATTCAAGTGCTCTGTTGTCTGGGCTCTGTCCCCCAAATATTCCTACAGGTCGCACAAGATCTGCCAGCAACCCTCTTATGGTTAAACTGCCAAAATCAAGACTCTCTGCTCACCTTCATTCCTCTTTTCTCCCGCCTCTGGAACAAACCCCCTCACTCTCTTCAATCCCTCTCCTCCCTCCAGGTCTTTAAAACAGCTGTTCACCACCATCTCTTATCTTCCCCCATCCATAACCTTGTCTTTTCTACCCCCATTAATTTCACCCCAGATCCACTTTTTTGAAATACCGACCTCTTTTCTGGAAGTCCTGGCAGTGTCCATGCGTTTTATACCTCTCCCACCCTCCCACCCCCTTCCCATGCCTCCTCCCCCCAAGCTCTCTCCCTCCCACAGATCTCATGATGTCCCTGTTCTCTACTGTTGTACTTGTGTGCTTCACTCTCTCTTCCCATCTTGTCTCCCGCTCCCATTATTATATGTTTTTTATGTGTCCGTTTGTTTTTTTGTGATTAATGTTAGCTCTTACACGAGCCTCGATCTTGCATACGAAAAAAAAGGTAATGCTTCCTGGTACCCACTAGAGTAATGGGGTCTGACCTCAATATACATGTATGCATCGAGAGTATGTATGTATGTACAGTATGTATGTATGTATGTATGTATGTATGTATGTATGTCGAGGTAGAATTGTATAAAGTAGTGTGCTTCGAATGTCGCGAAGAAGAAACCTTCATGTATTATAGTTAGGACTGGATGTACGTGTAAGCGTTATGCATCTCCATGCGAGGGGTGGAGCTATGCTAAATAGTTAGGGCATATGGATAAAATTCCCAGTGTGTAAATTGCCCTTGTGGCGTTTCCCTTCGTTCTTATAAAGCACACTCAGCCACCAACCATGCGATTGGCACGCAATTAAAATAGCGTAATCGCCGATGATACCCAAACGCGACTACACCACCTAGCCGAATCATCTCGATGGGCGCCAGAAGAGTGGCCGTGAAGACAGATTGGTGAAAGAACGATGGGGTGAGCGGGTGGCGCTTGATGATTGGCACGAGTGTGACGTCAGAGAGAACGTCCGAGACCGAGGAGTAAAAAAGGAAAAGTACCGCCATTTTCTCTCTTGGTCCTGGCTTTGGTCGCAGGCGGACGCATTTGCATTCTCTTTCTCTGCCCTGGGGCGTTGGTGGAAGCGGCCGCATATTTTCCCTCTCTTTGGTGCTGGCTTTGTGACAGCTGCGCTTCGTGCCATGCACGCCTGAGAGAAACATCTGAGCTTTGGGAGCATGGGACAATCGGAGGAGGAGAGAGTTTGGCCGTTGCTCTGTGCGTCGGTGGCTGCACTGGGCACGACTGCGCACCATCTTGTGCAGTTCCCGCACGGCGGTTCCAAGTCCGGTCAAGGACGCCAGGTGGAGTATCAGCCAACGCACCACACTACACATTTATTTTTGCTTTCATCATCCCCTTGTGTTTTATACAAGTCCGTGTGGAGGGTCCCTCAATATAGGAATTCGATTTTACTGAACATTTCTTTGTTATCCTGGCATTTATTTTCATTAAACCAATATTTGTTACATTTTCAATTTATTGTCTTGTACGTTTATTCGTTCGTGGGTTTGCGGAATAAACCACAGTAGCGTCTGTCGGTACATGTAAGGACCTCGCTACTCCCCACCACCCCCGCGCGTGCAAAAGGTACCACCATAGTTGGGTATATGCCTCGGAGTTAAAGCTTGTTTGGTCATCTGTCGCCCTGAGGTCTTCACTACACGGTAGACACGACTATGTATGTATATACAGTATGTATGTCTGTACAGTATGTATGTATGTATGTATGTATGCAATGCATGTACACTACATGCCAAAAGTATGCGGACACCACTTATAATTAGTGGATTCGGCTGTTTCAGCCACCCCCATTGCTGACAGGTATATATATACCCAAGCACACAGCCATGCAATCTCCATAGACAAATATTAGCAGTAGAATGGGTCGTACTGAAGAGCTCAGTCACTTTCAACGTGGCACTGTCATAGGATGCCACCTTTCCAACAAGTCAGTTCGTCAAATTTCTGCTCTGCTAGAGCTTCCCCGGTCAACTGTAAGTGCTGTTATTGTGAAGTGGAAACATCTAGGAGCAACAACAGTCCAGCCGCAAAGTGGTAGGCCACACAAGCTCACAGAACGGGACCGCTGAGTGCTGGAGCGCATAGCGCATAAAAATCGTCTGTCCTTTGTTGCAACACTCACTACCGAGTTCCAAACTGCCTCTGGAAGCAACGTCAACACAAAAACTGTTCGTCGGGAACTTCATGAAATGGGTTTCCATGGCTGAGCAGCCGCACACAAGCCTCAGATCACCATGCGCCATGCTAAGTGTCGGCTGGAGTGGTGTAAAGCTCGCCACCATTGGACTCTGGAGCAGTGGAAATGCGTTCTCTGGAGTGATGAATCACGCTTCACCATCTGGCATTCCGACGGATGAATCTGGGTTTGGCAGATGCCAGGAGAACGCTACCTGCCAGAATGCATAGTGCTAACAGTAAAGTTTGGTGGAGGAGGAATAATGGTCTGGGGCTGTTTTTCATGGTTCGGGCTCGGCCCCTTAGTTGCAGTGAAGGGAAATCTTAACACTACAGCATACAATGACATTCTAGACGATTGTGTGCTTCCAACTTTGTGGCAACAGTTTGGGGAAGGCCCTTTCCTGTTTCAGCATGACAATGCCCCCGTGCACAAAGCGAGGTCCATACAGAAATGGTTTGTCGAGATCGGTGTGGAAGAACGTGACTGGCCTGCACAGAGCCCTGACCTCAACCCCATCGAACACCTTTGGGATGAATTGGAACACTGACTGCGAGCCAGGCCTAATCGCCCAACATCAATGCCCGACCTCACCAATGCTCTTGTGGCTGAATGGAAGCAAATCCCCGTAGCGATGTTCCAACATCTAGTGGAAAGCCTTCCCAGAAGAGTGGATGCTGTTATAGCAGCAAAGGGATGACCAACTCCATATTAATGCCCATGATTTTGGAATGAGATGTTCGACGAGTACATGTAGGTGTGATGTTCGGGTGTCCACATACTTTTGGCGATGTAGTGTATGTATGTATGCATGTACACAATGTATGCATGTACGCAATGCATGCATGCATGTCCAGTATTATGTATGTATGTACAGTATGTATAGAATGTACAGTATGTAATGCATGTATAGTATGTATAGTATGTATAGTATGTATGTATGTATGTATGTATGTATGCATGCATGTATAATGTATTTACGTATGTACTGGTAGTGGACAAAATAAAAAAAGAAAACACCTGGATAAATGAGGGACAACAAGCAACTGCTTCCACACAGATGTGGCTCATGTGTTAATTAAGCAACTAACATCCCAGAATTGTAGAATTCATCCCAGATGAATTGCGAAAGATGATAGGAATAGAGCCTGTGATTGATGCTGTGAAGAGGAACAGGTTGAGATGGTTTGGTCATGTGTTGAGGAAGGATGAAAGTGACTGGTTGAGAAGAGTGATGGAAATGAATGTAGAAGGAAGCAGAGGATGGGGAAGACCGAGAAAGACTTGGCTAAAGATGGTGGAAGAAGAAATGCGGGCAAGGGGGTTAACAAGGAGAGATGCAGAAAATAGGGCAAAATGGAGAAGATTGTCATGGGGACCGCAAGGCTAACCCCCGCTCTAGCAGGGAAAATGGCCTTTAAAATGCATGTTGTTTGTTGTTGTATCCCAGAATGCTTTGGGTCATGTATAAAAATGCTGCACAGGCCTGATTGCCCATAATTATGGAAAGCATGGCTGCAAGAGAACCTCTAATGCCCCCATCCATAGAGCACGTGTGATTGCACAGTGGTTTGATGAGCATGACACTGATGCTATCCATATGTCATGGCCTTCTCAGTCACCAGATCTGAACCCAATTGAGCATTTATAGGATATTCTGGAACGTTGCCTAAGTCAGCGTTTTCCTCCTCCATCAAACAAGTCAGTTGATTGACTTTCTCATGAAAGAATGGCGCCGCATCCCTCCTGCAGAACTCCAGATGCTGGTGGACTCTATGCCACGGTGCATACAGGCCGTACTGGGCGCACGTGGTGGCCCAACGTGCCACCTTAAGTCACAATTAAGTGACTTCACATTGGTGTTTCCAATGTTTTTGTCCACTACATGCATGTACATCCATTAATGGCTCTGCATGACATAACAATAATGGAAATGACCAATAAATTGGAAATGCCAACCTTTGACCCCAAAACATAATGGATCACCAAATTAAGGTGGGGTGGGAGGAGGAGGGGTTAGAGTGGTTGGAAGATGATGAGCAATTCCAAAAGGCATAACCATGGACCACCCCAAATGTATGCAATAGTCACATGGATTTTGGCCAACAAAGTTTCATACTGAATTGTCTTCATCAGCAAGAGCAAAATGACCAATTGCAAGGAAACCTTTTGTTCTTGCCAAGAAAGCTGAAAACAGCATTAAAGAGAATAAAGGGGATGAAGTGGAGAGGGATGGTTATAAAATATCACCCGATCGAGAATAATTCCCTTTAAAGATCATATATAAATTGTCGGAAGAAACCTTTACAAAATCCTAAATATGGCCTCAACTAAAATACTATGCTCAATGCAATGCAGGAATTGGTTGACAAGAAAGAAGAAGAAAGAATGGAGGAAAGAAACCCTCACCGCCTCTCTACGGCGTCTCTCCTGCTCCCTCTTCCTTGCCAGCTCGCGCTCTCGAGCTGCTAAGGAGGTTGCTGCTGCAACTTGTTGGTGATGTTGCTGCTGCTGTTGCTGCTGTTGCTGCTGTTGTTGTTGCTGTTGTTGTTGTTGCTGCTGCTGCTGTTGCTGCTGCTGTTGCTGCTGCTGCTGCTGCTGCTGTGTAACAGCAGCCTGTTGGGAGGCTGCGGCTGCAACTTGCTCTTGACGCTGCTGCTCCTGTCTTCTCCTGGCATCCTCTTGGGCCCGCTGAGTTCTCTCCAACACTTCCCCTTCTTCTCGCTCCCTAATACGATGTGCCAAGATTGTACAGACACAATAAAGATATTACTGCTCATCCGTCATATCGGCTAACAAAAGGTACACTTTTACAAGTAACGTGTGTTAATGGCTTTATAATCGAGCATCAATATAAAATCCTTTTCTTGAAGCTCACCATAAAACCAAGTCTGCTTTCAAATACCTGAGACGCTCCTGCTGCCGTTGGCGCTCTCGCTCTGCTTGCATTTGTTGGTGGCGACGCTGTTGTTCCTCTGAAACTTTGAGTGCACGTTCACGTTCCTCCTTCTCCTTGGCAGCACGTCGGAACTGTTCAAAGCTATTGCTCGATGTCCTTGACATACCAGAGGCCGATGTTGCTGGTGCCTTTCCCAAGCTCGCCCATGAGCCCATATTCTTGATCTTGATGTCCTGCCATGCAGATCAGCTGGCATTAATGGTATCCTTTTCATTATTGTGTGGCAAAGCAAATAATGTACTTAAACGATGCATCAATATTACTCATTACAGTTTAAATAGTTTAAATAAGATTTACAGGGAAAAGGGTCATGAGATGACACCATCACGCATAAAGGGTGACAACGCACCTTGTCACAAGTTTTGCAGCAATGCTAGTGTGGGTGCACTTAAAAAGCAAACTCGAATAAAATATTCTACATGCAGAAAGTAATGCACAAGATATTTTCAAAAAACATAAAATAGAAGTACAGGAGAAGTATAAGGCACAATCATTAAGAATGAGTTGTAAAAAAGGGAAGGGAATAATAGTTGTCGCGACTATGTTTTATCGCGTTGGTATTTGTATGATGTAATCTGTCGGTGGCACTACTTGAGAGATGAGTACGCCTGTGTGCGTAATGACGGCACAGCTAGTCAAGGCTTGACTGAATGCTGGTGGAATAAACTCCAATTTGACTCCTGAGAAACTGTCTCTGAGGCATCACATTAGCGCTGTGACCAAGGCCAGAGCTTCGTCTTCTGAGGAAATTCATTCTACAAAGTTTCAGGAGTGTCTTGAGAGACAGCGACTGAACATTGACCATTTGTGCACAGATGGGCCAGAGGTTTTTGCCGCCACACAATTTTGCTTCAGCAACAAGCCAGCCTTCCTTCGAGGACAGTCAGAGGTTTGGATCTTGTATGTGATGTGTTGTCATGGACTCTTCTATGGGATCGTTGGAATTTCTAGGAACTTTTTGAATGAGGTACCATGCTTTGTTGTTACGGGCAATTTAAAATAGAGACTCTGATTTTGATTAGTTGAATTTCCTTGAATTTGGCGGTTATCTACCCTGCACCTGTCATGGTTTTCGGTTTCCTTCAAACACGTTTGTGCACCTCTGTTACAGTCAAGAGGAAATGTCGCCGCAACATTTTCATTATATTTTTTCCTCTGCTGTAATCTACACTTGTATCACTATTGTACGTACTTTCACCTGATTTCGCATATAACAACAACACAACAACAACAACATGCATTTTGAGGCCATTTTCCCTGCTAGAGCGGGGGTTAGCCTTGCGGTCCCCATGACAATCTTCTCCATATTGCACTATTTTCTGCATCTCTCCTTGGTAACCCCCTTGCCCGCATTTCTTCTTCCACCATCTTTAACCAAGTCTTTCTCGGTCTTCCCCATCCTCTACTTCCTTCTACATTCATTTCCATCACTCTTCTCAACCAGTCACTTTCATCCTTCCTCAACACATGACCAAACCATCTCAACGTGTTCCTCTTCACAGCATCAATCACAGGCTCTATTCCCATCATCTTTCGCAATTCATCATTTGTCTTCCTCTCTCTCTCAACGATACTCCGCACATCCACCGAACCATTCGCATTTCCACCCTTTCCAGCCTTCGTTGCTGCTCTACATTCATGACACATGTCTCGCTCCCATAAATCATAACACTTCTCACACATGCAGCATACACCTTTCCCTTCAGCTTCAACGACACTCCCCTCCTCATCAGCACACCACTCAGTTCCCGAAACTTCTTCCATGCACATCTCACTCCAGCAACCGTTGCCGAGTCTGATCCACCTTCTCCATTCAGCATGTCTCCGAGGTAGCAAAATGTTTTCACACCTTCCAGCTTCACGCCGTCTCCAAGATCCAACTCAACATTTCCTCCATCTGCAGCTCCCTCTGTGCACACCTTACATTTGAACGTAGCTGCCACACTGGTTAATGACCCTCTCAGACCACTACATTTTTGATGAACCCACTCAGCGCACATTGTACATTGAATGGAGTTCACTCTGACACCCTTCCTGCACACAGCACATGGCCACTTCCCAGTTCTTTCCACCTCACCACATGCTTTACCACTTGCCATCACCTTCGTCTTTCCTATATTCACCTTCAGACCTTTTGTCTCCATACATTCCTTCCACTTGTTCATCTTTTCCTTCAGTCCATCCATACTTTCCGCAATGAACACCAGATCATCTGCATACAACAACTCCCACGGTAAACCCTCCTTTACATTCTGAGCCAGCACCTCCATCACAGCTACAAATAGTCGTGGACTTAGTACCGACCCCTGATGCACTCCCACATTCACCTCAAACTCACGACTGTTCCCGTCCTTCGTCCTTACAGCTGTGCACGCTCTTTTGTACATTGCCATCACTACTCTGATCAACCATTCCTCCACTTCTAACTTCCTCAATGCCCATGCCAATACTTCGCGTGGAACCCTATCGAATGCTTTCTCCAGATCAACAAACCCAAGAAACAACTTCTTCCTCTTCTCCATGTACTTCTCCTGCAACTGCCTCACAATAAAGAGCACGTCTGTCGTTCCTCTTCCTGGCATAAATCCAAACTGCATTTCGTCGATCTTCACTTTCTTCCTTATCCTCCTCTCCAACACCCTTTCCAATACCTTCATTCCATGCTCCAATAACTTTATCGCTCGGTACAAGCCACACTCCAGAGGGTCACCTTTCCCCTTGTATGGAGGGACGAGGGTACTCAGTTCCCAATCCACTGAAATGCGGCCTTCTTTCACCACCAGATTATAGATCTCTGTCATTCTCTTTACACCCCAACTTCCTGCTGCCTTCAACATATCTCCCACAACTCCCATCGGCCCTCCCGCTTTTCTACTCTTCATTGCTTTTATCGCTGGGGGGTTGACTCAGCCTGTCATCCTTCCGAGGTCGGCTAATTGAGTACCAGTTCACTGGTAATTCCCTGCTTGTCGTTAAAGGCGGCAAAAAGGGTTGGCGTCAGGAAGGGCATCCGGCCGTAAAACATTGCTTCAAAAAGGGGACCGAAAAACAACAACTACCACGGTTCCAGAAAAAGGCCAACCCCCGCTTGCGGGGAAAAATGGCCTCTAAAGGTGGTTTTTATTTTATTTTATTGCTTTTATCGCTTCCTCAACTTCCTTCTCAGTTATCTTCTCGGCCGGTCCTAAAACTGGTTTACTCTCTGTGTTGCCATCCCATTTATTCTCTGAATTCAACAGCATTTCCATATATCTTTTCCATCTTCCTTTAATTCCATCTGGGTCCACAATGATTTGTCCCACTTCATCCTTCAAGCAACTCACCCCCATCACATCACACCTCTCTTTCGCTATCTGCTTTGCAATCCTGAATACCGCTCTCTGACCCTCTTCCGAATCCAAGCGTTCTCCGAACATTTCCTGCATGCCTCCTGCGCCTTTGCTACCTCTTTCTTTGCAGCCTTCTTGGCTGCCTTATAACTTTCATGCTCTGCTTTTTCTGCTCCCGTACTCTTCGCCTTCTGCCACTCCTTGAACTTCTTCCTCTTCTCGTCAATCCTCTTTCCAACTTCATCATCCCACCACCATGTTTCCGAGTGCCTCGGTGGTCCTTTTGTCCATCCACATACCTCACCAACGGCTCCCAACAGACTATCTTTCATTGACATCCAACCACTTTCAAGCTCAACCACATCATCCTCGACCCTACTCAGCCTCTCTTTTAATGCCCCCCTTACTGTCACCTCTTTCAACCTCCACACCTTCATTCTCGGTTGGTACTTCACCCGCCGAGCTCTCCTCGCACCTTTCACCCTTATGTCGCTGACAACCAAGTGGTGCTGTGAAATAGCCTCCTCCCCCGGGATCACCTTCGTGTCCCGGAGGTGCCCCCTATCTCGCCTACGCACCATCAGGCAGTCAGATTTAGTACATCAGGTAGTCAGTATGGTTTCGCATATAACAGACATTATATCCACATTTCCTCATTGCCAGTGTGGAAGATTTAGAACAGCTTCGGCTGCAATTTCAGAACTTGCTGCTAAAGTTGAAGATGAAAAAGAAGCTGCCATCTCAACAGCTGTTGCTGTGGTTCGTGCAGAGTTTGACCAAGAATGTGCAGCCCTGAGAAACCAAATCCGAGACCTCTGTCACAACGAGTGTGAGGATTGGGATAATAGACAACAATATTCAAATCATATAAAGAATGACCACATGTATGTATACAGTAAGATTAAAGACTATACCGGAACATTTACTGGATAAAACAGTTCTGATGACACTCAAAGTGTTTTTAGATATGGTAGGCAGAGCCTCAGACAACTACTTATATATCAATTGCAAAGGTAAAGTGTTGTCTTTGTTGTTAGATGGCTATGCTAGAGTGAAGTGAGAAACTTTGGAAGAGACTGCAATGAACAAGTATTCATCAGTTGGTGAAATGTTTAAAAAGTCGTTTTGGTGGCCCACTCCAGACATACACGCTCTATCCTATTCAATGAAGGTACAACGAGCAGTAATGAAAGTTACGTGGCGTATGCAGCTCGTTAGCATCTGCTGGTACACCACAATTATACCAAAGGGTATCATTGTATAATTTGTGGTTCCAAATATATTAACAAGCATAGTTGTCCAGGTCTTTTTGGAACACCCTGTACTACCATGATGGGTGAACAACTGGAACTGGTTGTGAAAGACAAGCTTGTCACCACGTTAAGCATCCTCATGCGTCAGCACATTTATCAACAACAGCATACACAAAACACTGACCAACAGGCTGTGTCCCTTGAAGCACTGGTTGATGATGTAATCCGTCGGTGGCACTACTTGAGAGATGAGCACGCCTGCATGAGTAATAGCGGCACAGCTATTCAACGCTTGATGAATGTCGGTGGAATAAACTCCTATTTGTCTCCTGAGAATCTGCCTCCAAGTCACCACAATGATTTATTATTATTATTACCTCACCTGGACTTTAGTCCGGTGAGCTTATGCGATGATCGGAGCAGTGTCCGTAGGTAAGTCAGTGAGTGAGTGAGTGAACCTGCAAACACTTCAGTCATTATCGCTTCAACTAAACACATGATTTTGATGAAACTTGGCTATAAGCGTTTATATCTGAGGCCTAACGAAGGTGTATTTAGCGCATCAAAATCTGCGCTCATGATGGGGGGTCATGGGGGGGGGGGGGGGTGGGAGGATTGACCACCCAAAATAGGCCCCGGAGCTCTCTTCTCCGAAACTACACACATTATTTCAATGAAACTTGATCACAACCTTCATCGCTCGTGACGTACCAATGTCTGTTCACGGCATAAAAAATACCAGGGTCTGAGGGAGTCCGTGGGGGGTTTGAGTGACTGTTGCTCCTGATCCAGGTGAGCTTTTTAAATTATTATTATACGTTTTCCCTCACAAGGAACTTCAACGCAGATTGAGGCCATTCGGCCCATCAAGCCTGTGCTATGGTCGTTTGTCCATACTCTCCTTTTTAAATGCTGGGCATCAAGCAAGGAAGTAGCACGTAACCTTTTAAGGTGTTTGGTACGATTCGGTCAGGTTTCGATCCACCGACGTCCCAGACTCAGCAGGCACTCTGACCATTACACTACCAAGTCTGGTTTTCAGAAGCATCACACGTAGACCAGACATCTACGGGCAGGCAGATTATCTCTACCCTGACGGCCGTTAATGACGGTTACTGATAATCCAGTATTGACCTGACAATTCTCGTGAAATTAACACACCTGTTCAAAACCCTAATACCGACTGCATTCCCTAATACTGTTTTTTTTTTTTTTTTTTGTATACAACATCGAGGCTCGTGAAAGAGCTAACATTAATCACACAAAAAGCCAAACCGACACACAAAACACAAAAAACAAGGGGAGCGGCAGACAAGATGAGGAGAGAGAGGGAAGGGCACAAACACAACATTTGAGAGCAGGGACATCGGGAGGACTTGGGGGGAGGTGGGAGAAGTATAAAACATATGAACACTGCAAGGACTCCGGGGTGAATTAGCGGGGGTAGAAAAGATCAAGGTTTTGGATGGGGGAGGATAAGAGATGGTGGTGAACAGCTGTTTTAAAGACCTGGAGGGAGGAGTGGGATTGAAGGGAGTGAGGGAGTTTGTTCCAGAGGCGGGAGAAAAGAGGAATGAAAGAGTGAAGGTGAGCAGAGTTAGTTGTGAGTTCTCTTCTCCGAAAGTTCTCTTCTCTTCTGTTCAAAACCCTAATACTGTTGTGAAGTTGAACCCACAACCTCTGATATGCCAGTCCAGTGACCTCAGCAATAAGCTCCCAATATTCCCAAAAGACTACATATATAAAAAAAAGATTGCACCGATTCAAAATATCTTTATCCCAAGTGTGAAATATTGCTCAAAAATACAAAAAGATGGGCAGAATTGCAGCTAAATATATTCGAAACTCGTGAGGTACCTGTGCTATGCGCACACACGGGTGGGAGCCCAAAATCGCAACAAAAAAAGTTTTGAGAAATTATATGAAAACTCCCACCCACCTCAGGACACGTGCAGGAAACCCAAAATCTCCATTGTATTGAGATATTACCAAACCGGTGAATGTTTCCACATGCAGTAAATGGTGAAACTGAGAATGCTCAACCTGTGAATGTGTTCATATGCGGCTCGAGCAGTTTCGTACGGGTGGAATCTCAAAATCATCATTGTATTGATGAATTTATGAAACCTCCCACCCGCCTTAGGACACCAACTACGACCCCAAATTCCACAGAAAGTGTGGTGAGGCTAGCCCTAAAACTGAGGCAGTAGTTGGGGATGGACAGACAGACAGTCCGCTTTATTATATAGATGTTAGTGATCTAGCCTAATTCATGTGACAAATTTGACAAATCAGCAATTTAAACATTACAGAACCATGCTATAATGCCAGTTAATTCGCATAATTGATCAATCAAAGGTGGCGTTCTATTGGCCATGAACATCAATGGAAGTAATGTAATATGGTGGTACCCACGTCTATTGACACAGGTAAGAAGACTGCCGAGTCTTGGTCAAAACTTGCCGCTATGCACGTTGTTTCTCAAATCGTAATTTAATTCGGTTTACCAAGGATAGACCTCCATCCCAAAAAAAAAAGAAAAAAGGAATCCCGGCTTTGTTTCGTCACTTTTGCGACTGATTAGACGTACGGATGTAAAGAAAGTAAAGTTGTCATGGAAACTGCAAGCGATCTCGGTTTAGATTTTGACGATATACAATCAATCGTGCATCAACGCTAAACCGACAATTACAAAATAGGAAGATCACATCAAAAGGTAAGCATACAATAAATACATCTTGACTGCATTTTTTCAGAATTCGGATTTTTCAAAACGAGTTTAAAGAAAGTAAAATTGGATTTAAATTACCAAGCGTTTAAAACCAAAATAAGCTTTTAAAAGTAGGGTAAGATAGTAAACACCACAGATATTCTCTTTATTGATATACTTATATTTAATTGACCACGTGTGTATTTTTAACGATGCAACTGAATCTAGATAAGGGAACGATCAATATTTACACAGGTCAGGAGAACAAGCGTCGATAGCCCCACAGTATACGAGCGCTTAGGCCTCAAGGAGTGAATGGTGCAAGAACTTGAAACAGACAGCACATGTTTACAGATACATGTGTATGTGCTAATGTGCTATGCCATTCCAAGAAGCATAAACAAGATTACATTTCCGGAAAGAGGTCACTGGTAAGGTTCGTTAAATGTGAACAGATTAATGGAGGTTCTGCAAGCAGTTCCTGGAAAAGAAGACTCCATTCTGCTCCATAGATTGACAGTGAGTATTCAGGTACCAAGGCTTGAGTTATGGTACCACCACGAGTGCTAAAAGGAGTACGGTACAAAACATTTCTTAGCAAGCCTGCCAAGCCATTGACACCAATCCAGACAGGATACATGGATGCATAAGAAAAGTACGACAACGAGGTATAAAGCATATTGTACACCGCTCCTTTCCTATTCCATCTCCAGGTGCTGCACGACATCACCGGACACAGAAGAGGGCCCGGCGATGACGCACACTGAAAGGGAGTACTCAGTTTTCACTCCGGTTTCTTGTTTTCTTTCTTGATTTTTTTTTCTTCTTGTTTTCTGGGTGAATACGGTGTACACGCTTTATAGTGATTTTGCAAAATAAGGTGTACATGCTTTATATTGATTTTGCAAAATAAGGTGTACACGCTATATATGGATTTTAGAAATAACGTGTACACGCTTTATACTGTTTTTACAAAATAAGGTGTACACGCTTTATACCGATTTTAGAAATAAGGTGTACACGCTTTATACTGATTTTACAAAATACGGTGTCCACGCTTTATACCGATTTTAGAAATAAGGTGTACACGCTTTACACTGATTTTACAAAATAAGGTGTACACGCTTTATACCGATTTTAGAAATAAGGTGTACACTCTTTATACTGATTTTACAAAATAAGGTGTACACGCTTTATACCGATTTTAGAAATAAGATGTACACGCTTCATACTGATTTTACAAAAGAAGGTGTACACGCTTTATACCGATTTTAGAAATCAGGTGTACACACTTTATACCGATTTTACAAAATAAGGTGTACACGCTTCATCCCGATTTTACAAAATATGGTATACATGCTTTATACGGATTTTACAAAATATGGTGAACATGCTTTATGCTGATTTTACAAAATAAGGTGCACATGCTTTATACCGATTTTAGAAATAAGGTGTACACGCTTTATACTGATTTTACAAAATAAGGTGTACACGCTTTATACCGATTTTAGAAAATAAGGTGTACATGCTTTATAACGATTGTACAAAATAAGGTGCACACGCTTTATACCGACTTTACAAAATAAGGTATACATACACGCTTTATCCCGATTTTACAAAATATGGTGAACATGCCTTATACCGATTTTACAAAATAAGGTGTATACGATTTATACCGATTTTACAAAATGCCACAATCGTGGCCAAAAATATTGGCACCCTTGCATCTTTTCAAATAATGCACCATTTCTTCCAGAAAATTGTTGAAATAGAAAATATTTTGGTTTACACATATGTATTTCTTTGGTTTGCAGTGGAACAAAACAAAAAAGCTGAAAAATTAATAACCCTTACGTTATTCCACACAGAAATGATAAAATGGCCCAGACAATATTATTGGCACCTTTTAGAAGTTGTTGGAAATAATTAGATTTCAAGCAGGTGATTCTCCTTTACTTTGGAAATGAACTCACCTATGGTGAGTTGCAGATGCCTGCAATATAAAAATCACTCATTCAACCAGTTTGAAATAGAGAAAAGGAGTCATTCTGCTGTTTTGTGTCACTGTGTGTACCACAATGAGCATGGAGAAAAGAAAGAAAACCTGAGAATTGTCCGAGGAGGTCAGACACAAGATTGTAGCCAAACATGGACAATCTCAAGGCTACAAGTCCACCTCCAGAGACCTTGATGTTCCTGTGTCCACAGTACGCAATGTTACCAGGAAGTTTAAGGCCCATGGCACCGCAGCTAACCTCCCTGGACGTGACCGCAAGAGAACACCTGATGGCAGATTGCAGTGAAGGATTGTTCGAATGGTGGAGAAAGCACCTCGATCAACTGCCAAACAGATTCAAGCTGACCTTCAGACACAAGGTACGACAGTTTCAACTCGCACCATCCGTCGCCAACTCAATGAAAGGGGATTCCATGTTTGGAGACCCAGGAGGACCCCACTGCTGAGAGAGAGACATAAGAAAGCCCGACTGGAGTTTGCCAAAACACACCTGAACAAGCCAAAATCATTTCTGAGAGAATGTCCTGTGGAAAGATGAGACCAAATTAGAGCTTTTTGGTAAAGCACATCAACTCTATGTTTACAGAAAACAGAATGAAACCTTCAAATAAAAGAACACCTTCCCTACAGTCAAACATGGAGGAGGTTCAGTGATGTTTTGGGGTTGCTGTGCTTCCTCTGGCACTAGGTACCTTGAATGTATGCATGGCATCATGAAATCAGGGGATTACCAAGGCATTTTGGAGCACAATGTTCAACCCAGTGTCAGAAAGCTGGGTCTCCGTCAAACGTCATGGGTCTTGCAGCAGGACAAAGACACCAAACACAATTCAAAAAGCACCCAGGAATGGTTCAAGACAAAATTCTGGACTGTTCTGAATTGGCCAGCAATGAGCCCAGATTTAAATCCCATTGAACACCTGTGGGGAGATCTTAAAACAGCAGTTGGGAGAAGACGCCCTTCAAATCTGGGAGAACTGGAGCAGTTTGCACAAGAAGAGTGGGACAAACTGCCAGTAGAGAGGTGCAGGAAGCTCATTCATGACTATAGGAAGCGCTTGACTGCAGTTATTTTGTCCGAAACCTGGGCTACCAAATATTAAGTCTTGGGTGTCAATAATTTTGTCAATGCCATTTCTTTTTATTTTCTGATTTAACAGGATATATTAAGTTCTGAATCAAAAACAAAGGTTCTGTCATATCAACAGTGAAATAAAGAATTGTGGAGACCAAATACTTTTGTCAATTTCAACTTATTTTAAGAGTTATTTCAAAAAAGTGCAACGGTGCCAATATTTTTGGCCACGATTGTATACAACGATTTTACAAAATAAGGTATACAAACTTCATGCCGATTTTACAAAATATAATTTACGCGCATTATATCAAAAAACACAACACACAACACACAACACACAACACACACACACACACTCAAAAGCCCTGACCCAGATGGGATCCTGAACTTCTGGATAAAAATTTTTGTTGTTCTCTACATTCACTATGCTCGAGCATTCAATTCACTTATCCAAGTCGATCAGGAAATAGATGAATGGCTCACAGAAGTTACCACCTTCCTCATCCCAAAATCTGAAAAAACCCCAGTACCTCACAAATACAGGCCAATAACCTGGCTATCAACAACATACAAACTTGCATCTTCACAGAAACGATATACCACCACCTAACACAACAAGCAGGCCTAGAGGCAGAACAGAAGGAATCCAAGAGGGTGTTACGGAACAATATAATAATGACTACGTAATAAGGCCACCCTGTACAATTTCAATACGAGAAGAACCAAATTGTCCACAGCCTGGATAGACTAAAAAAAAAGCTTTTGACACTGTCCCACATTCATGGATGATAAAGTGCATGTGAGTGTACAAGATAAATCCCCAAATAATTGATCAAGCAGATTGAGACATCCATGGATCTATGGAATATCAACAACACTAATCCTGCAACACTCAGAGGGAAAGATTGAAATACCAAGAGCAAAGATACGACGCAGGATGTTCCAAGGAGACAGCCTCCCCCACAACCCCCCCCCCCCCCTCTTCTGTTTTGCCCGCCCCTGGGCCTACTAAGTAACCTCATTGATGAGCAAGGACACGAAAACACCCCAACGTCCAAAAGAATGTCCAAAGGAACAGGCAAGGTGACACATCTACTGTACATGGATGATTTAAAACTATTTGCACCAAACTATGGAAATTGGCAGAACAACGGAAATTAGTGAAACAGATCTCCGACGAAACTGATATGGAATTTGGCTGAGACAAATGTGCCAAGTGCACGTTCGTGCAAGGTAGACCAATAAACATAGGGGCAATACCCCTGAGGCTCACCTGGTAGAATAAACAGTATACTGTACTGACTACAAGTATTTTAAACTTCAAGCAGCCATCAATCATCTGGACTGGTCTCCCATCTCTACCACCTCTGACATCAACTCATCCTGGGAATTCTTCCAAAGTAAATTGCTCTCTCTCATGCACAGATTTATCCCATCTCGTCTTCAGTTGTCATACCCTTCCTCCCGTCCATGGTACACGGAATCTTGTGGTGAGGCTGTTGCCCAGAAACAACTTGCCTTCGTCTCCTGGAAAGCAAATCCAACGGAAGGAAATCTCATTTCCTTTCACAAAGCCCGAAACAAGTGTGTGTCCACCCTCAGGAGAGCCAGGAAACAATATCTCTCCGTTCTCAAGACCGAACTCTCTTATCTGTCTCCCTCTTCCAAATCCTGGTGGCGTCTGGTCAAATCCGTTTCTGGTGTTTGTTCCCCCTCCATCCCCTCCCTTACCTCAAACGGCTACACAGCTGACTCCGCACGTGAAAAAGCTGAATGCCTCAACTCTGTGTTTGCCTCTAAATCTTGTGTCCCAAACCCATCCCTCTCTGTACCCACCATACCCAGTCGTACCCTGCTGCTCCTGGACTCCGTGTCCTTTCCTCCTGACAAGGTGGAAAAGTTTCTGTCAACCCTCGACTCTGATTCTGCAACTGGACAAGACGGCATCAGCCCACGGGTCCTAAAATCCTGCTCTGCTGCTCTATCTCACCCTCTCTCTGTTCTCTTCACCCTCTCTTTTGCTCAAGGTCAACTGCCATCTGCTTGGAAATCAGCCAACATCACCGCTTTGCACAAAAAAGGTGCAAAAACAGATCCTAGCAACTACAGACCAATCAGCCTTCTCCCAATTATCAGCAAAGTCATGGAATCCATCATTGCTTCGGATATGAAATCTTTCCTCTTCTCCAATGGCTTGATCTCTGATCATCAATTTGGTTTCAGACCAGGTCACTCTACTCTGGACATGCTGCTTCTGCTGTCTCAACAATGGATGGAGGTCCTCAATGCCAAACAGGAAATTAGAGCTGTCTCCCTCGACATATCACGTGCTTTCGATACGGTCTGGCACCCCGCTCTGCTCACCAAACTCTCCTCCTTTGGTATCCATGGAAATCTCCACGCATGGCTGGCGGACTTCCTCTCTAGTCGTCGTCAACGTGTGGCCCTGAATGGGTTTCTCTCATCTCCTCTTCCTGTTCAGGCTGGAGTTCCCCAAGGCAGTGTTCTGGGCCCCGTGCTTTTTCTGGTCTTCATCAATGATCTCTCTGACTCTCTCGAAAATCCTCTCTATCTCTTTGCTGATGACTCCACTCTCTGCCGCTCCATTCCTCTTCCCTCAGATCGGCAGTCTGCTGCCTCCTCACTCTCTGAAGACCTGGACAAAATCACAGACTGGTCAAACAAGTAGAACATGTCTTTCAATCCTGACAAATCTCACACTCTTACTATGTCTCTCCGAAAAGATCGACTGGACAACCCTCCCATCTACTTTCTCAACAATCCTCTCCAAGAAGTTCTGTCGCTCAAGATTTTGGGTCTCACTATCTGCCATGATCTTTCTTGGGAAAACCACATTTCCAAGCTGGCCTCCAAAGCCAGTCGCCGACTGGGCATCCTCCGTCGTGCGAAGTCCTTCCTCGGCACACCTGAGCTCCTCACCACATACAAGGCTTTCATCTGCAGCTCAATGGAATACTGTTCTCCCCTATGGGCCGGTGCTCCTGCCTCACACCTAGCTCGGCTTCACGCTGTTGAAACCAAAGCTTTCAGAATTATTGGAATCTCCCGCGATGAAGCTATCTCTGAGGGCCTTTCACTCACTCACCGCAGGCAGGTAGGTGGTCTTTCTGTCTTCTACCGACTCCTCTCCGGCCTTGCACCCCCAGCTCTCTCTGTGCTCTGTCCCCCAAATATTCCTACAGGTCGCACAAGATCTGCCAGCAACCCTCTGATGGTTAAACTGCCGAAATCTCGGCTCTCTGCTCACCTTCACTCTTTCATTCCTCTTTTCTCCCGCCTCTGGAACAAACTCCCTCACTCCCTTCAATCCCACTCCTCCCTCCAGGTCTTTAAAACAGCTGTTCACCACCATCTCTTATCTTCCCCCATCCAAAACCTTGATCTTTTCTACCCCCGCTTATTCACCCCAGATCCACCTTGTTTGAAATTCCAACTTCTTTCCTGGAAGTCCTGGCAGTGTCCATATGTTTTATACCTCTCCCACCGCCCCCTTCCCATGCCCCCCCCCCAAAGCCCTCGCCCTCTCTCAGATCTCTCGATGTCTCCATGTCTCTCAGTCCCTGCTCTCAAATGTTGTGTTTGTGTCCTTCCCCCTCTCTCCCCATCTTGTCTATCGCTCCCGATGTTATATGTTTTATGTGTCGGTTTGTCTTTCTGTGTGATTAATGTTCGCTCTTTCACGAGCCTCGATCTTGTATACAAAAAAAAAAAAAAAAAAAAAAAAAAAATTTTCAATGGTTGCTAGACGACAGAGCAGCATGTACAATCATACTAACATAATCATAAGACTTTAAACAAACAAAAAAAAGCTATTTTGGGGGGCAATCCTCCCTCCCCCCCAACCTCGTATACCACCTCAGACCCCAATTTTTCTAATGCTTTGAACAAACATTGGTACATCAAGGGCGATGAAGGTTGTGGTCAAGTTTCATTGAAATTGTGTGTGCAGTTTCAGAGGAAAAAGCAAATACCTATTTTGGGGGGTCAAATCTGGACCCACTTTGACCCCGGTAAACCCCCTTACACCCTGATATTTTTAATGCCGTGAACAAACTTTAGGCACAACACAACAAATATCATTTGTGCCAAGCTTGGTCACAATCCCTTCAGCGGTTTTGGAGAAGAAGTTGCAAGTGTTTACGGACAGACGGACTGACGGACTACACGCCATCGCATAAGCTCCCCTGAACTTCGTTTCAGGTGACCTAAAAATGGACAACATAAAATCGACCTAGATACAACAATACAGGAGCTGGACAACAAATACTTGAGTAGAAGAGGACCACCAAACTTGTCAAACAAATGCGCAGCTCAGAAATGCCCAGAAAGGACATCGCACGACGGAGGATGGCCAGACGGCGACTGGCTTTGGAGGCCAGCTTGGAAATGTGGTTTTCCCAGGAAAGATCATGGCAGATAGTGAGACCCAAAACCCTGAGTGACAGAACTTCTTCGAGAGGATTGTTGACAAAGTAGATGGGAGGGTTGTCCAGGCGGTCTTTCGGAGAGACAAAGAGAGAGTGTGAGGTTTGTCAGGATTGAAAGCCATGTTCCACTTGTTTGACCAGTCTGTGATTTTGTCCAGGTCTGCAGAGAGTGAAGAAGATGCTGTCTGCCGATCTGAGGGATGAGGAATGGAGCGGCAGAGAATGGAGTCATCAGCAAAGAGATAGAGAGGATTTTCCAGTGAAGACCAATAAAGTGAAGTCGGAGAGATCATTGATGAAGACCAATAAAAGCACAGGCCCCAGCACATTGCCTTGAGGAACTTCAGCCTGGATAGGAAGAGGAGATGAGAGAATTCCATTTAGAGCCACACGTTGACTGCAACAGGAGAGGAAGTCCACAAGCCATGCGTGGAGATTTCCGCGATGACAATACCTTGTCTGGAATTCAAATTCCAGATTCCAGACAGGCAGAAAATAGAGGCAATGCCCCTGGGCTCACCTCGTAGAACCAGGGAACCATGAAATGTGTAAATTAGTCGATGGTTTGAATAAACTCATGAAAGCACCAAGCAGATTCCGACCAAGTTACACTTAAATGGGGTGAACACCGTTTGAGAAGAAGTCAAAAGAAACGACACTGGAATTGTAATAACCTTTCACCTTTAAATTTACATATTTAATATGCAATTTGTTTATGGGATTTGCAAGGCATCGGGAGGTCTTGGTTCTCAGAAGTTTGACGAAGTTTGGTGAAAATAGGACGATTAGTTTTAGCATCATAAGTCATGAAGGTTGTGGTAAGGTTTCATCGAAATAGTGCTCGAATTCGTGTGTGTAGTTTCGGAGAAGAAAGTACACACCTATTTTGGGGTGGGAGGTGGCGGGGTGGGAAGTGGGTAGACCCACTACCTGACCCCCAGACACTTTGACCCCCAGTAGATCCATTTTGATCCCCTTAGACCTGATTTTTCCTTTAATGCTGTGTAGAAACTTTGGTACATCATGGGTGATAAATGTTATGGTCAATTTTCAATCGTGTGTGTAGTTTCGAAGAAGAAGATCCGAGTGTTTACTTGGACTCATTGACGAAAGGACACCGCGTGGTGCTAATACCTCACCTGAACTATGTTCCATTGAAACCATTGAAACCAATTACAGTTAAAAACTGAAAAACATTGAGAAGTTTCTTAAAAATTGAGAGGTGGGGGTGATAATTTACATAACAGATGGTAAAAATAACCAGTTACCAGCTTTTAACAAGAACCCCGAAGAACAATCGTATCTGTATATAATTAAATAACTTTTTTGTAATAAAAGGGAAAAATAAAGATGGAAGATACCTTTTTGGGGGCTGAAGAGATACGAGAATCTGGTTTGGCTCGATTAGGATTGAAGGAAACAGGACCTGATGTAGAGTTGAAGGTCATGGGATTCGAAGTTGTGGTTAGGCCTGTCGAACCAGGTTGCTCCGTTTGCTGCCTTTCAGGCTCTGGAAGTGCATAGGAGAAGAGGAAGAGTGAAAGTCGACAGTACTACACAAGTTCAAACCCATCCGTTAAGGTAATTTGAAAATTGAACATCAAAGTTGCAGCTCCTTGCTTCACTTGAGATAAGGCACAATTGTCTTGACACATTGACTGACTGACATAAACAAACGCACACACACACACACACACACACACACACACACACACACACACACACACACACACACACACACACACACACACACACACACACACACACACACCTATATAGAAATTAAATCAAGGAAAATAAAAAACTACGAGGCCGGGTCTTTTAAAACAACGCAAAAAGATTATACAGTGGTCGGGAAACGAAGCAGAATGTGTCATCCCCTCCTGAAAAGGATGAACTGGAAAGATTCTGGAAAGGATGTTATGAACATTGAAAAGAACACAATAAGGAGGCAGAGTGGATCCTAAACCTGGAAGAGAAGAAGCAACATCTCAAGGAAATTCCCCCAGTAGAAATTGATGCAGAAAATATAAGACACCAACTTGCAAAGATGGCAAACTTCAAAAGCTCAGGCCCAGATAGGATCCCAAACTTCTGGTTAAAGCAATTTGATGCTCTCCACGTTCACTATGCTCAAGCATTCAATTAACTTGTCCAAGGGGATCAGGAAATGGATGAATGGTTCACAGAAGGTAACACCTTCCTCATCCCCAAATCTGAAGAGACCCAAATACCACACAAGTACTGGCCAATAACGTGTCTGCAACCAACATACAAACTTTTAACAGGAATCATCACAGAAACAATGTACCACCACCGAACACAACAAGGAGGCCGAAATACATAACAAAAGGGATGCAATAGAGGATGTTACAGAACATCAGACTGCATACTACTAAACAGGGCCATACTTGAAAATTGCAATACAAGAACCAAATTGTCCACAACATAGATAAATTATAAAAAGCTTTTGACAGTGTCCCACGTTCATGGACGATAAAGTGCAGGAAAATGTAAATACATGTCGAGAAATGGTTGAGGACATGTTCAACATCGGGCTTTTACAACTAAAATGGCCACTAGTCAGCCATCTTTGATCACATCCCAAAATAAAATGATGTGCATATGTATAGCATCATGTGTTGTCTTTGCACCAAGTACACACAAAATCGGCCCATACATCTCCGAGATACGGTTGTGGACGGACGATACCCAAAACGGACGCTAATAAACAAAATATATTTTTAACAGCCCTCACAGCTCCCACCCCTTGCCTCCATCCACCCCGACAACCTCATTAATAGTAAATATCATAATTTTAAGCTTACCCTGTACATTCATAAGCCCCAGGTATGTCCTTCCCATTAGTTTTCAGAAGAACCTAATCCAGAAAAACAGTCCATTCACTGGTAGCGATCCATCTGGGGGTTTCCATTTGGATCTTGCACCTGGTCACGAGTTTGCAGTATGAGTCGCGTCCTATTCCCCGAGCTGAGAAAGTTCTCCAAATTTTTCATTGTGCAGAAGCACAGCCCTTCATCGCAGGTACTTTTCCAAGTAATTTTCAGCTTATTTCAGAAGCTTTGTGAGCCATTTTTGCTAATAATCATAATCTCAAACACACAGTATTGTATACTTTATTTTGCCCTGAACGCCTACGTCTCCTGGGGTGTCTGCACACGCTCACCGAACATTCTGGGGTGGAATACGTAATTCAAAAGTACTGTATTGATGGAGTAAAATGTGAGATAAACTATTGAACTATTTACTTCACAAAGATAAGATACAATGTTTAGCTCCTCTAGTTCCCAACGGTTTATAGGACTAACTTTGTTGCTGGTTGGCTTTTCCTGGCTCAACACGCTCCACAGAAGACAGTACAGGTCCATGGTGTTGGATCTCAGACCGAGTGCCCGGTGATCGCCGATCGTCCTCCCCGCTGCCGGAGAAAGCCGGCTGCGGCAGATTACGTAGAAGACAAAATAAAAATAAATAATCAAAAAAACATGAAATTGCAAGACAGTCTCTTCATAAAAGCAACATATCAGGACATAAGAACACAAGTGAGGAAGTCAGTCATTTGTAAAAAAAAAAAGGTAATCTTTCATTGTGATTGCAAGAATATACACAAGACTATTGTTTTACTCCTTTTCAACATGCAGTGCAATAAAAAGGTTATTCTGACATCATACAAGATTCATTAGAATCGCACTCACAAAGGAATAAATGGCACCAAACGAAATGAAATAACATTCATAAAATAGGCAGGTGCTCTCACCTGTTGAGGTTGGGATCTGTGGGTCGCCGTCGGCATCCCGCTCCCACCCGGGCTATCTCGCATCACTCGAGCTTGCGCCAGGGGGGACTTGGCCTGGGGTGAGGCCGCGGGCACGCTCCCCGGGCCTGCGGCGGAAGCAACGGGCACATAGAGCGTGCCTATCGCCTCGTAGACACGCACACCCGTTCCGCAACCAACATGGAAGAGGAGCTCTCGACCCCGCTCATACCATTAATTTGGTCTGCAGTAGTCCATTTAGTGTCTTCTCCTAAAATTGGGCAAGTACTGCCCAGAAATTTCCACTGCTTTGTAACCAACTGCTTTTACCTTAAGGGGATTATAAAGGCTGAAGATGGTGTTTGCATAATTTCAAATCCAAATAGAAAATAACCCCAACCCAAGCCAAAAGTTTCTTATTTCAGATTTGACACACAACATGGGGTAATTTTGGGTAGGGAGAGGGGGGAGGAGGGGGGGTGAGGGGGGCCTTCATCCAAAAAAAAATATTAGTAGATGTAGTCGAAGTCATAACTAAAATATAGATTGTAGCCCAGAGCAACCAACCACGCAGTTTCCTAGTTTAAGAAGGTTCCATTCATGTGTATTTATATCTGCTGGCCCACCAATAAAAAAGGTCAAATTAGAGGACAAGGAAATTCCCTACATTGGCAGGCCTGCAACAGATATTTCAACAAACACAAAACTGTTAATTTTTTTTTAATTGAAAAAAAGAAAAAAAAGAAGCTGATAAGCAGCATACGCGAAGTCTGGCGTTTGTGATGACGGCCGTGACACCCCGGGACAATTGGATTAATCCTTCCCATGCATCCTGCCAAGAGCTTACGTTCAAGTTTAAATGTTCCCAGAAACACGTTTTCCCAGATTTTTCTCTTTCAGAAAACAACCACGGTGAATCAATCATGCCCCTTGGTGTTTGCGGATTCTACTTTTTATGGAGCTTATTCGTCTCAACTCATTCAAATTTAAAAAAATCTTTAATTGTACAAACACAAACTATTCAAATTCAATGTATTTCCCAGATATGATAGATGCTGCTGAATGTCTGATTATTAAAACAAAAACAAATTTCATCGACAAGGTTTACTTTGCAATACAGAAGGAAGCCCATAAAAGTCAATATTTTGTGATTATACTCAACTTAGTCATAAGTGTGTGTGTGTTTATACATATTCAACTTAGTCATAAGTGTGTGTGTGTGTGTGTGTTTTTATATATATATATATATATATATATATATATATATATATATATATATATATATATATATATATATATATATATATATATATCTACTATGTAAAAGAGCCGTTGGTCTGGGTGTGTGTGTGTGTGTGTCTGTGTGTCGCCATTTTTCCCAGAGATGGCTGAACGGATCTTCATCCAACTTTCAGAGGTTCATCATTGAGTACCTGGAAGTGTTTTAGGCAAAAAGAAATATATATATATTTTTAAAAGTTTGTTTTTCTTGGATTGAAAAACAATTTGCTCTATAGTGCCGAAGCCTTTTTGATTAATGACAGTTATATACAAGTACACATTCGATTAAATAAATACAAAACAATCACCAGACATTTGAACACAAATAATAAAACAATTCCGGAAGCAGTCGAAGTTGGTGGTAAGGTTTCTTCTTCTTCCTGAACGTCTCATCATACCTAACTCAGAAACGTGATCAACGGCACATTCACCGGCATATATTCACCTAAAAGGTAAAACGATGATTTGACATTTGTGATGGATTCTGATTTGGATGTAATTGCTTTTCCATTATAGTTGCCTTAATTTCAAATATGTTAATGTTTATTTTTCACTTGAGCAACACCGGGTACTCCAGCTATAAACACTTTCATACTTTACTCGGGGTACAAATACAAATACAACTTTGTCTGGGGGGTAACATAGGCTATGTGGCCATGGCCTCTTTCGGGAGTGTGGGGGACAGGGAGAGGGGCGTAAATTCTCGATGTAAATGTGTCCCGTGTAGCGCCACCTGGTGATGGTGGCAGAAGGTATTACAATTTCCATTTTTACCTGGGTAACACTGAGCTTAAAGAACTCTCTGCACGGTTAAATCTTTCCTCCTTCCCTTCCCCACCTCCCCGAAAGATGAACAGTCATGGCCAAAAATATTGGCACCCTTACCGTAACCCTAACAATTTTCTCTAAAAATAAGTTGAGATTGACAAAAGTTTTTGTTTCCACAATTCTTTATTTCACTGTTAATATTACAGATCATTTGTTTTTTATTCAGAACTTAATATATCCTTTTAGTTCAGAAAATAAAAAGAAATGGCATTGACAAAATTATTGACACCGCAGACTTAATATTTGGTAGCACAGGCTTTGGACAAAATAACTGCAGTCAAGTGCTTCCTATAGTCATGAATGAGCTTCCTACACTGCTCTACTGGCAATTTGTCCCACTCTTCTTGTTCAAACTGCTCCAGTTCTCCCAGATTTGAAGGGTGCCTTCTCCCAACTGCTGTTGTCAGATCTCCCCACAGGTGTTCAATACGATTTAGATCTGGACTCATTGCTGGTCACTTCAGAACAGTCTAGCGTTTTGTCTTGAACCATTCCTGGGTGCTTTTTGAAATGTGTTTGGGGTCATTGTTCTGCTGCAAGACCCATGACCTTCGACGGAGACCCAGATTTCTGACACTGGGTTGAACATTGCACTCCAAAATGCCTTGGTAATCTCCTGATTTCATGATGCCATGCACACATTCAAGGTACTGAGTGCCAGAGGCAGCACAGCAACCCCAAAGCATCACTGAACCTCCTCCATGTTTGACTCTAGGGAAGGTGTTCTCTTCTTTGAAGGCTTCATTTTGTTTTCTGTAAACATAGAGATGATGTGCTTCACCAAAAAGCTCGAATTTGGTCTCATCTGTCCACAGGACATTCTCCCAGAAGGATTTTGGCTTGTTCAGGTGTGTTTTGGAAAACTCCAGTTGGGCTTTCTCAGCAGTGGGGTTTCTCTTGGGTCTCCTACCATAGAACCTCCTTTCATTGAGTTGGCAACGGATGGTGCGAGTTGAAACTGTCGTACCTTGTGTCTGAAGGTCAGCTTGAATCTGTTTGGCAGTTGATCGAGGTGCTTTCTCCACCATTCGAACAATCCTTCACTGCAATCTTCGATCAAGTTTTCTCTTGCAACCACGTCCAGGGAGGTTGGCTACAGTGCCGTGGGCATTCAACTTCCTGATAACATTGCGTACGGTTGACACAGGAACATCAAGGTCTCTGGAGATTGTCTTGTAGCCTTGAGATTGTCTATGCTTGGCTACAATCTTGTGTTTGACCTCCTCAGACAATTCCCTGGTTTTCTTTCTTTTCTCCATGCTCATTGCGGTACACACAGTGACACAAAACAGCAGAATGACTCCTTTTCTACATTCAAACTGGTTGAATGAGTGATTTTTATATTGCAGGTACCTGCAGCAACTCACTACAGGTGAGTTCAATTCCAAAGTAAAGGAGAATCACCTGCTTGAAATCGAATTATTTCTAACAACTTCTAAAAGGTGCCAATAATATTGTCCGGGCCATTTTAAGATTTATTTGTGGAATAAGCTAAGATTTAGTAATTTTTCAGCTTTTTTTGTTGTGTTCCACTGCAAACCCAAAGAAATACAAATGTGGATACCAAAAGATCTTTTAATTTCAACAATTTTCTGGAAGAAATGGTGAATTATTTGAAAAAAGTGCAAGGGTGCCAATATTTTTAGCCACGACTGTATATATATATGCACCCAGCTACGTATGTATGTGGGCATGATATCTCAAAAAGTTAAAGAAGGATTTGGACAAAACTTGGTGGACAGATTGGATGCATGACAAGGTCAAATTTATTTTATTTTGGTGAAGATCTGGATCCGGATCCGGATTCAATCATTGTTTAAGTGATTCTTTACCATTGAGAGGTAGGGCCAAAAACGAGACAAAGCATGAGGGATTGTGATAAAAGTTGGTGGATGAGTGGGTAGGTGACAAGAACAAGCTCATTAGATTTGGGTTCAGGTCCGGACGCAGATCTGGCCTATCAGTGGGATACAAAACATAAACTGTTCAGCTTAGCGAAGGTGTGTGCTCTCTATCGAGTGCTGCTCTAGTTCTAGAAGTTCTAGAAGTGTCTGTCTGTCTTTGACTTCAATGCACTCCTGAACTGCTGGACAGAATGAGTTTAAAACTGATCGTTGGACTCAGGGGGCGGATAGGGTGGTCTTTGGGATTAAAATATCATAGCCCAGGGACTTTAGGGTTTGGGGGAAGGACACCGATATGCTCTTTGTAAATGTATATGGCCTAACTCCGCTCGAGCTGGGAGCGTGTACTGCAAGTCATACTAAAATATGCCATTTCTACAGGACTCATCCTGTCCATAAGGATGGGTTCTTCGCAAGTTGTAATTATGCAATTAACAGAGCAATTTCAGCTGGATTGATACAAAGACCTATTATGGCAAATTAAGCGAGAAGCTCAATTCTTAACTTTAATTTCATGACAAGTGATTACATTTTCATCACCATTACTTTCATGAAGTAACACAAAATATGATGTCTCCCATAATATTGTTATAGACACTCCAAAATACACCCGAATTATTAAGATGAAGAAAAAAACTATTTAACAATTTCTTATTCTTTTCGATAGTTATTGGATTTTAATGCAAATAATATCGAGACCAGCTGAGTCAATTTCAGTGATATTTTGTTCAAATCTTTTCCATCCCAAACTCAAAGCACAATGACTAACTGCGACCTTTTTGGATCAATTCCAATTAAGTAACACAGTGGAACACCTTTTATCCGGAAATCCAAATAACGGAAACATATTATCCGGAACAAAAATGACCTCTCGCCCATGATTGAGCATCTAGAAAATCATCCATCATTCAGAATTACAGGCGTGGTTCCGGTAACGATTGCTTCACAACGGGGCACTATAGTTGGTAGGAGATTTGTGCTGCGGGTTTCCATAGGCGGGTTTCCATAGTTGGAATAATTATTCCATAGTGCTGGTAGATGCAAACTGGCTTTCATAACCAATCATTCGGCACTTCCAAACAGAACCGAGCCAGATTTTGTGAGCAAACTGAGGTTGAGGAACTCTGAACATCACTTGTTAAAAGAGTTGCTCTCATAAAAGCCCGACATGTTTGCCATGTTCCTTAAAATTGCTCTTAAAGATGTAAACGCCAGCGTTTCAGACACAGAAGTGCTTTCGTGAAATCCCCTGATCAATGAACTAAGCAAATAAAGAAATACAATACCCCAAATGCCCTTCAATTTATCCGCCGCTCCTCGTTTGTGAAGGTGAGTCTGGACTGCCGGTTTTTCCGAATTACCAAATAGAACTAGGGCCTGGCAAAATAATTGCATGTTGTTCCAATCTGATGCAGTCCGGGTTTTCACATCAGTCTTTTCACATTCGCGTTACATCACTCGTGGTAATGGCCGATCCAAAACATTCTTCTATCCCTAGAATGGTTCAAATAAGTGTCAATAATAGTAGAGCAGTAGTAAGAGTGGTAAAAGACCATCTGCCAAGAATAGTGAAAGGGTTGGGGTAAAGAAGATGTATGCTGGGAAATGAAGTGGTGGCGCGAAATGGCAGTGAAATGTGCTGAGCATTCCGCAAAAAGTGGAGTTATTGGAAAAAAAAAAAAAAATCACAATGTCTTCACATCACACGGGATCTTCATTGTGGAAACAAATACATCGAGGATTTATTGCGAAGTACAATACAAGGTAATAAAAAATTTCAAACAATTACATGTCTATAATACATACAATGCTATATTATACAGTACGTACAGCACAGTCGGACCCCGCTATTCGTGGTTCCGCTATTCACGGAATCCGCGTATTTGCGGTTGATAAAATGCGACATGAGGGTAAGCGTCCCGTGAATTTGCGGGTTTTTTTTCTATTCGCAGCCGTGTTCCGCGAAATCGTGTTTTTTCCCCCCTATTCGCGGCCATGTTCCACAAAATCATGGCATTTTCCACCCTATTCGCGGCCATGTTCCACGAATTCACGGTTTTTTCAGGAGCGAAAAAAAAAATTCACGAGCCGATAGCTTGACACATTTATAAAACCCATCGCTCACCAGCAATGCACAAACGCAGCTGGACGTACATACGCAAAACAACATCTACGAGCCGCAAGCATGACTGCTTCAACATTCACTGCTGTATGATTTGCGTTTTCATGGCTTTTACGGCCGCGAATTTTAGCCGCACTAAAAGCGAGCTTCGCTGGATATCCCACCAGATGTGTAAACAAGTCAACTCCGCAAATTATAGAATGCAAACGCTACATTAAATCGATTACAGTTTGCAATTTATGGGAAAGCATCATCAGAGATGTTACACAATGAAAACGCTTCGGGGGATGTTACATCACCTACGAAAACAAGTCAACCCCGTGGATTATAGAATGCAAATGCTTCATTAAATACATATTGAAATTAGCAGATACGCTCAATACGGCATCATCCGATAACATCACGCACAAACAATGGGCAGAGTACCTCCCGCAGCTACCCACAATGCTCGCAATCCTACATAGACAGACTGTGTCCTCGATCTCAATCATTGTTGTTGTCCCGTTGCTTTGACCTGTGTTTTTGACTTGCTCTGGACATCGTTCTATCATGGCTCCCAAGCGCAAGACCAGTGCCGGAGATGCGTCGACTACCAAGAGGCAGAAGAAAGTGATGAGCCTCAGCAACAAATTGGAGCTGCTCGACTGGCTTTCGAGAGGAGAGAGTGTGGCCGTTGTGGGTAGACATTATGGCATCAACGAATACACTGTTCGCCTCATACGGAAAAAGGAGAAGGCGATTCGTGAAAGTATTTCAGCGAGCGCTGTATCGAGTACGAAGGTGGTCACCCATGTCCGGGATGTCCACATAGAAAGGATGGAGAAGGCTCTCAGAATATGGATTGAGGACAACACACAAAAGAGTAAACCTTTGAGTGGACCTCTCATTCGCACAAAGGCCAAACGTATTTACGATAATCTGTCTGGCCCGGGTGGTGCCAGCACGAGTGATGCCAGCACGAGTGATGTGCCGAGCGATGATGGTACAAGCAGCACGACTTCATTCACTGCAAGCAGGGGATGTTTCCATCGTTTCAAGGAGCGGTACCATCTCAAAAATGTGAAGCTCTCAGGGGAGCGTGCCTCAGCGGACCACGAGGTGGCAAAAGCGTTCCTTGCTCAACTCGCAAGGCTGATCGAAGAGAAGGGATACCTCCCAGAGAAGGTGTTCAACATTGACGAGACTAGCCTCTTCTGGAAAAAGATGCCCACGAGAACTTTCATCTCGAAGCGCGAGGAGACAGCATCGGGATTCAAGGCTGCCAAGGACCGGGTGTCTCTTCTCCTCTGTGCAAACACAAAAGGGGACCTCATGCTGAAACCCATGATGTTGTACCGTTCCCTGAACCCACGTGCTCTCAAGGGCAAGAACAAGCAAACTCTGCCCGTTTTTTGGAGGGCCAACAGGAAAGCCTGGGTGATGGCAGCAACCTTCCTCGACTGGTTCCATAATTGTTTCGTCCCTCAGGTGGAGAGGTACATGGTGGACAAAAACCTTGCAATCAAGGTTCTCTTGCTCCTGAACAACGCTCCTGGCCACCCTGCGGAACTGGACATGGCTCACCAGAATGTCGAGGTGATCTTCCTGCCGCCCAACACCACCTCCCTCATCCAGCCACTCCACCAAGGTGTTATTTCAACGTTTAAAATGTATTACACCCGTCGCACCGTCCGCTGCATGTTGGATGCAATGGAGTCTGACCCAAGGCTCAACGTCGGGCAGTGTTGGAAGGATTTCAACATTGCCCACTGCATCAGCACCATCAAGGAGTCGCTGGATGAGGTGAGAGCCTCCACCATCAACGCGTGCTGGCACAACTTGTGGTCACAGGCACTCAGAAACTTTACTGGCTTTCCCGATAACACTGAGGAGAGGCATGCGATTGTCGGATTGGCACGGCAGTTGGGAGGGGAAGGATTTGATGACATGCAGCCTGAGGAGTTGAAGGAACTCATTACCTCACATGGCAACAACATCACCGAGGAGTTGGAGGCCATTATAACGGTTTCTGAGGAGGAGGAAGCGGGCAGTGATGAGGAAGAGGTGCTGAGTTCTAACCTCACAGTCCAGTTCCTGCAGGACATGCGGGTGCTTGTGGACAAGTTGGAAGATGCTGAGCCAGTCATGAAGGGGTACCTCAAGTTTAAGAGGGGTTTGGATGATTTGCTTCTCCCCTACAAAGAGCTGCATCGAATCTGGGGCAATCTGCCAGGCAGCTCTCCATTACCCATTTCTTCAACCCTGCTCCCTCCACCTCAAGACCATCAGCGTCCTCTCCTGCCTCCTTCTCAGTGTCCTCACCTGCGTCCTCACCAACACCCTCAACTGCTCTTACACGAGCCTCGATCTTGTATACAAAAACAAAACAAAAAAAACTGCTGCCTCTCCTGCCTCTTCCTCAGTGCACGGCGTTGTTGGACAAATCATTTGGGTCATCCTCCGAGTTCGAGAAATTCATGGGATTTTAATTCATCATTATCACATCATCATTTGAAAGTTGCGTGTTTTTGTAAAATAAAAAATTTAAATGGTACATTATGGAGTTGTGTTTTTTTATTTTAGTTTCACAGTACGGTATGGTTAAGCACTTTTAATAAACTGTAACCACATTCCTTCAATAAATTGGAAATGGTACCTGGTGTTGTTGTTTCTTTTTATTTGTAAGCATTTTCTCATGAAACTGTAATCATGTGCATTTGCGGTCGAAAACATTTTTAAATTAAAAAAAATTCCTCTATGAATCAGGAACCGCCGGGAACCTATAACATATCCCCCTTTCCCCCATTGAAACAATGCCACAGCATACATTCACGGGATTTTAATCGACCTTCGCGGATTATCGTGGACATTCGTGGGATTTGCCTCACCATTTGCGTGACTTTCATCGACCTTCGCGGATTATCTTCGACATTCTCGGGATTTGTGTCCCCATTCACGGATTTTGCTTCGCCATTCGCGGTTTGGTCCTCCCTATTCGCGGATTTTCGTGACTCGGGAACCTATCCCCCCTTTTTCCATTGAAACAATGCCCTGCTATTCACGGGTTTCGCTTTTCGCAGATTTTCCAGGAATGTATCCCCCGCGAATAGCGGGGTCCCACAGTACTTAATCGGATTTTTGTGATCCTTACTATAATACACAGACGTGTGTGTGTGTGTGTGTGTGTGTGTGTGTGTGTGTGTGTGTGTGTGTGTGTGTGTGTGCCTGTGTTTGTGCGTGTGTGAGTGTGCCTGTGTTTGTGCGTGCGTGTCTGTGTTTGTCTGTGTGTTTGTGTGTGTGTGTGTGTGTGTGTGTGTGTGTGTGTGTGTGTGTGTGTGTGTGTGTGTGTACGTGTACGTATGTATGTGCGTGTGCGTGTGTGCGTGTCAGAAGAACGTGTTGCATGCTTGGAATAAGATCGCCCGTAAGGCAGGTACTCTGATAATTACGGTAAACTACAAAACGATATAAACATGAAGCATCAACAACGAAATGACATTGAAAACAGATAACGTTTTGAAGATTATGATAAACAGTTTGACAATGATGAAATGACAAAGCACATTAGTTAATATACACCTCTTAAGAAGACAACCACTACTACTAACTACAACAACAACAACAACAACAACCACGACTATCATGGCCCCAATTAATCCCACCTTGTGAGGCAGGCCACACGGGTTTTCGCTCCCCACACCCTTCCATCCCGAGCATTTGTTTTCTCTGTACCCACAGTGTACAATATACCTGTCCACCAATTCCTTCCATCACCATTTAGTCTTTCCCTTCTCTCCTCCTACCAACTACATCCATATCAAAAACCTGCATGACAACATCTCCCTCCATCCTAAGCAATGCAGACGTGGATCCCATATCGTTACCTCTGCCATCGAAGGTGGGAGGTTATGTTTTAACCGCTGTTTGTCTGTTTGTGAGAAGGATATCTCAAAGTTGAAGACGGATCCGGACGAAATTTGGTGGAGATGTTGTGTGTGACAATAACTGAATTGATTCGATTTTGATGAAGATCCATCTGGATCGGATATTTAAAAAAATATTTTTAGTGCTTCTTCACTTTTGAAAGACGTGGTCAAAAGCAATATATAGTATGATATTTCAAAGTTGTGGGCGAGTTCTGACCAAACTATATGGATGAGTTGGTTAGGCGATAAAACAAGCTGATTCGATTTTGGTTCAGATGCGGATCGAGATCCGGCCTATCAGTGGGATACAAAACAACCTGTTCACTGTTCAGCCTGACCACACGATGCACTCTAACCGAGTGTCGTTCTGCTTTGTGAATGTCCCTTACTCCTGCATACCTCCTGATATCCCCACTCCTCTACCTTGCTGTAGTAGTAGAGTAGTAGTAGTAGTAGTAGTAGTAGTAGTAGAAGTAGAAGTAGTAGTAGTAGTAGTAGTAGTAGTAGTAGTAGTAGTCGTAGTAACAGTGGTATAAAGGAATTTTTGATACAAACTTTACTGTTTACATATTGGGAGGTATTTACATATCAAACGAGAACGGCACTCAGTAAAAAGCATACCTCCGCCTGGTTGGCCTCTTCACTCAATGGTGAAAAATCACTTTTAAAATTATACTAGCTGGATCTGAATCTGGATCTTGAGATCTTGAGATCTCCCGATGTCCCTGCTCTCAAATGTTGTACTTGTGTGCTTCCCTCTCTCTCCCCATCTTGTCTCCCGCTCCCTTTATCTTATGTTTTATGTGTCAGTTTGTGTTTTTGTGATTAATGTTACACTAGCCTCGATCTCGTATACAAAAAAAAAAGAAAAAATCTGGATCCGGATCTTCACTAAAATTGAATCGATTCTTCCTTGTCACACAAACAACCTGTCCAACAAGTTTCGTCCAAATCCATCCATAACTTTTTCAGATATCCTGCTATGTGTCGTTTTTGGCCCTATCTCTCAATGGTGAAGAATCACTTAAAAATTCAATAATTATCATCTCCGAATCGATATTCAGATCTTCACCAAAATCCAATCTCTTTGTCCTTGTCAGACACCCAACTGGTCCAACAAGTTTCTGAGATATCCTGCTATGTATCGTTTTTGGCCCTATCTTCCAGTGGTGAAGAATCACTTTAAAAATTATAGGTAGCTGGATCCGAAACCGGATCTTCACCAAAATCTAATCATTTCGTCGGTGTCACATACGCTACATCTCTGCCAAATTTCGTCCGAATCTGTCTGCAATGTTTTGAGATATTTTGTTCACAAATGGACAAACAGACAGACAAGGGTGAAAACATAACCTCCATCCACCTTTGGTGGCGCAGGTAATAAAATGCTTGATAAAATGTGCTGTGAAAAATAAGACTTATTCGGAAGCGTTTGCAAATTAGAGATAATTGTATATTTTAAAATAATTTTGAGATTTCCTATGGTTGTTATTTATGGATAATTTCCTTTAGAAAATGATTCCGTTTTTTGACATTATTTTGCAAGTGAATGGAATTTTGCGTTGGCTGCTTGCTTCGGGCTACAATCTCTTGTCCCACTGCTACTATTATGAATATGAATGTGAATAATAAAAATTATAATTATAGATGGTGAAGGGAGTCCACATCAGTATCCAAACCATTCAAGCCTTCATGTTGACAATGTGCCCCCAACATGTGCATATCAATAGAAAAATAAATACTGTTTGCATTTTGAGGGATAAAGGGTCTTCACAGAACCAAAGGGTCACTCTACCCTGCTTCTATTAAATATCATGATGCCTCTTCTGCATAACAATGTTTCCGTTTACAAAGGCCATCAACTTCATCTTCAAATATACATGAGGAATATACTTTACACCGACTGCAATATGTTAACCTGCAGATTTACTGCCTACAAGTGTTATAAAATGACGGGAATGGCTGCATCTTTTTTTCCTGGAACAAAAAAAAAAAAAAAAATTGTGAAGAAGATAATAAATTCACTTTTACCACTTGAGAAAATACTTCAGAACATACCGGGCAAGAGGTGTAACGCAAAGAGGAAAATGGGGAGGGGTTGACAAAAAAAACTTTTCGTCACCGACCGAATACAAGAAAAATCAGCACTGGGCAAGAATGGCAACATGGTGAACAAACGGCCTGCTGCAAGCACCGTAAGCTTTTGGCTGCAAAAAGTGCCACCAAGTTCCTTGCAAGTTTATTATGGAAAAAGACAAAGCAATAAACCTTCACAAGTCTGTCAAATAGTTTCATGAAGCAAAACAAGTTAGTTTGCCACTAAACTTTCACATACGTCACAATCCTGCAGACTCGCCGATTATAAATGGAACGTCGGAGCTCGGTACACACCTGTCCTGTTCACCCCGTGTCCCTGGGCCTTGCCCACGCCGACCAATGAGGCTCCTGTCTGGTGCTGCTGGATCACTTGCTGTGCACGGGTCGCTGCATGCACTTGCCCAGGGGCTGAAGTCGGAAGGCTGAGCCGATGTTGTGGTCCAACAAAATGAGCCGGTGGTGGATGTGGTAGAGCTGGTGGTGGATGTGGTAGAGCGAGTGCAGCTGGCGCAGACTGTGGATTTTGTTGCGCTGTGCGGTGTGGTGGTGCAGGGGCTGAGGAGACATTAGTAACAGAGGACTGTTGCTGAGGAATTACTGTACCTGGTGGAGGTATGGGGGAAGCTTGGTGGTAAGGTCTTTGCGGCGAAAGTGGCAGCGGATGTTCACGAGACTGCGGCATTCGGTGTGGCCAGGGCGATGGAGGCGAAGGCTGTGAAGGTGATAGTGGTGACATGTGATGCTGCTGTTGTTGCTGGTGATGGGAATGTAGAAGTGACTGATGATGTGCAAGTGGTTGCGGTTGATGCTGTGCATGCCCAAGCTTTGCTACTCTTGCTGCAACTTGCTGCTGCTGTTGTTGCAGGTTAAGTCCGTAGGTGGAAGAAGGTGCTCCATGGGTCTTAATTTGCGCAACATTGCTCTGCATCAACCGCTGATGCTGCTGTTGTTGTGAAGTAGCAATACTGCGAGGTGGAAAGACTGCTTGCAGAGGCACTGTTCGTCGCCCACTGCTCTGTCCCGATATAATTTGATTTAAGCGTGGCTGCAACCTTGGTGATGCTTGGTATTGCGGTGAAAGTTCAGGTGGTGAAGAATGGTGGGGAAGAGCGGGTGGGGAGGCAGCATTATCGTGTGGAGAAGGTCGATGCATGGTGATCGACGTGTGGTGCTGTGATGTTGCAGTGTGTGGTTGGTGATGGTGATGATGAGAAATTTGCTGCTGCTGATGCAAAGACTGAGGTTGAGGTTGAGGTTGAGGTGGAAGTTGAGGTGGAGGAGAGTGCAACAAAGGGTGCTGTGGGGATGGCTGGTGCCTCATCCGTGATGAAGGATGTTGTTGATTATGTCCTTCTGGAGAGAGGGGTTGTTGGTTCTGATGTCCTTTTGGTGAAAGTCGCGTCAAAGTATGTTGCTGATGAGGTGCAGGTGGGGAAGCAAGTGGCTGCTGTTGAAATGGGTGCAATGATGCACTGTGATGAGCACCATAAGCTGCTACATCTTGAGTGGAGAGACGAGTCTGTTGCGTGGGGCTCTGCACACCATGATGATGCTGCAGTCCAGGAAAGGGAAAGGCAAATGGTGATTGTGGCTGCCCGTGGATGGGTTGCATGGTGTGTGTTCCATAATGATGCGGCTGTGTGACCGCTGTTGGGCCGAGTGTCACATCTGGCGCAAATCCCCGTTGTGCCTTGCCAATCATGTTGTCAGGATGAGGGTGGTTCAACCCTGGAGGGAGCCCTGGAACAAGGGAACTGTCATTAGTGCTTGCAATAATGAATGTAGGAAACAGCTTTGAAATAGTCAATCTAGAATGTGTACAATAGCCAATCTAGTACGTGTACAATAGCCAATCTAGAAAGTGTGCAATAGCCAATCGAGAGCGTGTGCAATAGCCAATCGAGTACGTGTGCAATAGCCAATCTAGTACATGTGCAATAGCCAATGCAGTACGTGTAAAATAGCCAATCCTGTACGTGTACTATAGCCAATCTAGTACATGTACAATATCCAATCGAGAGCTTGTACAATAGCCAATCTAGAACGTGTACAATAGCCAGTTCAGAGCAAGTACAATAGCCAATCTAGAGCATGTACAACAGCCAATCTAGAGCATGTGCAATAGCCAATCAGGAGTGTGTACAATAGCCAATGTAGAGCGTGTACAATAGCCAATCTAGAGTGCATATAATAGCCAATCTAGAACATGTGCAATAGCCAATCTAGAACGTGTACAATAGCCAGTTCAGAGCAAGTACAATAGCCAATCTAGAGCGTGTACAACAGCCAATCTAGAGCATGTGCAATAGCCAATCAAGAGTGTGTACAATAGCCAATGTAGAGCGTGTACAATAGCCAATTTAGAGCACATATAATAGCCAATCTAGAACATGTGCAATAGCCAATCTAGTATGTGTACAATAGCCAATCGAGAGCATGTGCAATAGCCAATCTAGTACGTGTGCAATAGCCAATCTAGTACATGTGTAATAGCCAATCTAGTACGTGTACAATAACCAATCGAGAGCTCGTACAATAGCCAATCTAGAACGTGTAATAGAGCCAGTCCAGAGAAAGTACAATAGCCAATCGAGAGTGTGTACAACAGCCAATCTAGAGCGTGTGCAATAGCCAATCAAGAGCATGTACAATAGCCAAATAAGAGTGTGTACAATAGCCAATCTAGAGCGCATACAATAGCCAATCGAGTGTGTACAATAGCAAACCGAGAGTGTACAATAGCCAATCCAGTACGTGGAAAATAGCCAATCTAGTATGTGCACAATAGCCAATCTAGAGCGAGTACAATAGCCAATCTAGAGCGTGTACATTAGCCAATCTAGAGCGTGTACATTAGCCAATCTAGAGCGCGTACATTAGCCAATCTAGAGCGTGTTCAATAGCCAATCTAGAGTGTGTGCAATATCCAATCTAGAGTGTGTACAATAGCCAATCGAGAGCGTGTACAATAGCCAATCAAGAGTGTGTACAATAGCCAAATAAGAGTGTGTCCAATAGCCAATCTAGAGCGCATACAATAGCCAATCGAGAGTGCGTACAATAGCAAACCGAGAGAGTGTACAATAGCCAATCTAGTACGTGTAAAATAGCCAATGTAGTATGTGTATAACAGCCAATCTAGAGCGAGTACAATAGCCAATCGAGAGCGTGTACATTAGCCAATCTAGAGCGTGTACATTAGCCAATTGAGAGCATGTACAATAGCAAATCAACAGCTTATATAATAGCCAATCTAGAGTGTGTACAATAGCCAATTGAGAGCATGTACAATAGCCAATCAACAGCTTATATAATAGCCAATCTAGAGTGTGTACAAATAAATAAGGTGGTGTATAAGGGTGATGTATTATAAAGACTGCTTCAATAATGCTAAACTTCCGGATTTTTTTCAAAACGATCGTTAATATCATTATATTATTTAAATTGATATACAGGATATACCTGAACACTGCATGGGGTGTCATGTTTTACAAACTCTCCAGTTATTTTTGTTATCTTTATCATTATGTGCCATTGTCATAATCATTATGTGCCATTATAATTATCATTATCAGCAGTATCATTAGTATGTGCTATTGTCATTGTTGCCATAATCATCATGTACCATTATAATTATCATTACCATTATTATCAGGATTATCATTATTATGTGGCATTGCCATTATCGTTATATGTCATTACCATTATCAGCATTATCATTGTCATGATGTACCCTTATCATTGTCAATATCATGTGCCATTGTCACTCTTATTATGTGCCATTGTCATTCTCATTATAATTGCTCATAGCTCACTTGGAAGATAGATCCGGGGGGAGCTTATGGGATGGTGCGTCCCGTCCGTCAGTTTGTAAAACACATGCGACTTCTTCTCCGAAACCGCTGATGGGATTGTGACTAAATTTGGCACACATTATCTTTGGTATGTTGCAACTCAAGTTTGTTCACGGCATTAAGAAAAATCGGGCCCTGAAGGGGTCTACTGCCCCCCCCCCCCCCCCCAAATATGTATTTGCTTTCTCCTCTGAAACTGCACACTATTTCGATGAAACTTGATCCCAACTTTCATCTTCTAGCAACCATTGAAATTGGTTTAAAATACCGTGATACTGTTTAAAATACCTTTAGTAGGTGTAGTGTACTGCATTATTCTTCCAGGTGAGCACCCAGAGGTATTGCCCCTATTTTAATTATCATTATGTACCATTGTCATTATCAATATTATTGTGTGCAAATGTCATCATTATTATGTACATTATACTTATTATCAGCATTATAATTAGTATAAGCCATTATCATTTTGTACCATTATAATTATAATTATTGGCATGTACCATTATAATTATTTGGAGTGTCAGCATTATCATGCGGCAATGTCATTATCATCATTAATATTATCCTTATTATTATATGTCATTATCATTATTATGTCATTGTCATTATAATCTTATTATTATTGTGTGCCATTATGATTATTATTATGTATCATTATCATCATTATTGTTATCCTTTGCATTATGCACAATTGTCATCATCTTCATTATGTCCCATTATTATCATCATTATCTGCCTTAACACCTCATCATATGATCATTATATTTATCCTGATCATCATTATTATCGACATTATGTACATTTTTATTATTATCATTATGTTGTGGGGGGCACAAGGGGTAATAATTCCGCGCACCAGTGGGTGGCGCGAGCGTCCAGGCGGGGAACTGAAATGCATGCCCCACCTTTCGGCCGATCGGCCACGCCCGGGGGCAAGGCGTGGCCTCGGGACATATATGCGGGTTCGAAGCTCGAGCCCGCCCAGTGCTGATATGCGAGCTCTAAATAAACTCTTGTTTGTATCCACGCGTTGTGGCCTACCTCTCTGGCAATCGAGTCGTGTGTGCACAGCACCACACTGGTGACCCCGATTGGTTCAGCCGTTGCTGACCCCCGAACGCGCTATGGCTACCAACACCGTCGCAATCAAACTCCAGGAGTTTTGGGAAGCGCAAGCCGACGTTTGGTTTGTGCAAGCCGAAGCTCAGTTCCAACTCCGGAGCATCACAGCGGACGAGACCCGGTACTACCACGTGGTCGCCGCCCTCGGACCCGGCACTGCAGCCCGCGTCGTTTCCATCCTCCGGCGCCCGCCGGGTGACCACAAGTACGAGGCGCGCAAACGTCTCCTCCTCGCCACGTTCGGCCTCACGGAGGTCGAACGTGCCGACCACCTCCTGGACCTTCCCGCCCTCGGCGACACACGACCATCCGTCCGGATGGATTTCATGCTATCCCTGCTTGGAGACCAGCGCCCGGATTTCTTGTTCCGCGCACTTTTCCTCCGCCAGCTAGCGATACAGGGGTGCCTCGCGCTGGCCGGTTCCAAAATCACGGAACCCCGCGCCCTGGCCGGAGAGGCCGACAAGTTTTTCGCGGCCTGCGACATGCGGTCGGTGTACGGTGCTGCCGTAGCGGATCCCGGTGCAAAGGCTACAGCGCCCCCGGCTTCCCTCGTGGCCGCTGCTGCGCCCCGCCCACTACCGCAGCCGCCACCACCACCGCCGCCGGCACGGCCGACGCGGCCGCCACCGCCGCAAACCTGGTGCTACTACCATGCCAGGTTCGGCTGCAAGGCTAAAACGTGCCGCCCGCCGTGTTCTTTTGACGGGTCGGGAAATGACCAGGCCGGCGCTCACTTGCGGCCCTGAGCGTCGGCCATTCCGGCAGCCTCCTGTTCATCACAGACACCTTGTCCGGGCGCCGTTTTCTTTGCGACACGGGAGCGCAGGTAAGCGTCCTCCCTGCCTCGGCGTCCGACAAGCAAGCCGCGGGCCGGGGCCTCGCTTTGCTTGCCGCCAACGGAACACCCATCCGCACATTCGGGAAGCATTGCCTCTCACTGCGGTTCGGAGGGCAGCGCTTTCAATGGTCGTTCGTCACCGCCAGCATGCCAATGGCCCTGCTCGGCGCGGACTTCCTATGTGCGCATGGGCTGTTGGTCGACGTTAAGCGCAGACGTCTCGTCCAGGCCGAAACCTTCAGCTCGCTCGCTTGTTCGCTGAGCGGCTCACCGAGCGGCTTGCTGAAAGGTTCCGTCCCGGCGAGGTTAGTCTGCACGCTTCCGGCAGCGGACGAGTTTACCCGCCTCCTCGCCAGTTTCCCGGCCCTCACGCGGCCCACCTTCTCAGCGGTGGCCGTCCAACACGGGGTGGAGCACCATATCCCCACAGTCGCGCCTCCGGTCTACGCCCGGGCAAGCGGACTCGACCCCACGAAGCTCGCCGTGGCGAAAGCGGGGTTCGCCACGCTGGAACGGCTGGGTATCGTACGGCGCTCCAACAGCGCTTGGGCCTCTCTTCTGCACATTGTGCCGAAGCCCGGCGGCGGATGGCGGCCGTGCGGTGACTACCGCCGGCTCAATGATGCCACCACCCCCGACCGCTACCCGGTCCCGCATATCCAGGACTTTTCCGCCCGGTTGGCAAACACGACCGTGTTCTCCAAGGTGGACCTCATCCGGGGCTACCACCAGGTCCCCGTACAACCGGACGATGTCCCAAAGACAGCCGTCATCACCCCTTTCGGCCTCTTTGAGTTCCTGCGGATGCCTTTCGGGTTGAAGAATGCGGCCCAGGCGTTCCAACGGCTCATGGACAGCGTCTTGCGCGACTTACCTTTCATCTATGTCTACCTGGACGACATCCTAGTCGCGAGCGCGTCCCGGGAAGACCACCTGCTCCACCTCCGCACGCTTTTCGAACGCCTGGGCCAGCATGGCCTGATCATCAACCCCGCAAAGTGCCGTTTCGGCGTCGCCGCCATCGACCTCTTGGGGCACCGCATCACCAGGCACAGGGCCGTCCCTTTACCGGCCAAGGTGGAGGCGGTCAGGGGTTTCCCGTGCCCCCGCACGATCAAGGGGCTCCAGGAGTTCCTGGGCATGGTGAATTTTTACCACCGCTTCGTGCCCCACGTCGCCCAGCTCCTCCGCCCCCTTCACGAGGCCCTCCGGGGCAAGCCGGGCAAAGGTGACATCGCCTGGTCGGAGCCGATGGCCGCGGCGTTTGCAGGCGCAAAGCTGGCCCTGGCCAACCCCACCATGCTGGCGCACGCGGCGCCCGATGCACCGATCGCCCTCACCACCGACGCGTCGGACTACGCGGTGGGCGCGGTACACGAGCAGTGGGTGCGTGGTGCTTGGCAGCCCCTGGCGTTTTTTAGCCGGCAGCTTCGCCCGCACGAACGCCGCTGCAGCACCTTCGACCGCGAGCTGCTCGGGCTCCACCTGGCGGTCCGACACTTCCGCCATCTGCTTGAGGGCCGCCCGTTCACGGCTTTCGTTGATCACAAGCCCCTTGTGTTCGCGATGGCCAAGGTCGCCGAGCCATGCTCGGCCCGGCAACAACGTCACCTCTCTGCCGTGTCCGAGTACACGACGGACATCCGTCACGTTGCGGGTAAAGACAACCCGGTGGCGGATTGCCGTTCCCGGTCCGTCGCGCACGCGGTCCACCTCGGGATCGACTATGCCCGGATGGCGGAGGACCAGACCACCGACCCCGGCGTCCAGGCCTTGCGGACCGCCGTCACGGGCCTCCGCGTCACCGAGGTGCCGTTCGACGTCACGGGTGCGGCCCTCCTGTGCGACGTCTCCCTCGGTCGGCCTCGCCCCATCGTGCCCGCTGGCTGGCAGCGCCCGGTTTGCGACGCCATCCACGGCCTGTCACACCCGGGCACGAAGGCCTCCCAGAAGCTCGTCGCGGCGAAGTTCGTCTGGCATGGCCTCAGGAAGGACGTCCGCGACTGGGCCAGGACGTGCCTCGCGTGCAGGCGCGCAAAGGTCCACCGCCACAACCGGGCCCCGTTGGCCCCGTTTACGGTGCCCGAGCGTCGGTTCGACCACGTCCACGTCGACTTGGTGGGACATCTGCCACCCTCGCGGGGGTTCACCCACCTCCTCACCATGGTGGACCGCACCACCCGGTGGCCGGAGGCCGTGCCCTTGGCGGCGACGACTGCGCCTGACATCGCACACGCTTTCATCGCCATGTGGGTTGCCCGGTTTGGTGCCCCCTCGGACATCTCGTCCGATCGCGGCCCCCAGTTCACCTCGGAGCTCTGGGGCGTGGTGGCGCAAGGGCTCGGCGTCAAACTGCACCGCACCACGGCCTACCACCCCCAGGCCAATGGCCTGTGCGAGCGCTTTCATCGCTCCATGAAGGCCGCACTCCGGGCCAGCCTCCACGACGGCAGCTTGGCCGACAGGCTCTCCTGGGTCCTGCTGGGCCTCAGGACGGCGCCCAAGGACGACCTGTGCGCGTCCTCGGCGGAGCTGCTCTTCGGACAGCCGCTGCGGGTGTCAGGCGAGTTTATCCCCGACTCCACTGCTCCTTGGTCCGTGGCGCAACAACGCTCCATCCTGCAGGAGGCCGCCAGGAGGTTCGCCCCGGTGCCCACGGCACACCACGGTTGCCAGCCCTCCAACGTCGCCCCGGAGCTTCGCACGGCGGAGTACGTTTTCATCCGACACGACGCCCACCGGGCACCGCTGCGGCCCCCGTACGACGGGCCTTTCCGCGTGCTGGAGACCGGGGACAAACATTTCACCGTGGACATCGGCGGTGCCCCGGATCGTATCTCCGTGGACCGCCTCAAGCCGGCCCACCTCAATCTGGACCACCCCCCCGCAAGCAGCTCTGCCTCCGCGTCAAGGCCGCTCCCCCCCCCCCGGCACCTCCCAGCCCCGCTACCCCCCAGCCCTGCACGCATCGCCAGGGGGCGTTTTGGCCGGGTCATCCGGCTTCCCCGCAAGCTCACCCTTCAGGTGCGCGGGAATTCTGGCGGGGCGCGTGTGGCGGGCACAAGGGGTAATAATTCCGCGCACCAGTGGGTGGTGCGAGCGTCCAGGCGGGGAACTGAAATGCATGCCCCGCCTTTCGGCCGATCGGCCACGCCCGGGGGCAAGGCGTGGCCTCGGGACATATATGCGGGCTCTAAGTTCGAGCCCGCCCAGTGCTGATATGCGAGCTCTTAATAAAGACTCTTGTTTGTATCCACGCTTTGTGGCCTACCTCTCTGGCAATCGAGTCGTGTGTGCACAGCACCACAATGTACTATTATAATTTACCATTATCCTTTCAATCGTATGTAATTAAAATAAATACTCATGATCTGTGCGGACAAACAAATGAACAAACAAACAAACGGACCCAAATGCAATACCCTCTCTTCCTCTGGTGAGGGGGGAAATAAAAGCAATATGAGTGACAGAAAAGGTCAATGTGTCCTCCATTCAAGTCTGCTACAGAACTTACCAGGGGCCACCATATCAGGCAAGGGATGCTGAATCACAGAGCGACACAAGCTGGACACCATTTCTTGGCCAAGTGACACCCCCAGTGAGCCAGAAGTGAGACTCTCAGATGTTTCCAAAGCCTTGAAAGCCTATATGAAAGATACATTCTGGAGTGAATATGTTTCATGTTCTGGAGAAATACAAAAATAGATTCAAGGCAACTGGCAGCCTGGTGTTGGCTTAGCGGTTAGGGTGCTGGCTTGGGATCCTAGGATCCTGGGTTTGAATCCCGATCGATCGCTGAATTAACGCCAGGGGGGTTGACTCAGCCTGTCATCCTTCCGAGGTCGGCAAATTGAGTACCAGCTTGCTGGGATGAATGATCCCGGTGTGTACCCCGGTTTAGAATAGGTACACCGTATCCCTGCGCATCGTAAGAGGCGACCAAAGGTTGGCGTCAGGAAGAGCATCCGGCCATAAAAACATCGCCTCAAACAGGGAACCATGATTGTCATGGGGCCCACAAGGCTAACCCCCGCGCTCGCGGGGAAAATGGCCTTAAAACGATCATTCATTCATTCATATATTCAAGGCAACTGGCAATATCATTAAAAACAAGTACAAAAAGTTTTAATTAAAACAAAAGCCACGTCGATGTTACACAATGCCTAGATGCAGCTGTGCCTATAACATCGATGTTATAGGCACAGGACATTCCTATTGATTCGATTACTTGATGTCATTTTTGTGCAAAGTGAAAATATATCTCGGCAATTTCCCGTGTGTGGCGACGAATTTTTAATATATCTCGGCATTTTCCCGTCTGTTATTTCAGGCGGTGTATGACTGACCATGCCGCGATTTAAAAAAAAAAAATCTCGGCAATTTCCCGTGTGTGGCGACACGTGAACGAAGCTATGCTCCTCTCTCCACATTATTGTGACGACGTATAAATTAAATATTTAATCGTGACGATTGTCATCAAATGGACGAATTTTTAATATATCTCGGCATTTTCCCGTCTGTTATTTCGGGCGGTGTCTGACTGACCATGCCGCGATTTAAAAAAAAAAAATCTCAATGGACTTGAAGTTACAGGCCTTTGAGAATTCATTTCGTTTTATAAAGGGCAACTTTCATCGGATTTTCTTCCCGTTTTTTTTCAACCGAGTCTAAAACTATGTTAGCGACTGTGAAAAATGAAGTGATATATCGAATTTGATTTGATATAAAACTGTGTGAGAGAGGAAGACACCACGGGCCTACAAAACAGGCCTCAAAGCTATGCGAGTTCATAAAATGGTGGATATTTGTTTATATGAAGGCTCTCCCAGAATGGGTGGAGCTATGGTTCCCAGAATGGGTGGAGCTTTGAGGTTTTGTCTTCTCTGCAAGAAGAAGAAGAAGAACAAGAAGAAGAACAACAACAACAGCAGAGGGCACTCTATGAGCAGCGTCTGCGACGCGGCTAAAAAAAAACTATGCAGGCACAAAACGAAGGCATTATTCCTCTTGGTCATTAGGATTTTTATTCTCAGGTAAATTGATAATTACTCTTTCGTATGCAGTAGAACCGAGTGATTTTTGTAAAAGACCCGTGTGATTTTTGTGAAAGAACCGAGTGATTTCTGTTAAAGAACCGAGTGATTTCTGTTAAAGAACCGAGTGATTTCTGTTAAAGAACCAAGTGATTTCTGTTAAAGAACCGAGTGATTTCTGTTAAAGAACCGAGTGATGTATGTTAAAGAAGCGAGTGATTTATGTTAAAGAAGCGAGTGATTTATGTTAAAGAACCGAGTGATTTCTGTTAAAGAACCGAGTGATTTATGTTAAAGAACCGAGTGATTTATGTTAAAGAACCGAGTGATTTATGTTCAAGAACCGAGTGATTTTTGTTAAAGAACCGAGTCATTTTTGTTGAAGAACCGAGTCATTTTTGTTGAAGAACCGAGTCATTTTTGTTGAAGAACCGAGTCATTTTTGTAAAAGAAGAATGATTTTTGTAAAAGAAGAGTGACTTTTATAAAAGAACCGAGAAATTTTTGTGAAAAACATTTACTTGTTGAAAGCCGAATCGTCACAACTTTAATGTATTAAGGAGAGCGGAACAAAAGGAAGGGGAGGGCTGGGAGGAAGAAGAGAAGAGGGAGGGAGTGAGTGGGGTGGGGGGAGAAATAGAAGAGGGAGTGAGTGGGTGGAGGTAGGGATGATTGCCTCGAGGGTGGGGGACAGGAGTTGGGTGTGGAGGGAGAGGAGAGGCAGGGAGACGGGGAGAGCGATTGAAGAAACAGCGGAGTGAGTGTGTGTGTGCACACAGGATTATGATAGCAGGCTAGAGTAGTTGGTCGAGGTCAGCCCAGGCAGCACTGTTGATTGATGGCAAGAGCGTCCCAAACTGAACAAGGTGGTATATGGCCTAAGCCAGGCGAACAGCGGTTCAGAAGCGATATCGGACTAGATATATTGAATGTGGCATCAATGGAGGGGAGAGATGATGCAGAGAAGATGGGAAGTGTTTTGTGTGCAGAAGCCCAAATGGAAAGGAGACAGGACGAGGAGGTTGGTAGGATACAAGCTGTTGCACGCGTATAGGGACTTTAACGCGCATGTGGGAGTTGCAGAGCCGGGTGTAGAGGAATGTGTTGGTAAATTTAGTTGGAGAACGAGGAATAGAGAGTAAAGCACTGGAGGAGCTGGTGGCGTGGAATGGGATGGCCATAGCTGGTTCATTCTTTCAAAAGTGGGAAAGCCACACGATTACCCATATGAGTGGACAGCACATAATATAGTTGGATTTGGTGGAGATATAGAAGCGACAATAGTGAATGGTTTGGGATTGTAAGGCAATGGCAGGAGAGTGTGTTTGTACCCAGCACAAGTTTGTGATACAGATAATGAAAAGGAGGGAGGTGAAGAGCAGTGGTCGGAAGATTATTAGGTGGGGGAAGTGTAGGGGAAACGTTGTTGTAGAGTACAAGGAGATTAGCAAAGAGGTGGGAGGCTTGGAAGAGAAGTGGAAGAAGTACTGAGAGGTGTTTAAGGGAATTGCATAAGTTTTGTGTGGAAGGACGTCGGGAAAGGGTGCATCGTCGAGGAATATAAACCAGGTATGGTGGATGAAGAAAGTAATGAAGGCAGTTGGTGAAAAGGATGTTTGGAAGAGAATAGAGAAGATCAAGGATAGAGGCAGGCAGCCAGATGTGGGAATATATGGGCAGAATAAGAAAGCAGCAATTAGAGCTGTTGATAAGGTGAGGTATGATATGGAAGAGGTGGTGTACAACAGGTTGGAAGAGGATGGTTGGACGAAGATCTATAAATTGTATAGTAACAGGGATGAGGACAGTAAAGCCATGATGGGGCAGTTATTAAGGATGGTGGTGTCAATATTATTGTTGCGGTTTTGAGTTTTGGTAACAGTCAGTATAATAAAGGTTAAATTTCCCCCTCATCGTTAGTCACACAAGCAACATGTAGCCTCGCGATAGTGTAGTTATCTCTTAGTATTTGTGAGCAGCGTCCTTTTCCTATGTTAGTTCTGCGTTGAGTAGAGTAAGGAGAATAGGTCATACTTCTACTGACTATCCCGCCTCCCTAGCCTCATGCCTCTTTGTGCTGACTTTGGTTCATTTTGGCGCGAATTAACACGAGGCAGGCCTAGGAGGGTCGGGGCGGGGCCGAATGAGGGCGGCAGAGGAGCTGACGGTAAGCGCGAGCCGCCAATCAGGGCTCAGAGGGTGTGGCGGCAGCACTGCGTCACTGGGCATGGTTGGAAGGTTCGGGGCGGATCAATATAAGCGGTTGCGCAAAGCCCCCGAGAGGACTCGCACGAGAAGAACTGAGCACCAGCAGTTGAGAGAACTCGCGAGCAGCTGGATTGAAGAGAGGAACGAGGACTGGGTTGGCATTGAGTGGAGAAAGACGCGCATGAACCAGGATACGCGCTAATATAAAGCAACGCTCGGTTGAGCTTGAAGCCGAGCTGCGTACAGTGCATTGAGTTACGCAAGTGATAACGGTTGTGTAACGGCCAGCCGCGTATTTTCGTATTTTCGTACATGAGAGATGCGTATTTTCCGTCCTACCTCATCGGCTGCCTTTTGTTCGGGAGACGCGCTACGAGGTTCCATCCACCGCCTGCTTGCCTTCTTCGCGGGACGTGCTGGGACCGTGGAGAGCCGGACGGGGCCGTTCCTGGACGACCACGTCGACGCGTTTGGCCAGAACATCAACCTGCCTGCAATTCCCTTTGTGAGTGTGACGGGCCGAGTCTGGGAGATAAGAATAAGACTGATTAAGTGCTGCTCTGTGTCTCTGCGTACCGATCCTTGTACATACGTGTGGGAATAATAATTAAACCTGTGTTCTTCCTTTCCCATTCGATCGTTCTCGTGATTTCCTCATGGGGTCCAATATTTAACGGTAAATGCACGGACCACGTGGTACTCAATCCGCTCGGTGTACCCAAATCACACGTGGCTCGTGCGAGGCTTGCTTCCCCGCTTCCGTGGCGGTGCACAGGGAGTTAGGTACGAGCGAGACTTGGTCCCAAAACTCTACCTTGCGCTTTGCCTGGAAGAGGCGTTTCAAGTCTCTCGGTTCCGCCAAACCGAGAAAGAACAAGGGGATTAATCCCCCCTTGGTAAGGGTAAGAAGGGCGGCGGAGAACCGTAACATTATTTTATTTAATACAGCTATCAACTACTTGAAGTGTATTGAGCCCTCCTGGGGCATCCTCTCATTACTACTTCAATATTATGGTATATACTTAAGTATGATGTGTGTTGAGTCGGTATGACAAACCGAGGCAATTAAGACTAACTTCGTTTTTACCTTTGTTTTTTAAATTTCGATTTCGATGGGCTCACTTTAAGTAGTTAATGACCGACACTTTATCTTAATATAACTAGATGGTATTCATAGAATACTTACCCCGCACAGTCTTAAGAAGGACCTGGCGCGAGGCAACTCTTCTCTTTTTGAAGGGTTTCGTTTTGTTTGATCCAACATGATTGCCAGAACAGAGACCGATGATATCACTTTTGTCAAACTATATTTCCCATCGGTAGTTGATCAATTAGTGAAAGTTTCGCATTAAGCGCTTTCAGAGAAGAAGATTTGCAAAGATTTTCGCTTAGATCCAATATGGCTGCCCAACCACGTGACATATGACATCATAAATTCACACTCTGGCTCCAATTGGGTAGGGGATAAGGTGTGTGAAGTTTTGTGTTGATCGGATAAGATTCGTTTTTCTATCCAGGATGGCTGCCAAACCATCATTTTCACAAAATATGCTGCAATGGTGTGAGATGATATTTGGAAAGTTTCGCTTCGATCGGTTCAGCTGTATCAGAGAAATAATTATATATTTTTCCCTTTGATCCAACATGGCTTCCAGACCCTGTGAACTATAATTTATTTGTGACCACCATGGCATCCCCAAGGCTTGAGAACATGTGTGAGGGTTCTCCCAAATCTGTCCAGCCGTTCTGGAGGGGACATTTAAAGGTTTTAGGTTAAAACCAATATGGTTGCCAGAACATGCAACCTGTGATTTATTCATGGGCAACCGCACCGTACATTCCCCAAGGCTAGTAGATCATATGCATGAAGTTTTGCATTGAACCGGTCAGACATTATGGAGAGGAAGTTTTTAAAGTGTTTTATGTGCAATCCAACATGGCTGCCGAACCACGTGACCTATGATGTCATCAATTTAATTCTGTCGACCAAATTATCCCTAGATGATCTTCAAAAATGTTCATACTGATCGGATTAAGCGTTAATTAATTATTGTCGTATGACCTCTCCCAGGTCTCAAAGTATCCATATTGTGTGGGTGTACTTGACGCACTTAATGAAAAGCTAATGTAAATTTGATGGCACTTTTAAAAAGACCATATATATTATATTGCATCATCATCATCATCATTATCATCATCATTGCACCACCATCCTGGTGTTGGTTCAGCGGTTAGGGTGCAGGCTTGGGATCCTAGGATCCTGGGTTCGAATCCCGGTCGATCGCTAAATTAACGCCAGGGGGGTTGACTCAGCCTGTCATCCTTCCGAGGTCGGCAAATTGAGTACCAGATTGCTGGGATGAATGATCCCGGTGTGTATCCCGGTTTAGAATAGGTACACCGTATCCCTGCGCATCGTAAGAGGCGACTAAGGGTTGGCGTCAGGAAGGGCATCCGGCCATAAAAACATTGCCTCAAACAGGGAACCATGATTGTCATGGGGCCTGCAAGGCCAACCCCTGCTCTAGCGGGGAAAATGGCCTTAAAACAATCATTCATTCATATATATTATATTGCACTGTGATTTAACTTGAGAGTTGACCAACTGTAAAGTTCTAATCAATGCTCAAAAGGTACTGCGTGAGCGATAAACCGAATTAGGGCTCATTAATATTTTCACAAACTTACGAGATGAATGGCATTGCTATATCTTCAGAAAAAATATATATTCATCACATTCATCCTGAATTTGAAATCACTTACAAAATACAGAAATAGCACATTCTGTATGATTTATCTTTTTATTTATTTTGGGATTGTATTTTCAAATAGGAACTTCCAATGATTGCCCAGCCACTACCAACACAGCTCCCCTTCAGTTTGACAAACAAACATTTCTCATGTTCATTTTTCCGAAATTCTAGCTGTTATAAAGCATAATACTCGTTAAGCATCAACTTTTAAACCAAACTAAAGCAACGAATTCACAGTTGAGAAATTTTGTAATTGTGTTTAAGTGTCATGGTAATTGAGGGGAAAAAAACCGAAATGAGAAATTGGACATGCATCGTGTATTGTTATAGTTATCCTCACCAGAACCAGGTGATCCTGTAAATTCATGTGCAAGTCACGTCTCCCACAGAGTACGGGTCTGCTCGTGCCCCATATCAACCCATGTGGTCAGTCATGAAAAGAATGGCCGGCCCGTTGTCATTTCACACCAAATGAGTTGGCTCACGCTATTGGGATGGTACAACAAGGGGCGTCGACGACTCGGACTGCTGTTGCTTCCTGGTAAAATGTTCATCGCAGTGTCATTCCGAGGACACTGATATGGTACCCACAAGGCTGGACAGTTCACAGAGAGACCTCGTTCAGGTCACGCAAGGGTAGCAAACCCTCATGAGGATCGTTATCTTGTCATCCACGGCAGAAGGAACCACTTTTCAACAGCACGCTCTCTTCACAATGACCTGCAAAGAGCAATCAACCATCGATTTTCGTCCCAGACAGTTTGGAACAGTCTTCATATGCCCATGGCATGAGGTCCAGAAGACCACTACTCCGCATCCCTCTAAAACAGCGCCATCGACAGCAGGGCACACAATGGGCGATAAAACATCACAACTGGAGCGTGAACCGATGGCGCCACATTCTTTTCACCGATGCTAGATACTGCCTAGACTTCAAGGATCAACCAACATACTAGAGTCTCGAGATGAGATGGGGAACAATTTGCGAATTATGCCATTAGACAGCAGGATCAGTTTTGTGGGGATGGTACAACAAGTCAAGGTCAAGGTGGGGGTATAGTAGTCAAGATAGTACGGCCAGCATTCAACTTGGTTGAAGAAATGATCCTGTTATCGTTGAAAGGGGTGCTATGACAAGCGTCAAAAACAGAGAGGAAATCATTATGCCTGTAGTCACCCCTCTGGTCCAACAACGTCCTAACTTCATCTTTAATGACGAGAACACCTGTGCACACCGTGTACACATTTGTCAACACAGCACTTGAGGACCACATAATTCGCACCGATCTCCGGACATAAATCCCATTGCCATGCTTGGAACATCCTACGAAGGGATCCTTTGGTCACCAAGTACACCCACAGTTTTGTGATCGACTGGGAGTGGCCCTGGTCGAAGAACGATGCAATCTCCCACAATGACAGCTGGATCGTCTGACTTGGTCGATGACAAGTCATGTACGACCTTGCATTGGGGGTCACTGGTGATCACACACGGAATTAAAGTCCTTTCTGCCAATGTAAACTTGTCGGTGATCATTTGTAGCGTCATTGTCAATGTGCACTGTTTTCAGACAGTCATCATTTCCACATAACAACTTAGATTTGGCTTCCAATGGCATCATGGTTGGTTATGGAGTGTAGCGATCAATGTGTTAGTCTTCAACCAGAATACAAGCATGTTTGGAGGTCACATTAAAAACTACTTTCATCGCTTGAATAATATCTAAAATTGTTGTTGTTTAGTTTAATTTAATTGTGAGGACTATGTATTAAAGGTGTATAATTTACTGCAAACAGAGAAGTCATCGAATATTCCCTCAGTATTACACACAAGTTAGCAATGCTACCTGAATTGGGTCGAGGGTGGTTGGCATTGTGGTGGAAGGAGCAGACGTCATCTCAGGCTTCACTTCTGTAAGGCAGTGCAGTTTTGGATATCATTGTGTAGGTGACAAATGTACTCCACTGCAAGGAATGGATAGCTGCCTCTTTAACAACGAAAAAAAAGTCCCAACTCGAACGGCACTCTTCGACGTCACGACGTCGACCGATATGCCTCCGCCCACATTATTATATCATTATGCATACTTGAACCAAGTTTGATTTAAATCCCTTCAGCTGTTCTCAGGTATCACAGTTTTACCTGAAATGACATCTGACCTTTAACCTTTGATGCTGAAATCTAATCAGTTCATTGATGCATCATAATATATACTTACACCAAGTTTGGTCAAAATCCCATCACTGGTTCACAAGTTGGAACAGTAACAGAATTTTTACGGGACGGGACCTCTGACCTTTGAGCACTGGACCCCATAATCTAAGCCGTTTATCTTTTACATCATCATACATACTTGTACCCAGTTTGACTTCGTTCAGTACAGCCGTTCTTCAGTTATCGTGGTAACGAAAACCTATCAAGGAGCACGGACAAATGGACAGCCCGAAAACAATGCCTCTGGTGACTTTGTCATAAAAACTTCATGGTGGGCACACAGGCATGATACGACCCAAGACGTTACCCGAAGGGAGTCCTCTTTCTACTTCACACCTGCCCCTCAACATTCTTTTTTTAACCTTTGCAGAACTAGTGATATTTTTGTTAAACATTTTAATAGCACACGATAAAAATTTACTTTTTCATTTATTTATTTATTGAGCAAAATGATCTGACATTAAATTTCTTTGTTGGACAAAGTATGTTAACCTCTAGGTTAATCAGCTAAATTAAGTGGGTAATTACAGTCAGGTGTTTCAATCAATTTGAGTGAATTTGGGTGGCCCTGCCCTATATGAAAAACATAATCTTTGTTCATCACCATCAGTGTCTGGTTTGCACCACACGTTTGTGGAAGTGTGTCATGCCCTGATCAAAAGAGATTTCTGAGGACCTCTGAAAAAGAGTTGTCGATGCTCATCGGTCTGGAAAGGGTTACAAAACAATTTATAAAGATGTTGGGCTCCACCAATCCACTGTCAGGCAGATAATGTACAAATTTGAGAAAATGCAACACCATTCTTACTCTTTCCAGGAGTGGTCGTCCAACGAAAATCACTCTAAGAGCAAGGCGTACAATAATCCAGGAGGTGACAAAGAACCCCAGGGTGACATCTAAGGATTTGCAGGCCTCTCTTGCATTGGCTAACGTCATTGTTCATGAGTCCAACATCAGGAAAACACTGAACAAGAATGGTGTGCATGGAGGAAACTACTGCTCTCCAAGAAGAACATTATCGCCGTCTCAAGTTTGCTAAAGACCACTTGGATGATCCAGAAGGCTATTGGAGAAATGTTCTGTGGAAACCAAACACTGCATTCCAACATAAGAACCTCATCCCAACCAGGAAGCATGGTGGTGGGAGTATCATGGTTTGGGGCTGCTTTGCTGCCTCAGGACCCAGACTGCTTGCCGTTATTGATGGAAACATGAATTCTGGATTGTACCAGCAAATTCTACAGGAGAATGTCAGGGAATCCATCCGTGAGCTGAAGCTTAACAGAAAGTGGGTCATGCAGCAAGACAACGATCTGAAACACAAGTCTACAACAGAATGGCTGAGGCAGAAGAGATTTTGTGTTTTGGAATGGCCAATTGAAAGTCCAGACTCTAACTCAATTGAAATGTTGGGGCAGAACCTGAAATCAACAGTTCATCCAAGAAATCCCACAAATATCCGAGTTTAAGTAATTCCGTAAGGAATAATGGGCCAAAATTCCTCTAAGCCTATCTGCAAGGCTGATCAAAAGTTATAGGAAATGTTTGGTTGAGGTTATTGCTGCTCAAGGGGGTGCCACCCATCACTGAATGTAAAGGTTCACATACTTCGTCCGACAAAGAAATTAGAATGTTGCATCATTTTGCTGAATAAATAAATGAAAAAGTAGATTTTTGTTTGTGCTATTTGTTTAATCATGTCCTCTTTATCTCTATTATTATGACATAGATGAAGATCTGATAACATTTGAGGTCAAATTTATGCAGAAATACAGAAAATTAAAAAGGGTTCACAAACTTTTTCTCACCACTGTGTATGTATGTATGTATAGAAAGGGAAAAAAATGAAAAAAGAGTGCAGAAAGGAAAAAGGGGTACCTATGTAGTACAACTGTCTGTTAGAACGAGGTAATAAGTCCACGTCGTGACATAAAAAGTCAATGACTGACATCAAGTACTGTACATGTTCTTCGACATTTTTGAGAATGTTAACCAAAAAATATCCTCGTATTTTTATACTTTTCACAAAATATATCTTTGTATTTTTATACATCATTATTGCTCAAGGAATTGTGGTCCTATCTAGCAAGACCACAAACAGAATGTGTTTTCCGTCTCACAACAGTGACTACAAAATCAGTCGAAGAGCAAGATTATTGATCGAGGGGAGGGTGGGTGTGACGGCACAGTGGTGCACATGTATATATATACACAGTGGTGTATCACATGGTGGAGATAGCTGGAATCAACGATAGCAATCAAAAGCGGGGCCTTCCTGCTTTCACTCGGCCATCCACTGTGAATGTGGACTCTGGTTTTAAACAAAACAGCATTGCAGGACCACAACTAATAGAACAGAGGACCAAGTAGGAGTGCGTAGTGAGTGCTGTTTAAGAGTTTGCAGTGCTAATTTCACATGGCAGGGGACTGCTGTGCTGCACGAGCAAGTACCCCATAATCTGTTCATCATCAATGAATGTCCTGTAAATTTATAACAAAGAGGACTGATAGTCTCCTAATATCATTGCCAAGCATGTGCTATGTGTGCAAACTCTAACAAGTGGGCTTTATGCAGTAAACAACAAAATCAGTGGAGGGTGTGAACATTAAAAAATGAAAACCCAAAATACCAATGCAAGGTGAGGGGTGTGGTTCGTGTATAGCAATTTCAAAGGAAAAGCAAAGCAAGAGAAGCAAGTAAGGAAGAACTCAGACCTGAATCCGAATCAGACTCTGAGGAGCTGGAACTACTTCCGCTTGAACCTGAGCCAGAGGAGGAGCTAGATGATCCGCTAAGTCGAACTCCAGCCTCCCCAACATCTCTTCGCTCTGAAGGAATAGCGGTGAGAAGAAAAGAAAGAAAAAGCTCAAGGCATTATATGGCAAACTTTAAAAGATTGCATGAAATAGTCAAGATCAAACACAGCTATTAACACGATGAAGAAAACATCAATGACATGCACATCAGGCCTGATGTAGAGAAAGGAACAGGATAGAAGGACAGATCGATAGATGGGTACAAAAAGAGATCGAGATAAGACAGGCTAAGATAAGATCGGTAAGACAAAGAAACGAGACAAAGAGACGAGACAAAGAGACGAGACAAGGAGACGAGACAAGGAGACGAGACAAGGAGACGAGACAAGGACACGAGACAAGGACACGAGACAAGGACACGAGACAAGGACACGAGACAAGGACACGAGACAAGGACACGAGACAAGGACACAAGACAAGGACACGACACAAAGAGATGAGACAAAGAGACGAGACACTGAGACGAGACAAAGAGACGAGACAAAGAGACGAGACAAAGAGATAAGACAGATAAAGATGAGAGAGATGAGAGAGATGAGACAGAGATATGACAAAGACATAAGACAAAGAGAAGACAAGGACATGAGACAATGAGATGAGACAAAGAGATAAGACCGAGATAACAGATAAGTTGAGATGAGACAAAAATGAGACAAAAATAACAGATCAGACAAGTAGATAAGACAAGGAGATAAGACAAAGATCAGAGAAAGATAACAGATAGATTAAAGAAGTCGATAAGACAAGGAGCGAAGACAGAGATAAGACAAAGATAAGATAAAGATAACAGATAGATGAAACAAGGAGATAAAACAAGGAGATAAGACAAGGAGATAAAACAAGGAGATAAGACAAGGAGATAAGACAAGGAGATAAGACAAAGATAAGACAAAGATAACAGATAGATGAAATAAGGAGATAAGACAAAGAGAAGACAAAGATAAGACACACAAAGACACATGACAAAGATAAGATAGACAAGCACCTCTTTTGCTTTTCTTGGTTGTATACAGCTGCCCACCGCCATCAAACAACTTTCGCTCATTATCCTTCTTGCAATCCTGCCCGTCATCTTTTGTTTTTGATAGCTTTTTGCCTGGTAGGAGAAAGGTGTAGTTGAGCACAAACTGCAGTAAGAAAAAGGTCCACCACTACGGCACAATGGACAGTGTAGGAGCAAAACTTGCCAAGGTGCTTAGATGATTTTTTCCGAAGGCAAGAGGCGACGTATCTCTCGAGCTCGCGTAACGTGGAAGGCTTCAGAGTCTCAAAGTCGATTTCGATTTCGTCTGGATTTGACTCACTAAGCGATGGCTCACGAGACTGAATAATGTTCACAACAAAACCCAACTTGTCACCAGGTAACCGGTTGATGTCCAGACTTAGTTGCCGTTTCTCGTCGTATGTCATTGGCCGTGCATCCTCTGTACCATCCGGCAGCGTCGTGGGAACGTTTGGTATCGCATTCAAGCTCGAAGCTCCAATCGTCGAATCCAACTCTTCTTTCTTTATTGGCCTGATTTCCCCATAACAATCACAAAAACATCAACAAAAAATTATCATCTGCAATGGCAATGAAGCAATGTACATACGTTTCAATGACAGGTAGTAACATTATTGGGTCCAGAAGCCATTGGAACAGAAGCAAGACAATGAAAAGCAGAAGGATGCCAACAAAGGAAGTGAGACACAAGATGAATAATGTGAGGAGAGGCTTCAGTGGAGTCCCAGATGAGAAGGCAGGTTTAAGAAAGATCTGTATAGATCAGAAGATGGTGCACTCACTGTGGAAGGCCAGAAGGGAAAGGAAAATATGATGAAAATAAGGCTCGGCAAGCTATCTTCAATGATCCATTTCACTTTGCTAATTAAAAAGGGTATTTCAAAAGCCAAGGTCAGGAAAGTTAGATATCTCATGAGATGATCTTGAGGAATGCCAATGAACACTAACTCCGATGCAGAAAAAAAAGACAAGATATTGCATAAATCGGTGGTTCAAAACCAGGAATACGATATGATGCTAACACAAACACATGAAACAGCCAGAATTGTAAGAAAAACTCGAAAGTCAACACCAGGTCCGACAAGGGTCCTATATCAGCTACATTACTGATATGGAAATCTGGGTATTGGCTTAATGGTTAATGTGGCTGGCTTGAGATCCTGAGTTTGAGCCCTTGTCGTGCCATTGAAATAACACCAGGTGGGTTTACTCAGACTGTCATCCTTCCGAGGTCAGCAAAATGAGTACCAGCTGTCTGCTAATGGGGTCATTGCATCAGCAGCACAGCTGCGAAAAAAGAAAATGATGCAGCCAAGCAGCCACAGGCTGAATATGAAACCACCACTGCTCTGCAATGTTCGATTGATTGTCTGTCCTGACATATATGGGCAACATAAAAAAGGCAGCATGCCAGTCTTGTGATATAGGTGGTGAAGATCATTTACATTTCCAAAGAGCAAGACAACCCTCTACCCTCAGAAGAGGCAGGAAACAATATATCTCTACTCTCAAACCTGTCTCCCTCCTTCAAATCCTAGTGGCGTCTGGTCAAATCTGTTTCTGGTGGTTGTTCCCCCCCCATCCCCTCCCTTACCTCAACACAGCTGACACCACACGTGAAAAAGCTGAATGCCTCAACTCCGTATTTGCCACTAAATCCTGTGTTCCAAAACCATCCCTCTCCGTACCCACCGTACCCAGGCGTACCCAGCTGCTCCTGGACTCTGTGTCCTCTCCCGACAAGGTGGTCAAGTTTCTGTCAATCCTCGACTCTGATTCTGCAACTGGACCAGACGGCATCAGCCCATGGGTCCTAAAATCCTGCTCTGCCACTCTATCTCACCCTCTCTCTGTTCTCTTCACCCTCTCTTTTGCTCAATGTCATCTGCCATCTGCTTGGAAATCGGCAACATTACCGCTTTACACAAAAAATGTGCAAAAACAGATCCTTGCAACTACAGACCAATCAGCCTGCTCCCAATAATCAGCAAAGTCATGGAATCAATCATTGCTTCAGATATTAAATCCTTCTTCTTCTCCAATGGCTTGATCTCGGATCATCAATTTGGGTCCAGACCAGGTCACTCTACTCTACTGTCTACTCGACTCTCGGACATGCTGCTCCTGCTGTCTCAACAATGGATGGAGGTTATGGGTGATACTGCAGAAGTTTTTGGGCATGCTCCCTCGGAAAATTTAGCAAAATACATTTCAAAATATGCATTTTGGGGTGTGATCTTGTCCAAATTGTAACAACAACACGATGCAAGTAAAAACGGTTTTATTTCACCTGAACACCCATTGCTGGGAAGATTATTTTCAGTTAGTACAGTCAGCATTTCATTCTGATAAAAGAAATGAATTCTGAATATCAGATACCTTTCCAGGAATTTTGAAACATTAGTGGGCCCATTCACGGTCTTCTCGGTCTTCTCGGCCTTCCCCGTCCTCTACTTCCTTCGACATTAATTTCCATCACTCTACTCAACCAGTCACTTTCATCCTTCCTCAACACATGACCAAACCATCTCAAGTTCCTCTTCACAGCATCAATCACAGGCTCTATTCCCATCATCTTTCGCAATTCATCATGTCTTCTTCTCTCTCAACGATACTCCACGCATCCACCAAACCATTCGCATTTCCACCCTTTCCAGCCTTTGTTGCTGCTCTACGTTCATTACCCATGTCTCACTCCCATAAAACACAACACTTCTCACACATGCAGCATACACCTTTCCCTTCAGCTTCAACGACACTCCCCTCCTCGTCAGCACACCACTCAGTTCCCGAAACTTCTTCCATGCACTTCTCACTTGAGCAACCGTTGCCGAGTCTGATCCACCTTCTCCATTCAGCATGTCTCCGAGGTAACAAAATGTTTTCACTCCTTCCAGCTTCACGCCATCTCCAAGATCAAACTCAACATTTCCTCCATCTGCAGCTCCCTCTGTGCACACCTTACACTTGAATGTAGCTGCCACACTGGTTAATGACCCTCTCAAACCACTACATTTTTGATGAACCCACTCAGCGCACATTGTACATTGAATGGAATTCACTCCGACACCCTTCCTGCACACAGCACACGGCCACTTCCCAGTTCTTTCCACTTCACCACATGCTTTACCACTTGCCATCACCTTCGTTTTTCCGATATTCACCTTCAGACCTTTTGTCTCCATACATTCCTTCCACTTGTTCATCTTCTCCTTCAGTCCATCCATACTTTCTGCAATCAACACCAGATCATCTGCATACAACAACTCCCACGGTAAACCCTCCTTTACGTTCTGAGCCAGCACCTCCATCACAGCTACAAATAGTAGTGGACTTAGTACCGACCCCTGATGCACTCCCACCTTCACCTCAAACTCACCACTGTTCCCGTCCTTCGTCCTTACAGCTGTGTGCGTTCTTTTGTACATTGCCATCACTACTCTGATCAACCATTCCTCCACTCCTAACTTCCTCAATGCCCATGTCACTACTTCACGTGGAACCCTATCGAATGCTTTCTCCAGATCAACAACCCAAGAAACACCTTCTTCCTCTTCTCCATATACTTCTCCTGCAACTGCCTCACAATAAAAAGCGCATCTGTCATTCCTCTTCCTAGCATAAATCCAAACTGCATTTCGTCAATCTTCACTTTCTTCCTTATCCTCCTCTCCAACACCCTTTCCAATACCTTCATTCCATGCTCCAATAACTTTATCGCTCGATTCGAGCCACAATCCAGAGGGTCACCTTTCCCCTTGTATAGAGGGACGAGGGTACTCAGTTCCCAATCCACTGGAATGCGGCCTTCTTTCACCACCAGATTGCAGATCTCTGTCATTCTCTTCACACCCCAATTTCCCGCTACCTTCAACATATCTCCCACAACTCCCGTCGGCCCTCCCGCTTTTCTACTCTTCATTGCTTTTATCGCTTCCTCAACTTCCTTCTTGGTTATCTTCTCTGCCGGTCCTAAAACTGGGTTACTCTCTATGTTGCCATCCCATTCATTCTCTGCATTCAACAGTATTTCCATATATCTCTTCCATCTTCCTTTAATTCCATCTGGGTCCACAACGATTTGTCCCACTTTATCCTTCAAGCAACTCACCCCCATCACATCACACCTCTCTTTCGGTATCTGCTTTGCAATCCTGAATACCGCTCTCTGACCCTCTTCCACATCCAAGCGTTCTCCGAACATTTTCCTGCATGCCTCCTGTGCCTTTTCTACCTCTTTCTTTGCAGCCTTTTTGGCTGCCTTATAACTTTCATGCTCTGCTGTTTCTGCTCCGTACCCTTCGCCTTCTACCACTCCTTGAACTTCTTCCTCTTCTCGTCAATCTTCTTTCCAACTTCATCATACCACCACCATGTTTCCGAGTGCCTCGGTGGTCCTTTTGTCCATCCACATACCTCACCAAACGGCTCCCAACAGACTATCTTTCATTGACTCCAACCACTTTCAAGCTCAACCACATCATCCTCTACCATACTCAGCCTCTCTTTGAATGCCTCCCTCACTGTCACCTCTTTCAACCTCCACACCTTCATTCTCGGTTGGTACTTCACCCGCCGAGCTCTCCTCGCACCTTTCACCCTTATGTCGCAGACAACCAAGTGGTGCTGTGAACAGCCTCCTCCCCCGGGATCACCTTTGTGTCCCGGAGGTGCCCCCTATCTCGCCTACGCACCAGCAGGTAGTCAACGGTTGTCGTCGACCCACCTGACGTGTATGTAACAAGCTTATTATCCTCTTTCTGTAACTGAGTATTACAAATCAACAAATCAGCTCCATCAGCAAACTCCAAAATCCTTTCACCTTCTCCATTTCTCACACCATATCCGTAACCCCCATGAACTCCCTCAAAACCGTCCATACTCCTTCCCACATATCCATTTCGGTCTCCTCCTACCACAACAACTTCCTCATCTTTCACGTTTTCTATCAGCTTCTCTATAGGACACCAGAACTTGTCCTTCTCTTCATCGCTCAGATCAACCTGTGGAGCATATCCATATCCTTGCAGGGAAAATGGCCTTAAAATGCCTGTTGTTGTTGTTGTTGTTTGTGGTGGGCCCATTGGTCCAACTTTTCATTGGTATTCACGGCAGAGTAGCATGCCTACCTGGTGTAGAGTGCTTGAGCATTAGCTTACCTTTCACCAAACCCAGATATGCTTGGGCCAGGGTGGGGGTGGGAGATTATGCGTTCGGTATTATTATTGCCAAATTAAACTACTATCATTATTATTGTTACCTCCGCCACCGAAGGTGGATGGAGGTTATGTTTTCACCCCTGTCTATCTGTTTTTTACTTGCAAAAGTCGAAGATTTTTCAAGTATATTGGTTGGTCTTGTGCGTTATTACATGGCACAAAAGGTCAACATAGGCGAAAGGTCAACATAGGCAAAAGGTCAACCACTTTCTTCTAATTTCTACAATCCTCAATTTTCATCCGATTGACTTGGAATTTGAATGGGATTTCATATCAGCGAACTGAATTTAACCACCAACTATTTTTGAGTTCAAAAGGTCAAAAGGTCAACACAGGCCAAAGGTCAACCACTTCTCTTCAAAATTCTAAAATCCACAAGTTTCATCCAATTGACTTGAAATTTGAAAGGGATTTTCATATCAGCTAACTGAATTCAACCACCAACTATTTTTGAGATCAGCATAGGCCAAAAGGTCAACATAGGCCAAAGGTCAACAACAATTTCAAAATTCTAAAATCCTCAATTTTCATCCGATTCACTTGAAATTTGAATGGGATTGACATATCAGTTATCTGAATTCAACCAACAACTATTTTTGAGGTCAACATAGGCCAAAGGTCAAAAACTTTTTTCAAATTCTCTAAAATCATCAATTTTCATCCGATTGACTTGAAATTTCAATAGGATTTGCAAATATTGTCACTGAATTCAACCAACAATTATATTTTAGGTCAACATTGGCCAAAAGGTCAATATAGGCCGAATTTCTAAAATCCTCAGTTTTCATCCAATTGCATTGATATTTTAAGAGGATTTGCATATCTGGTCAGGTCAATGAATTCAACCCCCAACTATTTTTGAGGTCAATATAGGCCAAAAGGTCAACCTATGCCAGATTTCTAAAATCCTCAATTTTCATCTGATTGACTTGAAATTTTAAGAGGAGTAACATGTGTGGACACCGACTGAATTCAACCACCAAGTGGAGACGGTGGGAGGGATTTTCGAAGCTCCACACGGTCTCCACGTTTTTCGAAGTTAAGTCTGTTCACAATTGTATTTTGTCGAAACTGTATTTATCTTTCGGTGTGTGAAGTTATTGTGTGCAACTTTGGTTGTTTCTCGGTGTTTATCTTTCATAAATTGATCGTCTATTTGCCGTGTCGCGAGCAAGGCCTTTGCCGCGTCGCGAACGATTTGAAATCGAAGTTAAGTGATTGTTCCCATTTGTATTTTCGTTAAAACTGTATTTATTTATGGTGTTGTACGTATATTGTGTCCCGACGAAGATTTTTCGGTGCAAATCTTTCATACCTGTATTGAAAATCGTGTTAATTCGTGTCGTGTCTTGAGGCCTTGTACAGTGTGCACTGTGCAACCTTGAGGCTTTGTTTTTCTCTCAGCGGTCCGTCGTTTGTGATCCAATAACTTTCGTTCTCTGTATTCCCAGTCTTTTCACCCATAGCCTACTTCCTTGTGTAAACCTCAACGCAAAAAAAAAAAAAAAAAAAAAAAAAAAAAAACAACAACAATATTTCCTTCTCTGTTCTCATTCGTTTATTCATTCTTATTCGTTCGTTCGTTCTTCGACCACGTGTTTCTCCCCCATTTCCCCAGATAGTTTTCACTCATTAACCTTCAATGTTTACACTTTCCCCTCAAGTTATGTATTCCGTCATATTTTATAACACCTTTTTCTTCTTCTTCTTTAAAAGGCTGCTTTCGACTTGCTCACCAAATCAATTCATCCCAAAAAAAATATCCATCTCCTATAGTGCCTTTGTTCTACATTCCCTAAACTCTCCTGCACTCCATCCTTCATCCAGCGTCCTTAAACGTATTTTTAACTCGAAGGTCATAAGAAACTCATTTTGCAATAAATGTTCGTTTCCCATAAATCGTACACTTTCAAAAATCCAATCTCACCCCTCCCCTCCAAATCTTCCCCATAACCCCTCCCCTCCAAATCTTCCCCATCACCCCTCCCCTCCAAATCTTCCCCATCACCCATCCCTTTCAAATCTCCCCCCTTGCCCCCTCCCTCCTAAACTACCCCCTCACCCCTCCCCACCAAGACGCCCCCTCGCCCCTCCCCTCCTAGACTCCTGCCTCACCCCTCCCCTCCAAATCTCCCCCATATCCCATCCCTTTCAAATCCCTCCCCTTGTCCCTTCCCTCCCAAACTCCCCCCTCACCCCTCCCCTTCAAATCTCCCCACCCTCATTGCTTCTCAATTTCCCCCCTCTCACTCCCCCTCCTCAAAGTGTCCTCCCCGCTTCTTCCCCCTTCAAACTCTCACCTCCATCTCCGCCAACCTTCTGCCTCGCTCTTCCCCCTCCTCAAATAACACCTCATTGTGGCTCACCCAATCACCATCAAACCTTTTGTCCGCCCCATCCTTCCCTTTCTCCGAGCTATTCTGAAATCTCTGACACACCTTCAACAGCTCTCCCTACCTCTTCCACCTCTTCCACATCTTACCCTACCCCTCCTCCCCCCTGTTCTGTATCTGATGCTCCCCCTTCCTCTTCATTAACGGTATGGACCTCAAACATCCGGGGCCTTCGTTCAAACTTAACTGATCTCTCCATACAGGTTGCTTCTGTCAAACCAGACGTGATCTGCTTAACAGAAACTTTCCTCCTTTATGATGTCTCTGATTCCATAGTATCTCTCCCGGGCTACTCCCTCCTCCGGTATGATAGACCTGAGCCTCGTCCTGGAGGCGGTGTTGCTATCTTTATCAAAAACTCTCTTCCTCACTCGCCCTGCACTGCACTCTCTCCACCTCACCCCCAGGAATACCTCTGGCTACGGCTTCCCCTTCGCTCCCACCTCTTGTTCATATGTGTGTTGTACCGTCCACCAAACAGTGATGACTCCATCTACATCTCGCTGTCTGATGATATGGACCAACTTCTATCTACTCATCCCAACTCTCTCTTCCTCATATGTGGTGATTTCAACTGTCATCATGCCAGTAGGCTGGGTGTGGGTACCTCTCTCACCAGCCATGGCTCCTCAGCAAAGGACTTCTGCGACTCACTGGGACTGACACAATCTGTCAATTTCCCGACCCGGATCTCAGTCAACGGAACATCTTCTCTTCTGGACTTGGTTATGACTAACTTCCCTGAAAATGTCTGCTGCTCTTCTTCTGCTCCGATCGGATCATCTGATCATGTCCTTGTTAAAGTGGACATCTCTCTGACCATCCTCAGGGAGCCTGCTCAGCGTCGACGAGTCTGGCATTTCACTCAGGCCAACTGGCACGGTCTTCAAGCAGCCATCAATCATCTGGACTGGTCTCCCATCTCTACCACCTCTGACATCAACTCATCCTGGGAATTCTTCCAAAGTAAATTGCTCTCTCTCATGCACAGATTTATCCCATCTCGTCTTCAGTTGTCATACCCTTCCTCCCGTCCATGGTACACGGAATCTTGTGGTGAGGCTGTTGCCCAGAAACAACTTGCCTTTGGTCTCCTGGAAAGCAAATCCAACGGAAGGAAATCTCATTTCCTTTCACAAAGCCCGAAACAAGTGTGTGTCCACCCTCAGGAGAGCCAGGAAACAATATCTCTCCATTCCCAAGACCGAACTCTCTTATGTCTCCCTCTTCCAAATCCTGGTGGCGTCTGGTCAAATCCGTTTCTGGTGTTTGTTCCCCCTCCATCCCCTCCCTTACCTCAAACGGCTACACAGCTGACTCCGCACGTGAAAAAGCTGAATGCCTCAACTCTGTGTTTGCCTCTAAATCTTGTGTCCCAAACCCATCCCTCTCTGTACCCACCATACCCAGTCGTACCCTGCTGCTCCTGGACTCCGTGTCCTTTCCTCCTGACAAGGTGGAAAAGTTTCTGTCAACCCTCGACTCTGATTCTGCAACTGGACCCGACGGCATAAGCCCACGGGTCCAAAAATCCTGCTCTGCTGCTCTATCTCACCCTCTCTCTGTTCTCTTCACCCTCTCTTTTGCTCAAGGTCAACTGCCATCTGCTTGGAAATCAGCCAACATCACCGCTTTGCACAAAAAAGGTGCAAAAACAGATCCTAGCAACTACAGACCAATCAGCCTTCTCCCAATTATCAGCAAAGTCATGGAATCCATCATTGCTTCAGATATGAAATCTTTCCTCTTCTCCAATGGCTTGATCTCTGATCATCAATTTGGTTTCAGACCAGGTCACTCTACTCTGGACATGCTGCTTCTGCTGTCTCAACAATGGATGGAGGTCCTCAATGCCAAACAGGAAATTAGAGCTGTCTCCCTCGACATATCACGTGCCTTCGACACGGTCTGGCACCCCGCTCTGCTCACCAAACTCTCCTCCTTTGGTATCCATGGAAATCTCCACGCATGGCTGGCGGACTTCCTCTCTAGTCGTCGTCAACGTGTGGCCCTGAATGGGTTTCTCTCATCTCCTCTTCCTGTTCAGGCTGGAGTTCCCCAAGGCAGTGTTCTGGGCCCCGTGCTTTTTCTGGTCTTCATCAATGATCTCTCTGACTCTCTCGAAAATCCTCTCTATCTCTTTGCTGATGACTCCACTCTCTGCCGCTCCATTCCTCTTCCCTCAGATCGGCAGTCTGCTGCCTCCTCACTCTCTGAAGACCTGGACAAAATCACAGACTGGTCAAACAAGTGGAACATGTCTTTCAATCCTGACAAATCTCACACTCTTACTATGTCTCTCCGAAAAGATCGACTGGACAACCCTCCCATCTACTTTCTCAACAATCCTCTCCAAGAAGTTCTGTCGCTCAAGATTTTGGGTCTCACTATCTGCCATGATCTTTCTTGGGAAAACCACATTTCCAAGCTGGCCTCCAAAGCCAGTCGCCGACTGGGCATCCTCCGTCGTGCGAAGTCCTTCCTCGGCACACCTGAGCTCCTCACCACATACAAGGCTTTCATCCGCAGCTCAATGGAATACTGTTCTCCCCTATGGGCCGGTGCTCCTGCCTCACACCTAGCTCGGCTTCACGCTGTTGAAACCAAAGCTTTCAGAATTATTGGAATCTCCCGCGATGAAGCTATCTCTGAGGGCCTTTCACTCACTCACCGCAGGCAGGTAGGTGGTCTTTCTGTCTTCTACCGACTCCTCTCCGGCCTTGCACCCCCAGCTCTCTCTGTGCTCTGTCCCCCAAATATTCCTACAGGTCGCACAAGATCTGCCAGCAACCCTCTGATGGTTAAACTGCCGAAATCTCGGCTCTCTGCTCACCTTCACTCTTTCATTCCTCTTTTCTCCCGCCTCTGGAACAAACTCCCTCACTCCCTTCAATCCCACTCCTCCCTCCAGGTCTTTAAAACAGCTGTTCACCACCATCTCTTATCTTCCCCCATCCAAAACCTTGATCTTTTCTACCCCCGCTAATTCACCCCAGATCCACCTTGTTTGAAATTCCAACTTCTTTCCTGGAAGTCCTGGCAGTGTCCATATGTTTTATACCTCTCCCACCGCCCCCTTCCCATGCCCCCCCCCCCCCCCCCAAAGCCCTCGCCCTCTCTCAGATCTCTCGATGTCTCCATGTCTCTCGGTCCCTGCTCTCAAATGTTGTGTTTGTGTCCTTCCCCCTCTCTCCCCATCTTGTCTACCGCTCCCGATGTTATATGTTTTATGTGTCGGTTTGTCTTTCTGTGTGATTAATGTTCGCTCTTTCACGAGCCTCGATCTTGTATACAAAAAAAAAAAAAAAAAAAAAAAAAAAAAAAGGATTTTTGAGGACAACTTAGGGCAAAAGGTCAACATAGGCCAAATTTCTAAAATCCTCAATTTTCATCTGAATAACTTGAAATGTGAAGAGGATTTGCATATATGGTCACTAAATTCAACCACCAATTATTTTTGAGGTCATCATCGGCCAACAACTTATTTTTAGTGGGGCAGATTTGTGTAAATATCCATAAGGATTGTGGGTTTTGTGGTAAAAGCACCAAAATTGGCATATATGATGTTAAGGACCTACTAATTGATTTTAGATATAGTACCAAGCAGGATTTTTTCCGAGAAGCCCATAAAGTGGGAAAATCCAAAATGGCCACCGGGCGATTCGAAATATCTGTTAATTGTCATATCTTTATGAATAGTCAACGCAGAAACCTGAATGAAGTGTCTTTTTGTATGTTTCTGTACATGATGAATCCAATGGAACCATTATTTGCTTTGAAAAATGCATATAAATCAATAGAATAGTCAATTTCAGGTTGAAATTCAAGATCGCCACCATTCGATTTGTCGATATCTAGCAAATGTCATATTATACACAGTAATTCATATCACACCATGGATGAAGTGTATTTTATAAATTAGACAGTATACATATTTCAGCCACAGTCGCACCATCAATAAAAAAAAACAATAACATGGTTGTGATTTGTGTCATGCGGCACCCATACCGAGTGTCATATCTTCCCCAAAATATGTATATCGTATGAATATGTCTTTCCAAACAGGAGGAATACAATGATACCCTCACCTCATTGCATCATCGTTTGGCTTAGATTGTCCATCGTGCCTTGCAGGATCTTGTAGTAATTAGGTGTGGAAAAACGAAATAGGTTATTGTCGTTATAATAGTAATGTTTTTGTCGTTGTAGGTGACTGAACAGAAGTGACTGAAATCATGTCGACACGCAAGAAGTGCAAGCTTGTTCATAGAGAGACATTAAGATCACCTGCGGCCACAAATGAACCTATTGACTGGAGTCTTTGTGCTTTATGCCAGGAACGTTCAGACAAACCATTGAACTGTCCAGCCAAATCAAAACGTCCCGACGTCGGTGCTGGATATCATACTCTCGGTGATAACTTGAACAGTTTTCTCAATTTGGACAGCCAGCCATTACCTATCGACATAAGTAGGCTTGATGAAGGAGACGGTATTGGACACACACTGGCACGCAATCATGCCCAATGGCATGCATCATGCCGCTTGAAGTGCTGTGCCAGTCGTCTCGCCAGAGTTGAACTAGCTTCACTTCCAACTGCATGTACCAATACCCCTGGAGAAATACCATACATGTTAAGGCAGGCTGAACACAGAGATTCTCCAGAAGATTCAAAATGCTTCTTCTGTGATGAATCTGGAACGGAGATGGTGCCTCTGCATGAAGCGATGACACCAAAACTAACACATAGGGTTAGGCAATGTGCACTAAAAATACAGGATCAAAGGTTGATTGCGAAAATCAGTCCTCGTGACCTTGTGGCCCAGGAAGCGAAGTACCACTCAAATTGCCTTGTCAAATTATACAATGCCAGCAGCAGGAAGACAGAAGATGGTGTAAAGGAGAATATCGACCTAACATCTCATGGTATAGCATTAGTGGAACTTATGGGATACATAGAGGACACGAAACTCGGCAACAAGGCCATTGCACCAGTCTTCAAATTGACGGACCTTTTACAGCTATACACTGACCGACTGGTAGAGCTGGGTGTTGAGATAAGTGGGCGTATTCATTCCACTGATTTGAAAACTCGAATACTCGCAAACATGCCTGGGCTTCGTGCATACAAACAAGGTCGTGATGTCATGCTCAGTTCGATGACGATGTAGGGCATGCATTACGGGATGCATGCTTTGATGATGGTGATGATGAAGCTATTTGCTTGGCGAAGGAGCATGTCACTCAAGAGTGACTGTGCATTGTTTTCCAGACTGTACATTGCCTGTCAAACCCGTGACGGAGACTTGGACAATTTCTTCCAGCATGAGAATCATGCCTACCCTCCGTCATTGTCGCAGCTGGGAAAACTAAGGTTTGGGTCGAAGTCTGATCTTGTTGAATGTCTGGAAAGGTGCTGCACATCATGTGGGGATGCTCCATTAGTTGATGTCATCATATTGGATGGTGCTGCAATCATCAACATGCTCAGGCCCATTGGCATCAAAACGTTCCAAGAATATGCTACACAGGTATTTCTGCCTTATGTCAAAGCACAGCTGCGCAACGTGATGAGAATTGACATAATTTGGGATGTGTACCTGGAAGAGAGTCTGAAGACCACTGCGAGAGAGAATCGAGGAAAAGGTGTTCGGCGGCGTGTTGCACCATCCAACATGATCCCAGGAAATTGGCAAGAGTTCTTGAGATTGGCAGACAACAAGACAGAACTATTCGACTTCTTGGCACACCAGGTAAGCTTTCAGTATTTCACTGGCTTTAAAAAAAACCATATACAGACTTGGCATTTATTATGGAATAAATTTTTTTCCCTTGACTTGGGTTTACTTTCTTAACTCAGTATATCAATCTGGTGAGTTTCTTTTACACTTTGGTGATTTATTTGTTAAAAGAACCATGTCACTGATTGTCTGTCGCAGCAAGAAGTCAACAACAGGATTATATCACAAGTGGCATGGCAAAATGTACAGACATGTGCATTTGATGATTGGCTTCACAGTCAGGTATACAAGGGTTGTTGCGTTTTGTATTAGTGGAAAACAACTGCTGCACGTCTCCAAAAGTTATTGCCGCTTCCTCTGGAGATGGTCGGTCAACTCGACAATGCTGTTTGTTGTGGAGTGGTGGCTTTACGAAATTACGGCATGAAACAGCGTGCTATTGCTCGGCAGTATAGCATCACTCAAGGTCAGGTGTCAAAGATCCTGAAACGAAATGCTCAGAGGGGTGTCCCTACTCCAATACCGAGGCCAGGACGTCCCCGCAGAACAACAAGGAGGGATGATCGCCAGCTGCACCGGTTAGTCCGCAATGGCCGTACCAAGTCAGCTAATCGGCTTAGGGCTGAGTGGCAGCAACTGACAAATGTGCCTGTATCCAGAAGGCGAGTCAACCAACGACTGGTTCAAGCAGGCTATCGTGCCAGGCGTCCCCTGAGAAAGCCATGCCTGACCAGACAACACCACCAGCGCTGATTGCAGTGGGCCAGAGAGCACCGTCAAGGGCAGCCAGGACACTGGAATCATGTGATCTTCAGTGACGAGTCTAGATTTCTGGTCTATCGTCAAGATGGCCGCGTCCGAGTGCGCAGACAAGTGCATGAAGCCGACAACAAAGATTGTATAGTGCCAAGAGTCCAAGCTGGAGGTGGTGCGGTGACCGTTTGGGCTGATTTTCATGCAGGGGGCAAAACTGACCTGGTTGTTCTGAATGGAAACCTGAACCAGTTCAAGTACAGGGCCATTCTGGAAGAAACATTGCTTCCATTTGCTCGTGCAGCCTTTCGAGGAAACTTTGTCTTCCAAGATGACAATGCACGGCCTCATCGCGCTCGCATGATCCAACACTTTCTTGCTGACCGTGGTGTAGAGCATATGGAGTGGCCTGCCATGTCCACAGATATGAATCCGATAGAGAACTTGTGGGCAGAATTAATGTGTCAAATCGACCACTTGGCCCAGCAGCCGACCTCTGTGCGTGAATTGCAGCAGGCTATTGTCCCTGCATGGCAAGCGATTCCTGTCCAAACCTTGGCAAATCTCATGAACAGCATGCCTCAACGTGTAGTGCTCTCCTGAATGCTCGCGGGGGTTACACGAAGTACTGAACTGTAATTTTACTGTCCGTAATCCCAGTCGTAATTTAACTTTTGTGTTTGTTAAAAAAATTTTTGGCTAATGTGCAAAATAAAGAGATACTTCTGGAAAACGTACAGAAGTTTAACACAGTACTGTCCATGAATTGAGTTCGATATCAGTTTACATCACTTTCAAGGATCAATTTATTTGTTTCGAAATGTCAAATGTGGTTTTTGTTTCTTTTAAAGGTCACATTAACAAAATCTAGAATAATTTCAACATAATTCCAATGAACTTTTGGTTCTAAGACATCTTGAAAATTAAGTTCACCCCCTCAAAAAATATATTCCATATTAAATGCCAAGTCTGTACGTGCAGAATCGATTGTAAACTACACAATATCAATGACATGAAATTTAATCTAGCTTCTTTTCTTTGCCAATTTAGGTTGTAGAACATCTTTCTGCGGAAAAGGATGTGTATACAACATGCGGTCAGAATGTGCTCTGCACGAGAGTTCACCAGGACATCTCATCTCTAGCACCATGTACGCATGAGGAGGCAGACACACGGATGCTCCTTCATACAGTCGATGCAGCAAGGAGAGGGTATCGCTGAATCATGTTGCATACTGTGGATACAGACGTGCTCGTCCTGGCAGTGTCTACTGTGGCACGCCTTGAAAACACTGAAATTTGGGTTGCTTTTGGCACTGGAAAGCACCTGAGGTACATTCCTGCCCACGATATCGCCACTGAGCTTGGTAGTGAGAAGGCACGTGCACTTCCTCTTCCTATGTTTCACACCTTCACTGGTTGTGATACGGTGTCGTCATTCGCTGGTCGGGGGAAAAAGACTGCGTTCGACACATGGAAGTCCTTCACTGAAGTGACACCAGTATTCTCTACCTTGCTAACGGACCCGACGTCGCTCAATGATTGCATGTCTGTGCTCGAGAAGTATGTCGTCCTGTTGTACGACCGCACATGCACAGAATCTAACGTTGATTCAGCTAGGAAACACATCTTCACTACAAAAGCGAGGTCCATCGACACCATACCACCCACCAGAGGAGCACTGTTACAGCACACAAAACGGGCAGTATACCAAGGTGGACATGTGTGGGGACAGGCACTTGTCCGTTGTCCAGTACTTCCATCACCAGAGACATGTGGTTGGCAGAAGAGTGCCACACAGGGTTGGCAACCATTATGGACGGTATTACCAGAGGCAGTGGCATCTTGTTCCGAGTTGCTCAGGTGTGGGTGCCAGAAAGGTTGTAGGGGACTATGCAAGTGTGTTAGAGCTGCTCTTAAATGTACATCAGTCTGTCGTTGCAGTGGTAATTGTGACCACAATGAGAGCAACTAATAGTTGTTTCAATGTAACATAAACATCCACACTCGAGAAAAACCATACACATTTTCGCACTGAGGGAAATGTTTCAGCCAGAGTGTACTTATTAAGTACTACTTAATATCTAAACCCAACGTCCAACATGTCATAATCAACACAGAAGTGTGAATATGTTTAAGGCTCGACGCTGGGTAAATATTCTATAAATGAACCAGCAGAAACTTGAAAAGTGCAAAATTCATGGTGTTGTTCAAAGTAATCGGCAACAATGTAATGATGTATGGTATGGGAAGTGTTATTTAATGTATAATGCATAGAGTATATATGCATTGGATACAAATGTGTAGATCTATATAATATGTCACTTAGTTTGTGTGGTATTTTTTCCTCCATCTTAATATGATTTAGAATTTGCAACTCGTAGTATAAATGATAAAGTAAAGTCGACTGTTTATGTATCTGGTCGATATCATATAACTTGGCATTGCCATTGGTCACTATGAATTCAGCTTTTCTTAATTAGTGGTGCCATTTTGTCTGACATATGTGAATAAATCTACAACATACTTCATCCATGGTGTGATATGAATTACTGTGTATAATATGACATTTGCTAGATATCGACAAATCGAATGGTGGCGATCTTGAATTTCAATCTGAAATTGACCATTATATTGATTTATATGCATTTTTCAAAGCAAATAATGGTTCTATTGGATTCGTCATGTACAGAAACATACAAAAAGACACTTCATTCAGGTTTCTGCGTTGACTATTCATAAAGATATGACAATTAACAGATATTTTGAATCGGCCGGCGGCCATTTTGGATTTTTCCACTTTATGGGCTTCTCGGAAAAAATCCTGCTTGGTACTATATCTAAAATCAATTAGTAGGTCCTTAACATCATATATGCCAATTTTGGTGCTTTTACCACAAAACCCACAATCATTTCACAAATCTGCCCCACTATTTAGGGATTTCGCAATTATCGCGCTATGCACAACATATTTCTTGTTTGTTTGTTTGTTACTTGCAAAATCGAAGATTTTTCAAGTATATTGGTCGGTTGCATTTGTTATTCTGTATGTTTGTTTGTCTGTTTGTCACTCGCCTACAGGTCACAAATTATAAACCGATCGTCATGAAACTTCACCATGTTGTAGAGGTCGTCAGAATTGAGAAGACTATTGATTTTGATGTCAAAGGTCAAAGGGTAATCAGCAGGTCGTATTTCTAAAATCACCATTTTCATTGGATTGACTTGAAAATTGAACAGCATTTGTATAATGTCACTAAATTGGGAAACTAACTATTTTTGAGGTCAAAAGGTCAACTCAGTCAAACTTACAAAACCATCAATTTTCATCTGATTTGACTTGAAAATTGAACAGCATTTGCACATCGAGTCACTAAATAGGGAAACCAAATATTTTTGAGGTCAAGGTCAAAGGTCAACTCACGGTCAAACTTCCAAAATCATCAATTTCCATCTGAAAAATCATCAACCTTCATCCGATTGACTTGAAAATAAAAGCATTTTCATAGTGCCTCACTGAATTGGGAAACCAACTATTTCAAAGTCAAACGGTCAAAGGTCAAACTAATAAAATCAATTTTCATCTGAAAAATCGTCACTTTTCATCTCTGACCCAAGCTTTGATCAAGATCGTCAATTTTAATCTTGATGAAATGGACATTTTGATGGTCAATGGCAATCCTTTTTGGGGGAAAGGAGGGTGGATTTTGCAAGTATCGTGCTCTGCATGACATCTTCTTGTTGGTTTGTTTGCCTGTGAACAAGATATCTCCAAAAGTTGTTGACGGATTCGGACGAAATCTGGCAAGGACGAAATTATTAGATTTTGATGAAGATCTGAATATGGATTCGGATACGAGATTTATTTAATTTTTTAGTGATTCTTCACCATTGAGAGATAGGACTAAAACCGATACATAGCACGATATCGCAAAAAGTTATGGACGGATTTGGGCGAAACTTGGTGGACGAGTTGGTTTGGTGATAAGAACAAGCCGATTAGATTTTGGTTCAGGTCCAAATCCAGATCCGGCCTATCAGTGGATACAAAATATAAACTGTTCAGCCTGGCGGAAGTATCCGCTCTACTGAGTGCCGTTCCAGTTGTATTATTAGTATTAATTTAAAATGTTTTGTTGCAATATTATCATTGTTTTTTGGGGTTTGTTTTTTTTGTAATTACAATATCATGCCGTGGAAGGACCTGTTAAGCTGCTCTATAAATCCTAACCTGGCGCCTGTTTTAGATATATGGGAATTTTTCCGGATTATTTATAGTTACTAATCAACTCTTGAGATCATGACGATCATTCTGGTATATCACATTCCACATCAGAAAGCTCCAGTAGAACTCCACAAAAAAACATGACACTATACACACACACACGATACACACACACACGATACACACACACACGATACACACACACACGATACACACACACACACACACACACACACACACACACACACTACACACACACACACACATACACACACTACACCACACACACCTACACTACACGACACACACAGCTACACATTATAGATAGGAGAATAAACTAGAGCAATGCGACTGTCGCCTATATGCCTCTGCGTAGTCTCTGCCCATGACAATGGGTAGATGCCCTCGTTCACTGTCCTAAAAGTAAAAAGTTTGATTTAAATCACTCAGCTGTTTTCAAGCATCACATTTTCACCAACCATGACAGGTTTCACATCGATCGGTGAAGCTGTTTCAGAGAAGGGATTTTTAAAAAATTATCTGCGTTCAAGTTAATATGGTTGCCACACCACGTGACATATGACCTTTAAAAATGTGCACTTTGCATATGTATGGGTAGGGAATTACGTTTGTGAAGTTTTGTGTTGATCGGATAAGGTTCATTTTTCTATCCAAGATGGCTACCAAACCACGTGACCGGCGACATCATCATTTTCACACTATATGCAACAATGGTGTTAGATGACTGCACATCGGATTTTTATGTGAAAAAAGAAAAAATATTTTTTCACATAAAACGGCTTTTTTGCGCGCAAAAAAATTATTTTGCTATTTTTCGGAGGAAAAAAATATTTCGCCCTTTTTCGGGAAAAATAAAATAAAATGCCCTTTTTGGTCGAAAATGTCTGGCAACGCTAAAAAAAATTAGGGAATTTTTCGAAATTTTTAACTGCGATCGAAATTTTTAACTGCGATCGATCTCAAAAACAAAACGTTGCATCCACTTGCGTGCGTTGCGTCCCCAGCGTGTACAGCAGTGAGGCGGTGTACTACAGTGAGAGAGTGTACACAAAGTGTGAACAAGTCTCCTATCAAGATGAGTGCTGCTCTTCGTGACAAGTGGCTGAAGGAATTCAACACTGGCGGCGATGGGGCCACCTTCAAGTACGTGTCGAGTGACACGGCTTTCTGTCGAGCTTGTGAAAAGACTTTCCGGGCGAAGCAGAAGTCTGAGCTGGCCCAACATGTCCGAGGAGACCGCCACAAGAGCAACTTGGCCTTGAAAAAGAAGAGGACGGTCACGCAAGCCACCATGGGGGACTTTGGTGGTGGAAAGAGGCACAAGTGCGACGTCGTGGCTCAGGAGCTGTGCCAGGCCATGCTGGCCGCTGGCATCCCATGGTCGAAATTGGAAAACTCTGCCCTCCGGTCGTTCCTGGAGAAGCACATCACTCTCCAGATCCCCGATGAAAGCTGGATTCGAAAGCACTACCTCGACAAGTGCTACGACGAGGCCTTGGCGGGGATCCGTGCCGACCTCGGACAGCAGCCCATCTGGCTGTCCGTCGACGAGACGACCGATTCGGCAGGTCGATATGTGGCCAACATCATCGCGGGACGCTTGTCCAAGGAGGGGTACTTTCGTCCCCACCTCGTCCAGTGCATGTTTCTGGAGAAGACCAACTCCGGGGAGATCGTGCGCGCAGTCAATGACACGCTGCGCTATCTTTGGCCTGATTTCAAGCCGGAGTGCCTCAAGGTCCTCGTCAGCGACGCCGCGGCCTATATGATCAAGGCCGGCCATGCCCTGAAGGAACTCTCCCCGGACTTGCTGCATGTGACTTGCGTTGCCCACGCGCTCCACCGTGTCTGCGAGACAGTCCGAGGAATGTTCAAGGATGTCAACGACCTGATTGCCACGACGAAGAAGGTGTTCGTCAAAGCCCCGTCGCGTGTTGTCCTTTGGAAGGAGCAGCAGCCCAATCTTTCTCTCCCCCCGGAGCCCATTCTGACTCGGTGGGGGACGTGGATCGACGCCGCGCTGTTTTACACCGAGCACTTCGAGGCCGTCAAAGACATTGTGGACCAGCTGAACGATGACGACGCGATGGCAATCCGGAGTGCCAAGGACCTGTTCGGAAAGGCGGACATCAAGCTCAGTTTGGTCTTCTTAAATGCCCACGTGTCGTTCATCCCGAAGATCCTTAAGCAGCTGGAGGAGGCCGGCATGGAGCTGGCCAAGGCCTTCCAGCTCCTTGATCAGGCCAAGGAGGAGCTCGAAAAGATCCGAGGCTGCCGTAAGGAGATCCTGCTCACCAAGTTCAAGGCGGTGCTGCAGCGCAATCCCGACATTGGTGTGCTGAGGACAGTGGCTTTGATCCTGGATGGAGATCAGCACGGATCTGAGGTTGGTGTGCCGGCTGGAGTCAAGCTTGCCGACATCCCCCTCTTGAGGTACTGCCCCATCGTCAGCGTCGACGTGGAAAGGTCCTTCTCCGTCTACAGAAACGTCCTCACCGACCGCCGACACCGCCTCACCAAGGAGAACATTACCAAGATAATGATTTCAAACACCTACTTTAACCGTTCCTAAAAGGGTCTTGTCAATTTCTTCTAGTCCTCTACTTATCAAACAATGCGGTTGCAATAAAGGTACCTGAACGTCATTTTTTACCTGTTTACTAGCCCAGAGTGCTTAATGTTGTGCAGGAAAAAGCTTACCATTTTTTGTTCTTTTTTTGACTGATTTCTGAAAAACTTGGTAATAATAAAAAATTAATAAAACCGGGGAAAAAAATATTTCGGGATTTTTTCACATTAAAAAAAAAAAATCCGCTTTTCAAAACATAAAAGGCCTATTTTCTTAACATAAAAATCCGTAGTCTAGATGACATTTGTAAAGTTTTGCATCGATAGGGTAAACGGTTTCAGAGATATAATTATTTAATATTTTCCTTCAATCCAATATGGCTGCCACATCATGTGACCAATAATGTTTTCGTGATCATCTTTTAATCGCCATACCTAGTCAATGACACAAGTAAAGTTTCGAGTCAATCGATTTGGTGGTTTGGGAGATGTTTTTTGGGGGGGTTTTAGGTTTAATCCAATATGCTTGCCAAACCATGTGACCTATGATGTCATAAATTTAATATTTCAATACAAATGGGTCATAGATCATGTGCATGCAATTTCAGATTTTTAGGATAAGGAATTTGATTAAAACATTTTTGGCTGGTAGACCACTTCACCTATGATGTCATCATTATCATGCTTTTGTTCCCCATTGGGAGTACGTACTCGACAATGTGCCAAGTTTCAAATTTTTCCATTCAGAGGTTTCCGAGAAATAATTTTATTATTATTTGCGTTTAATCCAAGATGGCTGCCATACCATGTGACCTATGATGTCACAATTATCAAAAAACATTCTGCATGGGTGTCACTCCTACCATGAAAGTTTTGTCTCAATAAGACATGTGGTTGCTTGGAGATCGGGCAAAATGGAGATCGTCATGGGGCCCGCAAGGCTAACCCCCGCTCCAGCAGGGAAAATGGCCCTAAAAGGATCATTCATTCATTCATTCATTCAGACAGACGTTATCCTGGATGGCAGACATCTCATCACGGTAAGGCGCTTGCCAGCTTTTGTACCCGTATAAGTTCGACACAAATCTACATGGTTAAGAAATGAATCAGCATATCGGAATAACACCTCAATTCCCAATAATATCACAGCACATTTTTCTGATGACGAAAATACAAAAACCTCCGTATGAGTCATTACAAAAATACAGAGTTCCGTGCCATACGGAAGGAGTTTCACCGACGATGGAGGTCCTCAACGCCAAACGGGAAATCACAGCAGTCTCCCTTGACATATCACATGCCTTCGATACGGTCGGGCACACCGCCCTGCTCACCAAACTCTCCTCGTATGGTATCCATGGAAATTTCCACTCATTGCTTGCGAACTTCGTCTCCTGTCATAGTCAACGTGTGGCTCTAAATGCAATTCTCTCATCTCCTCTGCCTGTCCATGCTGGAGTTCATCAAGGCAGTGTTCTGGGCCCTGTGCTTTTACTGGTCTTTATAAATGATCTATCTGACTCTCTGGAAAAAAAATTCTATATTTTTGCTGATGATTCCACTCTCTGCCGCTCCATTCCTCATCCCTCAGATCGGCAGTCTGCAGCCTCCTCACTCTCTGCAGACCTGGACTAAATCACAGACTGGTCAAACAAGTGGAACACGTCTTTCAATCCTGACAAATCTCACACAGTCTCTCTTTGTCTCTCCGTAAAGACCATCAGGAAAATCCTCCCATCTACTTTTTCAACAATCTTCTCAAAGAAGTTCTGTCACTCAAGCTTTTGGGACTCACTATCTGCCATGGTCTTTCCTGGGAAAACCACATTTCCGAGTTGGCCTCCAAAACCAGTTGCCGACTGAGCATCCTCCGTCATGCGAAGTCCTTCCTCAGCACAGCTGAGCTCTTCACCACATGCAAAGCTTTCATCCGCAGCTAAATGGAATACAGCTCTCCCCTCTGGGCTGTTGCTCCTGCCTCACACCTAGCTCAGCTTCACGCTTCACGCTGGAATCTCCCACGATGAAGCTGATTCCGAGGGCCTTTCACTTGCTCACCGCGGGCAGGTTGTTGGTCTTTCTGCCGTCTACCGACTCCTCTCCAGCCTTGCTCCCCCTGCTCTGTCCCCAAAATATTAGTTCAGGTCACACAAGATCTGCCAGCAACCCTCTTATGGTTAAACTGCCAAAATCAAGAATCTCTGCTCACCTTCACTCTTTCATGCCTCTTTTCTGCCACCTCTGGAACAAACTCCCACACTCTTCAATCCCACTCCTCCCTCCAGGTCTTCAAAACAGCTGTTCACCACCATCTCTTATCTTCCCACATCCAAAACCTTGATCTTTTCTACCCCCGTTAATACACCCAAAATCCACGTTTTTCAAATTTCGACTTCTTCCCTGAAAGTCCGAGTCGTGTTCATTTGTTTTATACCGTGTACTCTTCCCCCCCCCACCCCAGCCCTCTCCCTTCCACAGATGCCTACTGTTGATGTGCTTCCCTCTCTCTCTTCCCCCTCTTCCATCTCTCTCCCCCATCGTCTCAAATCCCATAACTTCCATTGGAAACTCCCCTCACCTTCATCATCCCTCCAAATCTTCCCTCACCTGAATCTTCCCCCACATGAATATTCCCTCACCGGATTCCAGACATTATTTCCTCATCTCAAACCCGTGCCCTCCTCCTTTCGCCTCCCAACCCCCAATTCACAACATCCCCTTCAAACTTGCCACCCTCACCCCTCCTCCTTTTCATTCCACATCCGAAACCACCCCCCTACCACTACGTCACAAATTACCCGATTATCTCAGTTGCCTCAGTACAATGGACCGGAATTACCTCGTTTAACTCATTACCTATAAACTATATTGAATACAAAGAATCCCTCAGCAAGTGAGCATGTGCAAATTATCATGGAATTAAATAGATTTCTTCCTTTTTTTCCTTGAAAAACTCCCCAATTAAACCCATTACAGGCGAGATCGGAATAAAACATTACATGACCGGCGTTACAGGCGATAAATATATCGATATCGGAAGAAGAAAAAAAAATCGATACCGATGGACCCTCGGGCTAACTTAAAAGTGTGAACACAAGTCTGTGGAAGATGACCCCAGGTATGGAACAATGGTTGAATTGCAGCAGACTGAAAGGATGTTGCCGGATTACGACATTAATCATGAAGAATTGCAGCATTAAAATTGCAAAAACATCCACAGCCCTTGTAATTTCTCAAGGTAGCAGACCCTAGTACAATGGCCAACAGCATTCACACCTGTTGTTGCTGTTTTGTTTCCCCATCTTCTTGGCTTGAAGTAGTTTATTCTTCAGGACTTTCTCTTCATCCTCCCATTTCCTGGCCTTCTCCAACACTTTGTCCTTCCTCTTCTCCTTGCGCTCTTTCTTTTTCTTGGGTTTAGATATGGGAGCTTGTGAAAGGGATGCGAGCTGCTCATGAAGAGCCTTGAGCTGCAGGGAAATAAATAAGCAAAGCCATTCAAACCGATACAAAGTCATCTCTCAAACACAACAGGCAGCTTTGGTTTGCAGCATGTTTACTGGTAAAAAAAATAAAAACAAAACAAACAAACGGTAATACAAATGTTATTAAAAAGGGGCTGTCCAAGATACATAAACATCAGCATACCTGCTCCTGCAATTCTGCCAGCCGATTGGCACGTTCCTTTTCAGAGTCATCTGAGCTCTCCGTGTCAGAGGAACTTTCACGACTGCTTTCACTTGATGTAAGGTGAACATCCGGTGGAGGAGGCGGCGGCGTAGTTGGTAGCTGGGGAGTCACAGGAGGCTGAACAGGAGGTGGTGGGGTTTCATCGGGAACCTTAGCAAACCGCATTTCAAATACATCCTGGAAAAAGAAAGACAAGATGCACGTTATACAAGGAAAGGAGGGGAGGGTGTGAGAGTGTTTATTCATGGACAATGGACAGTACTTCCTCAACGCTCTTGACCATATTTACCTGCAGCTTCCGTGCCATGGCGACAACCTCGTGGTCTGGTGGATTGTATTTATAGCAGTTGGAAAACATAAGCCGCATGTCATCGGCAAACTCGTGTAGGTTGGTATACTCCCTTCGCTCGAACTTTTCCTGTGACAGCAGAGTCACCCATCATTATTTATTTGTGCTCCACTCTTGGCTCTGTGCCTTAATCGCCATAAATAATCCATTATGGAATTCAGAGCAGAAAAAAAATGCAAGCAGTGAACTTGGCAACGGAAATGACAAGGACACGAAACGGTATGTAAACTATGGATATAAACTGAATGGTTTTAAGAATGAATCTGAAATGGTTTAGCAGCAGGTAATCCATGTACTTGAGTAGTAAGAGAGGGGGTTGCTGGCAGGATGGCCTCGAGGTACGCATGACCTCGAGGTAGGTACACTCGGTTCTAAGCCATCTACCCTGGGTTTGAATCTCGGCCCAGCGATAAACTACCAAAACTACCATCGCGGTGTTTCGCAGGCAGGATGATTCAACAATGTATGTCATCCCTCAGATGGATGTAAAATCCCTCAGGTGGGCATCGCATCTGCCAGCATTAGTTGGTGGATTTTGAAGACCCCATGTTGTCCTTCACAAAGAGTAGGCGAGTCATCGCCAGCACCATGGCCAAATCCCAAATTCCTGCCATAACTACTGCTGGGACTGCAAGGGCAAACCACCCAGTGTAACCCTTCCTCATGAAGTTGCTTTGGCTGAACCGATGCTCTGTGACGGATATTGCACATCAGAGAGAGAGAGAGAGAGAGAGAGAAAGAGAGAGAGAGATCGCGTAAGAGAGGAGCCGCAAAACAAACAGACATATAATAGTTCAAATTAAACTGTGGTTGGAAACACCAGTCAATTTAAAGGTGCTGCATATTGTCACCTTGATGGTGGTTAGGTCCATTGGAATCTTGATGATGTCATGGTAGTCATGCAAACCAAGAGCAAAAGCATCGACAGCTTTGTAGAAAGGCCACGCATAGGCTGCATGCTTCTTGGTAAAGATCTCCTGTGTACGGCGTGAATGAAACCACAGGGAAGTCAGACAAATGGAATATAATGGGGCCAATACTGAGGGCACTAATAAATGGTTAACATGTACTAGCTTAGGGGAGGGTGGTGTTGTCACAAGGTGATGTAGCAAGGAAGCAGTTAAATGTCTTGAATACACCTTTCAGACAAGCAAGTGAGGCTTGACAAAGAGTGGAAAATAAATAATTATATGGATAAACATAGAGCAAATGAATTAATTAAATACTAGTGGAGAACCAGTGGGAATCCCACGGGCATGGACGTGTGTGACATTTGGACATCTTCATTTAGATGCTGCACATTCAAATTTTACAAAATGGTTACTGGCAATTTATCAGATGCACAAATGATGTAATCTACACAATGTATTTACTTCTGATAACATGTGAATGCATGAGTGTTTATATACAGAGTGGTCCAGAAACCCTGGGCACATTTTGAAGAACGATACCTGCAACAAACAACTAAGTTTATTATTGTTCTTTGGTGCAAAACAAAACATGATTACTCGTTAAACAGTCTAATCAGTCTAATATACATGAAACAGATCAGTTCGAATGTTCAAACTGCACTCTGACACACACACACAGTTTTGCATGTTTCAGTCGTCAAGGCAGCAGTCTCTTTACGGATGAATTGTTTCAAGTCTCTAAGGGTCGTAGGATTCCTAGCATACACTTTGTGTTTGAGGAAACCCCAAAGGAAAAAAAAAATCAGTGTTGTTAAATCACAAGACCATGGCGGCCATTCAGCCGGACCACGACGGCCAATCCATTTGTCTGTAAAGTTCAAATCAAGAGCCTGGCGTACACTGGCAGCATAATGAGCAGGCGCACCATCATGCATGAACCACATTTGGCCATCATTGAGTGTAAATACATGCTGCTCCAACATTGGAAGGTAATTTGCAGCATTCACATTTTCTTCGAAAAAATATTGGTCCAACAATGCCTCCAGAAGAAATGTCTGCCCAGACGGACACACGAGCTTGATACTGGACAATGTGCTCAACAGTAAATGGTGGGTTGTCTACTGTCCATATCACGCTGTTATGACGATTTACAGAACCAGAAAAAGTAAACTTGGATTCATCTGACCACAAGAACCTGTTCTGCAAATCATTGTCCATATCCATCAACCCAAGCAATGTCTCACTGGTCTCAACACACCTGTCAAAATCATCCTCAGATAGTTGGTGATTTAATCTGGGTATGTATGGTTTCACATTAAGGTCTTTTAGTATTCTTCGAATCGATGATTGGCTTATGTTGGTGGCGTTTGATCAACGACGAGTTGATAATGGTGTGTTACTGTCAAGTTGTTGTACGTCCTGCTGGCAGTGAAGGAGAACAGAAAGCGTATCAGGCTTGAGAATGAAGATAAAAGAAAGAAGAAACATGCTACTGAGACTAACAGCAATGCAATCTGTTCCATCAACATCGGCTGTGGTTGATGATGATGATGATGAGTCTGAGATCGAAAGCTCCGATTCAGGGGACAATGAATTCAAACTCCAAAGTCCATCTTCTGCCAAACAGGTGAAAAAGGCTCCCATGAAGGTGATCACTCCAGCAATAGTGGCAACTCTGGACAGAGTAAATCTCTCAGATCGGCGTGCTATGTTTGTGGCCAGTGCTTTTGCACAATCTCTTGGTCATACCATTGAAGACATTTCTCTGTCACACAGTGGAATTCGTCATGCTCAAATTTGTGGAAGGGAAATAATGGCCACTGAAGAAAAGGCAAATTTCTCATGTAATAGCCCACTCCTACTACACTGGGATGGGAAACTGCTCCCTGATTATACTGGCAATCACAAAGAATCTGTTGATCGGGTAGCGATACTTGTAACTGGTATGAATACCGAGAAGTTGCTTGGAGTCCCAAAAATTCCCCAAGGCACTGGTGTAGCACAAGCAAATGCATGCATACAACTTCTTGAGGAGTGGAGTCAAACAGTTGGTGAAAGGCATAGTGTTTGACACCACTGCATCCAACACAGGGCTGAGAAACGGAGCATGTACCCTCATTGAAGCAGCTTTGGATGCTAAGCTTGTCTGGATTCCATGTCGTCATCATATGTTTGAAGTAATGCTCTCTGATGTTACAACTAAAGTCATAGGACCCACTAGCGGACCTGAGATCAGACTGTTCAAGAGGTTTCAGAAACAGTGGCCTTTAATTGACAAGAAGAGGTTCCAAGTAGGAGAACATAAAATATTTTCCGATAACTTTGTTGAACGTCAGAATATGATCCATTTTTATGCAGCTGCACTCAAAGAACAACACCCACATGATGACTATGAAGAACTTCTGAGACTATGCCATACATTTCTGGGTGGATGTGAGGCCAGAGAGGTGAAATTCCATGCCCCAGGAGCTATGCACAACGCCCGCTGGATGATGAAAGCCATATATGCTCTCAAGATGGTTCTCTTCAAAGACCAAATAAAGCTAACATCACGTGAAATGAAGGGAATCACACAGATTGCTCTTTTTGTTGCACTTGTGTATGCGAGATTCTTGCATGAGGCACCGCTACCCACAAAGGCACCTCAGATTTGCTTCTTCTTTCAACCCTTGATTCTTACCCAGATATGGTTGTCCGTGAAACTGCTGTCAAAGCATTCACTAGACACCTCTGGTATTTGTCAGAACACCTTGCTGCATTAGCTCTTTTTGATAGCCGGGTGGATGATGAGACAAAGGCAAAGATGGTGAAGAACTTCAAGCGGGCTCCAAAGACAAACAATCTTCATAGGATAGATGCTAAAGCCTTCAGGCTTTCTGACTCAGTGGACACCTACATCACAAGTCGATCTCTTGAATTATTTTGTGTTGTCATCTCAGTCTGACAAAGAAGTATCACTGAGTTTTCTGGAAAGGAGCCACACCTCTGGAACACAGACAACTCATACCAAGAGCTTGAGAAGAAGATACGCAGCATGAAGGTTATCAATGACTGTGCTGAGCAAGGTGTTGCTCTCATCCAAACTTTCCATGACACTCTGATCAAGAATGAAGAGCAGAAGCAATTTGTGTTGAGAGTTGTGAAACTTCATCGTGAAAACTTTCCAGTGTCAACCAAAGCCATCTTGTCAAAGAAGTAGGCAATGTTTTGAAACACACGTTTCTGAAAACAATGTTATGTAAAATCATTCAAATTATGTGTGTAATGAAATTGTGTCTAAGCTGAACCCAGGTGCTATGCTGGCTCCGACCACTGAGGGGCTTCCATAAGAACTCGGGCGGACATCGCTCCGATTCATTCCTGTGTGGTAGTGCATATACGAATGGTGTGTATTGCTAGATGTTCCAAACTTGCTTGTTGCTTGTATCAATTGTCGATTCATTATTACTTCTATGATAACGGTATACTGATATCACTCTTGCTGATTTCTTACAGGTGTTACGAGAGATCGATTCTGAATTCAACCTACTATTGGGACAATGTTGTAGATCTGATTTTTACAACAATTAATTCAGAATCGTCTCTTCGTCCTGAACGAGAACAACATGGCTCATAAGCTGATACAAGTTCCAATTCTCAGCGCAGACCCCCAAGCGTCGGACACGTCTGCACAATTGTTACACTGGTTGAAACTCCTGACCAATCATCTGAATGCGCAGGAGGAAATCACCGGTCATGAAGCTTGCTGTGTTGCAGTCCAAGGTGAACCATACTGTGTACATGTCTATCTCTCAGTGCGCTACGTACGATACTGCTGTGGCCGAGCTGAAACGTATTTACATCAAAACTTGGAGCGTGGTCTACACCCGACATCTGCTTGCGTCTTGTCGACAAGAACCCACGGAGACCATTGACCAATTCGCTCAAGACCTCCGACGATTATTGAAGGACTGTATCACTGAGGTTCGCACCCATGCACAAGTTTGTGATGATCTTGCTCGCGATGATTTTGTCTCAGGCATTAGATCCCAGGTCGTCAGACAAAGATTACTCGAAAAAGCCGATTCGACCCTAGAAACAGCCCTTCGGTTATCTCACATGTACACCGAAGCACAGGTACAAGCCGACGCGTATGAACGCCCATACGTCACTGCGGGGATATCCCGATCGACACGACCGGAGAGAGCTACCGCCGAGCTAGAGTATGCTGCATCTTCGCCGGAATTGGAGGCACCCGATGCGCTCGAGGACCCCGACCCGAGTTTGACAGCGGCCGCTGCAGCCGGACCCAAGCCAGGAAGTAACGCTAAATGCGATTTCTGCGGGAACTGGAACCATCTCAGGTCAGTTTGTCCGGCTAAGGAGGCGACGTGTCATTTGTGTTCGAAGAAAGGTCACTTTGCGAAAGTTTGTCGTTCGTCGCGGGGCCGGCGAACTCGCTCGACGCTGAATGTGCTTCTCTCTTCGTCCGCGGAACAAACAGCGCCTCGCGCGCCTCGCACGGCCTTGATTGGAATCGCCCCTCTCCGTGGGCCCCGAGCTGCGCGCTCGACCTTGATGAGACTTGCCGCGCCGACTAAAGAAGTCGCGCAATCACAACGGTACGCGGCTCGATCGTCCTTGACAGGAATTCTTTCGACGCCCAGCCAACTTCTGGGTTTGGCTCGCCGATCGGCGTACGCTGGCTTCGAATCTCCGCGCATGGCACGAGCGCCCTCTGGTGGCGGCACGACCGACCTACAATCCACTTTGACCACACGAAAGCTGGTATCTCCGCGTGTGGCACAAGCGCCCCCTGCCGACGGCTCGACTGGCCCACAAGCGACTTCAACTGCACGAAAGATATTAGCTGGCGTCGGATCTACACGCGAGGCTCGACCGCCACCTCTCGACGCCTCGACATCTGCAGGGCCACCTGGCCTGTCCCGCGCTATTATCCCACTCATGATTGAAGTAACTTTTGCAAATGCTTTAATTGACACAGGATCCACTGATAGTTATGTCAATTTTCGACTTGTTCAGAAGCATGGTTGGCCAGTTCTCAGGACAAAACGCAGAATCTTCATGGCTTCTCAAGGGCTATGGCTCAGCACTCGGGGGCAATGTCGACTGAAGCTTGTAATTCAGGGTCGAATGTTTCCGGATGTGCATTTAATGGTCTTACCAGCATTATGTGCAGAAGTTTTGCTAGGACACGATTTTCTCCGGCGACATGGGTGTTTGGAAATGGAATTTGGTGGTACTGATACTCTTGCTGTGTGTGCTCTTGCAGGGATGGAAATTGAGCCACTGTCGCTGTTTCACAATATGACTACTGACTGTACACCAGTTGCTGTTAAATCGCGACGCTACTCACGGGCTGACACGCAATTCATTGCGGAGGAGACTGCGCAACTACTAAAGGAAGGTATCATAGAACCTAGTCGGTCACCCTGGCAGGCCCAAGTTTTGGTGGTACGAACAGAATCACACCGCAAACGCAAGGTAATCGACTATTCGCAGACGATTAATCGGTTTACCCAATTGGACGCCTACCCACTCCCGGGAATGGATTCCCTGGTACGACAGGTGGCAGTACTCGGTCTATAGCACTCTCGATCTACGTAGCGCGTATCATCAGATTCCCATCTCCGCGGCAGATCGCATCTACACTGCGTTTGAATCCGGCCAGAGGTTGTACCAGTTCACCCGGCTACCTTTCGGGGTCACGAATGGGGTTGCGCGCTTCCAATGGGCTATGGACGACCTCATCGCTAAGGAGAATTTAACCGATGTCTTTGTTTATCTGGATAATCTCATGGTTTGCGGGTACGACAAAGAACATCATGATGCTAATCTGAAGCGCTTCCTCGAAGTTGCGCACAAGTATCGACTGACTATGAACGAGGCTAAATGTCGCTATTCTGCTCGCACGATAGATCTCCTGGGGTACACCGTGACCCATGGCTCTATCGCTCCGGATAAGGAGCGTCTGCGACCTTTGCTCGACATGGCCCAACCCCGGGATCATGCTTCATTGAAGCGTGCTCTTGGGCTGTTTGCTCATTATTCAAAGTGGGTTCAAAATTTTTCCGAGAAGCTTCGCCCGCTTGTGGATTGCGATGCGTTCCCCATGAGTCACACTGCTAAGGCCACTTTTCATGGCCTGAAGTCCGACATCGCTGGCGCCGCTGTGTCGACAATTGACGAAAACAAGTCCTTTGTTTTGGAAAACGATGCGTCAGACCACGCGATAGTTGCGACACTCTCTCAAGGGGGGTGCCCTGTGGCCTTCTTTTCAAGGACTCTTTCCTCCGCGGAACGGAGACATTCGTCTGTCGAAAAGGAGGCGTATGCCATCGTCGAGTCGATCAGGCGTTGGCGTCCCTATTTGCTCGGACAATGTTTTCAAATTATCACAGATCAACAGAGTGTTGCCTTTATGTACGACACGCAGCATGCTCAACGCATTAAGAATGAGAAAATCACTCGCTGGCGGATCGAGCTCACCGATTTGTTACAAAATCAAATATCGCCCGGGGCGGGATAACCTCGTTGCCGATGCTTTATCACGGCCTGCGATGTGTGCGAGCCTCACCTCTTTTGAGGATCTGCGCGTTCTTCATGACACCTTGTGCCATCCCGGCGTGACGCGTTTCGCTCATTATGTGTGCAGTCGTAACTTGCCCTATTCCGTTGTGGATGTTCGTCGGCTCTGTCGCACTTGTTCCGTTTGCGCTGAACTCAAACCTCGCTTCTACAACCCTCCGATGGGTACGCTGGTCCAAGCCACTAGGCAGTGGGAGAGATTAGCGATGGACTTCAAAGGACCCCTGCCGGCTTCACCGGCTTCAAGTAATTCTCGTTATCTCCTCACGATCGTTGACGAGTTCTCGAGATTCCCTTTTGCTTTCCCGTGCGGTGATAAGTCTGCTGCTACGGTTATCCGGTGCCTGCGGAACTTGTTTTCTATGTTTGGGAATCCGGCCTATGTGCACACCGATCGAGGCGCGGTGTTCTTGTCCCAGGATGTGAGGAACTTATTGCTCCAGCATAATGTCGCTTCTTGCTATACTACTCCATATAGGCCACAGGCGAATGGACAGGTAGAACGCTTTAATGGCATAAAATGGAGGGCTGTTACACTGAGGCTTAAGTCCCGCGGACTAGGACTGGACCAATGGGCTTGGTCGCTACCTGGGGCATTAAGCTCGATCAGGACTTTATTGTGCACCGCTACAAATCAAACTCCCCACGACCGTATGTTTCGTTACCCACGGCATTCGGGCAGTACCCGACCTTTACCGGGTTGGCTTGCTGAGCCGGGACCGGCTTTTCTCAAACGCGCGGTTCGCCCGAGTAAATATGACCCGCTTGTGGATAAGGTGCATGTTCTCCAAGCCAATCCCGAGCACGCTCATGTGCTGTTGCCCAATGGACGGGAGTCTACGGTCTCGGTACGCCATCTGGCTCCATGCGGGGATGTTGATGAGCCGGCTTACGACACAGTTGATCCGACAATGGAGCATCTACCGGCCTCCCCAACACTACATGCACCCGATCAGGCTGGCCCTGTGGGGCCACCACCGTCACCCGATTTAGGCGGATACTCCGATGCGGGGGATTCCGGCCTTGGGGATGTGGTACCCGGTGGTTACCGGACCCGCGCCGGGAGAGAAATGCGCCGCCCCGACCGCTATGGTTGGACTGACTGACATGGACCGTTACTAACTGATTACTCTGCTACCATGCTTTGCTAGCTTGATTTCAGCCCCAGTGGTAGTGTAGTTTTAACGGAGGGGAGAATGTAATGAAATTGTGTCTAAGTTGAACCCAGGTGCTATGCTGGCTCCGACCACTGAGGGGCTTCCATAAGAACTCGGACGGACATCGCTCCGATTCATTCCTGTGACATTTATCCTGTGTGGAAGTGCATATACGAATGGTGTGTATTGCTAGATGTTCCAAGCTTGCTTGTTGCGTGTATCAATTGTCGATTCATTATTACTTCTATGATAACGGTATACTGATATTACTCTTGCTGATTTCTTACAGGTGTTACGAGAGATCGATTCTGAATTAAACCTACTATTGGGACAATGTTGTCGATCTGATTTTTACAACAATGTGTATTCTGATGTTTACTTTGTTTTAATTGTTCTGATAGATTTGTTTTATCGTCTCTGATAGATATTTTATATTTTCTGATGGATGATTTATTTTTTCCGATAAATGATTTTTTGTCAAATTAATACATGAATGTTTAATCTACTGCTTTGTTTTTAATCTTAATTTGACCATATGAATGAACATTGAACAATGAACAATTGAACATACATGTACATTGTACAATGGCACATTGTACATAATTATGAGTTTACAAACAAACAACAATAACAATAATAAATAATCTGAGTAATTGAAAATAGATAATTATCTATGAATTGATGTATGATGCTAAAAATTCTGTATCTTATTATTCATTAAAATTTGTCAACATTTTGAGCAACCTCTAAATATTGTCCAATCAAGCTCAAATTTTCACCACAAACTACTTTCTTCAATAGGAATAGGGGCAGGCAGGCTTGTGGAGAAATGAAAATCCAATCTTCCAATTTTTGAACCACCCTAATATATATATAAATGTATATATACACAGACTTGGCATTTAATATGGAATATATTTTTTCCTTGACTTGGATTTACTTTCTGAACTCAGTATATCAATCTGGTTAGTTTATTTTACCCTTCGGTGATGTCTTTGTTGAAAGAACCATGTCACTGATTGTCTTTCGCAGCAAGAAGTCAATAACAGGATTATATCACAGGTGGCGTGACAAAATGTAAGGACAGGTACATTTGACGATTGGCTTCACAATCGGGTATATAAGGGTTGTTGCGTTCTGTATTAGTGGAAAACAACTGCTGCACATCTACAAAAGTTATTGCCGCTTCCTCTGGAGATGGTCCGTCAACTTGACAATGCTGTTTGTCACGGAGTGGTGGCTTTACGAAATTCTGGCATGAAACAGCATGCTATTGCTCGGCAGTATGGCATCACTCAAGGTCAGGTGTCAAAGATCCTGAAACGAAATGCTCAGAGGGGTGTCCCTACTCCAATACCGAGGCCAGGACATCCACGCAGAACCACAAGAAGAGATGATCGCCAGCTGCACCGGTTAGTCTGCAATGGCCGTACCAAGTCAGATAATCGGCTTAGGGCTGAGTGGCAGCAACTGACAAATGTGCCTGTATCCAGAAGGCTAGTCAACCAATGACTGGTTCAAGCAGGCTATCGTGCCAGGCGTCCCCTGAGAAAGCCACGCCTGACCAGACAACACAGCCAGCGCCGATGGCAGTGGGCCAGAGAGCACCGTCAATGGCAGCCAGGACACTGGAATCACGTGACCTTCAGTGACGAGTCTAGATTTCTGGTCTATCGTCAAGATGGCCGCGTCCGAGTGCGCAGACAAGTGCATGAAGCCCACAACGAAGATTGTATAGTGCCAAGAGTCCAAGCTGGAGGTAGCGGGGTGACCGTTTGGGCTGCTTTTCATGCAGGGGGCAAAACTGACCTGGTTGTTCTGAATGGAAACCAGAACCAGTTCAAGTACAGGGTCATTCTGGAAGAAACATTGCTTCCATTTGTTCGTGCAGCCTTTCGAGGAAACTTTGTCTTCCAAGATGACAATGCCCGGCCTCATCGTGCTCGCATGATCCAACACTTTCTTGCTGACTGTGGTGTAGAGCGTATGGAGTGGCCTGCCATGTCCCCGGATATGAATCCGATCGAGAACTTGTGGGCAGAATTAACGCGTCAAATCGACAACTTGGACCAGCAGCCCACCTCTGTGCGTGAATTGCAGCAGACTATTGTCACTGCATGGCAAGCGATTCCTGTCCAAACATTGGCAAATCTCGTGAACAGCATGCCTCGACGTGTACGTGCTCTCCTGAATGCTCGTGGGGGTTACACGAAGTACTGAACTGTAATTTTACTGTCCGTAATCCCAGTCATAATTTCGCTTTTGTTTTTGTTGAAATTTTTTTTGGCTAATGTGCAAAATAAAGAGATACTTCTGGAAAACATACAGAAGTTTAACACAGTACTGTCCGTGAATTGAGTTCGATATCAGTTTACATCACTTTCAAGGATCAATTTATTTGCTTCGAAATGTCAAATGTGGTTTTTCTTTCTTTTAAAGGTCACATTAACAAAATCTAGAATAATTTCAACATAATTCCAATGAACTTTTGGTTCTAGGTCATCTTGAAAAGTAAGTTCACCCCCACAAAAAAAATATTCCATATTAAATGCCAAGTCTGTATATATATATATTTGACGCGGTCTCTCGCGCCAAGTCTGTATATATATTGCGGTTCTCTCGCCGGCCTTCTTCCCCTTATCAAGGGGGATTAATCCCCTTGTCTTTACTGGGCCTTGGCGGAACCGAGACTTATTACGTCCTTTCCGGGCGAGCGCAAAATAGGGTTTTGGGACCAAATTCTCGCTCGTACCTAAGTACTCGCGCCGCCACAGAAACGAGGTAGCAAGCCTCGCATGAACCACGTGAGGTTGGAGTACGCCGAGTGGTTTGCGTACACGTGATCTGCGCAGTCTTAACTAGTGGAACCCGATTGCAGCGATCTTATTCGTGCCACGCTTAGTCAATTGGAGAAATCACGGGAACGATCAAATCAAGTAGAAAGGAAGAACAGATGGGTTTAATGATTCCCACACTTATTTACAGTTCAGGACGAAGAGACACAGAGAAATCCTTATACAGTCTTAACTTATCCCTGGACAACGGGCCCGTCTCACACACACACACAGGGGATTGCAGATGTCGATGTTCACAAACGCGCCGATGTGGTCGTCCCGGATCGGCCCCGTCCGGCTCTCCGTGGTCCACGTGCGTCCCGCGAAGATGGTGATCGGCGAAGACAGGGACTCGTAGCGCGCCTCTTGAACAAAGGAGATATCGGGCGGAACGGCAAGGGGCGGACTTTTATGGCAAAGGGCGGTTACTCAGCCATTCTTATGCAAGTGCGGCAAGGCGCATCAAGCTCATCAAGCCCCGCGCGTTCTGGCTGTAATGATCAAGTTCCCTTTAATGTCTTCCTCTCTCCCGGCAAGTCCTCCGCTTCAGTCCTTTCGAGGGCTTTGTGCATCGGGTTATATAGGCACGACCCGCGAACCTTCTGGAACTCAGCAGACTCTTCTCACCACGCCCTCTGATGCCACCACCTCTGAGCCCTGATTGGCGGCTCATGCTTACCGTCATCGCTCCTGCCGCTCTGCCTCGACTCCGCCCCGATCATCCTCTGCCTCCCTCGTGTTAATTCGCCCAAAATGAACCAACGTTAACAAACTGTATTGAGGTTACGGACGTATGGTGATCGGTGGCAGTAGGGCCTATTTTCCTGGCTTTACACAACGCAGAATTAACACTGGAAAGGGCCTATTCTCACACATACTAAGAAATAACTATACTACAAATGAGGCTACGTGTTGCTTGTGTGACTATCTATGGGGGACAGACTTTAACCTTTATTGAACTCACTGTGCAAACCTCAAAACCGTAGCACTGCCCCCCTTCCTCGTCAGACTCGTACCCGAGTCGAACCTACACAAGTGGGAACGACCGGTTTTAAGCAAGAGTTGGGACTAACTTTTAATTATGTGTGACACTTAGATGTGGTTCCCCCTAGCATTTACTCTAACCTGTGTATATGACAGTTTTACAACACTAGATATGTCCCACCTACTGCGTTGTGTAACTAACTCTAACAGACTCGCACCCACAATTAACCGAATTGCGGAATTATCTTCAAACTGCCCATAAAGCCAGTGGACAGCATCTATTATTTACAAGCACAAAACCTACTTATTTACAGTTCTATAACCCAGGACCTGTTCTTTGTGGAAAGAAGATTGGAGGGGAGAGAAAGCACGTCATAGCACCAATACACAAAACACGTTTCAAAAAGTTCACATTTGCTGCTGGTGGCTGGCATCTTCTGTCTTCCTGCATCTTCTTGCTTCCTGCATGTCGCATCTTCTGTGTGCAATAAAGCTTACCATTCTTCTTTCCTGGCACACCAAGAATAAAATGTACAAAAACCTGTGTTCGTTTTATTAATTCCTGGCCAAGCAAGGCCAACCTTATGTGGTCCGTCTGCGTGACATTGACGCCACTCAAAAACCAGTGGTCCGAAGATGCAAGGTAAGTTTGCAGCAAAGTACTGCTCAGCAAAGTGTAAGGCCACAAAACGTGTGGTCCATGTGTAATGTGGTGCAGCAAAGTGTCTGTAGTAGCAAATGCTGTACACGTGCAGCAAAGTTATAATAAAGAATACGGCAGCAAAGTGCAGCGCAGTTCATCTGCACGGGTGTAGCAACGGGCAGCAGGGGTGCTGCACAGGCGCAGTGAGGTGCAGCTGCACAGTTCGAGTTGCTGCACAACTCCTCCTCCAAAGTGGGTCCATGGGTGGGGAGGAGAGACAAAGCACAGTCAGCAAAGCAGAAAGGGCGCAAAGGTACACATCAATACGAGGCAATGCAGCATGAGGGGCGCGGAAGAGCGAGCATAGCAAACTCGTCCCTAACCGTCCGTACCCCCCAATGTCAGCTTACACTACCCTTGCCCTTCCCTGTATTTACAAATTCGTCACTACGTCCTGTCTCCCATATCCCCCTCTACTCCAAATTCATCTCCCAATCCCTCCCAGGAAGGAAGGAATGGAACAAACACATTGTCTCATCACGTCGAGATGCGTCTCACTTACTCAAATCGTTCACATAGTCCTGGTGTGGAGTTCCGTCACCTTGGTGAATGGATGCGGATGGGGCGAAGGGAATTCTCTTCCTAACTACACTAGTTACCTTAACTCATTTAAACTACCCGGGGTCCTGCCCGGCCAATTGGCATCTTTAAACGATGTGGTTCTAGAAACCAATTCCCATTGACCACTCTGCGGCGCCCTACGAATTTGGGTCTCACTCCCCAATTTTTCAATCTGTGCCCTTGCACAATTTCGGGGCTGGGTCGTGTGGCTCCACTAGCAGGTCTACTTACCTGTGCACCTCAGCCACCTGAGCTTACCTTGCTCCTTGCAACTACCTAAATTGGGGAAGGCCCCTACTGGCTCTCTCACCCCCTGATGCCCTCCTCGGCATTGGGCTACCCGGGTCCTCTCCTGGGATCCTCGGGCCCCACTCAACTACTACACTAACTGGCTCCGAGAGCCTACCTGCGGCCTCACCTGGCCGACAGACTACCAGTGGCGGAGTGCCCCAATAACCACATGCACCAACAAAGCCCACACGCCCAGCCATTTCATACTCGTGCACCCAACCAAGCACTTCATGCCACTTCCCGCACCACAGGTGTCAATATCCAAACAATTTACCTAAGCCCTCTACCTGACTTTAAACTACCCACCCCGGGTATTCGTGAAGGGGTCCATCTCCCCCCATTCACTCCTTCGCACCATGCATTCCACACCTTCTATCTCACACCAAGCATTCCACACCAAATATTCTCACACACACCAAGTTCTCTTGCACACCTCTTGTGCTCACACACCTGTTCCCCACTTGCACACCATGCAAGTCAATTCACACCCCTCAAACACAATTCCATTTGTCTCCATACACAATTCCTCACACACACAGCATCATCTAGCTGACTACTTCCCCTAACACTCGTGCTTCCCCGTCTTCCCTTACACTAAACAATCCCTTCGTCGTTGTCAACCACCTAATCTCTCTACGTCCCCTCTTCCTGTACAAAAGTCACTACTTAAATCTTGTCCTCTACAGTCATTTACTAAATCCCTAACAATTATCCTAGCCCGCCCTCAGCTAGCTTTCACTGCCATCCCCATAATCTAATGCGCATGAGCCCCAAATCGTGTGAGGAATGGCAAAACCACCACTCCCCCACGCCGCGTACCATTCGCCAACACTATGGCTATCTGTCCACTGTACTATGAGCCTCTCCGTGCGGAAATACATTTTCACAGCTCGGCTTCGAAAAGCCGAGCGATGCATGCGGGTGGGTTTGTCGCCTGTTGGTTGGGTCCGTCCGGCATTTTCGATTCAGGGGAGGAGGCATGTTTGGGCCAAGGTTCAGGGCGCCATCCCTGTGTGAGGCCTTGCGGTCCAATGCACGATGGCCCAACCGCCCACGGTCGGAGCACCGCAGCCGCCAGGGGGCGCGGCTCTGACCTCTCCTTCCTCCCCTTGAACCATGCCGATCGCCGTTCCCGCCACGCGCGGCACCGACCATACAGGGCGGGACCCGGCACGAACCGTGCACGCCGGTCCTTGTGAGACCGCTGCGGCAACGATCCCCACAGCACACAAAGCACACCACGCACCGAGGGTTCGCGTCGGCTATACGTCGTGCTAAACGCTACCCCAGTCTGCGTCGATGCTCGGGCCGCATTCTCGCCCCACGCGACCCGTTCCTCACTCACACAACGCGGCGCTCCAGCGCCTCCCATACATTCCCGAACACACTTTTCCTCCACACACTCCTTTACCGCACACTTTCCTGTTACACACTCTGTAACACAATCGGCCATCGCACACCCTCCTCCGTTACGTACTCCGTAACGTCCACGGGTGTGCACTCTCCCTCACTCTCCTCATCGACACACTCTTCCCACTCACATTCCGGTGTACACTCGTGCTCCGGTGCACACTTCCCTCGCACACGCGCGCCATTCGCTTGCGTACACCGCACAAAGGACCTTCCACGAGCGCCCGGGTTGCGTCTCGATCCCAAGCGCGCAAAAACCTTTTCCCGCCATACACACCCCTGCTCACCTTAGGGACCCTCTTCCACGGAAGCACCACCTGCAAACCTTCATTGGGATTAGCAACCCCAACATCACGGTGCAAATGCAGACTTTGAGTGCATTCCAATTTTTCCTCCTGCGATATATTTTCTAACTCTGCCGTCTCTTTGGCCCCAATTTCAACTATAATTTATTTTTCCTCGACGACCGCCAGCACCAATAAAATTTATTTTCCCAATTCGACGGCCGTCGGCTTTTCCACACCCCGAGTCGCGATTTCTATCCCCTCGGTCAATTCAGCTATGCCTCGCTCAAGCTCGCTCCCTACGCGTTCCTCGCACCGCGTTACCTCGTCGCGTACCAATACGACTTCCTCGCTCAACCTGCGCCCTCTGTCCTTCCCGGCTTTCTTCGTGTCCTTCTCCGACGCCGCCATAAATTTTTCCATTTCCCGGGTGGCTTTGTCCCCCATTTCCTTCAATTGGCTACCCATTTTGCTTTCCAATTCATTTTTCACCTCTTTCAATTTATCACCCATTTCTTCCATTTTTTTCTCTTGGATGCCCATCTTCCCTTTTATTTGATTTATGTCGTTCTTTTGGGCATCCATTTTCGCATTCAGTTCGCCCTTCGTTTCTTTCATTTGACCACCCATTTTTTTTCATGTTCCGGGTGGATTTTTCACTCTGGGCATCCATTTTTGCCATTATTTGGTCCATAAAAAAATCGCATGTACCCTGGTATCGCGGGCTCGGCTTCCGCCCCCACGTGCGAGGCGCCGCCATTTTCTTCCCCTGCTGCTGGCCCCTCAACAATGTCCTCCTCCTCGCCCAATTCTTCCCGGGGGTCCTGGGTCATTGATTCCTCCTTATCTACCTCCTCTTCTACCCCCACCAGCATTCGATCGCTTTGGCTAGCCATGGCAAGAATTAAAATTTTTGATTTTAAAACTAAATTTCGGTCGCTTGTGATTTTGGGCCGAATCGTTCAACAAAAATTTAGTAGGGTTCCAAATCCCACTCCCCGACACCAATTGTTACGACCAATATGTAAAATTGGTGTCCAAAATTTGGTCTAAAATTCTTTGTCCCCGGTTCCAAATCCCCACTCCTGACTACCAATTGTTGCGGTTCTCTTGCCGGCCTTCTTCCCCTTATCAAGGGGGGATTAATCCCCTTGTCTTTATTGGGCCTTGGCGGAACCGAGACTTATTACGTCCTTTCCGGGCAAGCGCAAAATAGGGTTTTGGAACCAAATTCTCCCTCGTACCTAAGTACTCGTGCCGCCATGGAAACGGGGTAGCAAGCCTCGCACGAACCACGTGAGGTTGGAGTACGCCGAGCGGTTTGCGTACACGTGATCCGCGCAGTCTTAACTAGTGGAACCCGATTGGAGCGATTTTATTCTTGCCACGCTTAGTCAATTGGAGAAATCACGGGAACGATCGAATCAAGAAGAAAGGAAGAACAGATGGGTTTAATGATTCCCACACGTATTTACAGTTCAGGACGAAGAGACACAGATAAATGCTTATACAGTCTAAACTTATTCCTGGACAACGGGCCCGTCACACTCACACTCGCACAGGGGATTACAGATGTCGATGTTCACCAACGCGCCGATGTGGTTGTCCAGGATCGGCCCCGTCCGGCTCTCCGTGGTCCACGTGCGTCCCGCGAAGATGGTGATCAGCGAAGACAGGGACTCGTAGCGCGTCTCTTGAACAAAGGAGATATCGGGCAGAACGACAAGGGGCGGACTTTTACGGCAAAGGGCGGTTACTCAGCCGTTCTTATGCAAGTGCGGCAAGGCGCATCAAGCTCATCAAGCACCGCTTGTTCTGGCTGTAATGATCAAGTTCCCTGTAATGTCTTCCTCTCTCCCGGCAAGTCCTCCGCTTCAGTCCTTTCCAGGGCTTTGTGCATCGGGTTTTATAGGCACGTCCCGCGAACCTTCTGGAACTCACCAGACTCTTCTCACCACGCCCTCTGACGCCACCACCTCTGAGCCCTGATTGGCGGCTCATGCTTACCGTCATCGCTCCTGCCGCTCCGCCCCGATCCTCCTCCGCCTCCCTCGTGTTAACTCGCCCAAAATGAACCAACGTTAACAAACTGTATTGAGTTTACGGACGAAGGTGATCGGTGGCAGTAGGGCCTATTTTCCTGGCTTTACACAACACAGAATTAACACTGGAAAGGGCCTATTCTCACACATACTAATAAATAACTATACTACAAATGAGGCTACACGTTGCTTTTGTGACTATCTATGGGGGACAGACTTTAACCTTTATTGAACTCACTGTGCAAACCTCAAAACCGTAGCAATATATATATTTTGTCTTTTGACATATTTTGTCAAAACCGTAGCAATATACACCACTGTGTGCGCTACATAATGAGGTGTTTTTACGGCGGCCAGAGTGCAAATCCTGCCACCAACCTCCTTGACAGAGAACCCAGTACCTGGTACTCATTTCGCCGACCTTGGAAGGATGACAGGCTGAATCAACCCCACCTGGTATTAATTTAACAGCTGAAGAGGATTCAAACTCAGGACCTCAGGATCCCAAGCCCGCCGCCCTAACCATTAGGCCAACACCAGGTATAATGCATGTGCATGCACATGGAAATTACAGTTTGAAATGTGTCATTGCACCTGATGTAAAATGCGACTTCAAGAGCTCAAATCCTCTCCGTCTCTGCCCCCATCCCTCCCACATCACGCACAGTGCACAGGGGAGAGAATCACACACAGGGAGAGGGGGAGAGTATCACACACAGGCGAGATGAGAAGAGGATCACATGCAGGAGAGGGGAAGAGGATCATACACAAGGGAGAGGGGGAAGAGGTTCACACACAGGGGAAATGGGGAGTGGATCACACACAGGAGAGGGGGAAAGGATCACGACATTCATTGGTGGTCTCGTTCTGTTACCTCGTTCTTTTATTCATTTTGGAAATGGCAGTTACAAATGCCCCTCTGCAACTCATTGAGACAGCGCTGACATAAAGAAGCAGGAATGACCACCCTCATGCCCCACATTACTCAACCTTGAGCTAAAGACAGCTCGGACGCACGTGACACATATGGAGCATATTCTGACGTCGAGAGCAACTCGCACCAAGAACCTGACAAACACGTGACAGCACGGGATCACGATGAACGGCAGTGGCCACTTCCGCAGCAATTACCGGACGAGATTCAGTCTGTTCCAGTATGAACACCTCGACCTCAGGTGCAGGTTCGGCACCGGCCTTTGGAGAACGAAGCTCCACCCCTCTCCACACATGCAGAGTACCTAATAATTGCTTTTAATTATGACTACGTCTCAAGAATGAAACATTCCGACTATTTCAAGAATATAGCTCAAATGGAAAAATCACTGGGAAAAAGTCTTAGGGGTGGTGAATAAGAACATTACATTACATTACACTCTGTCCAGCGAAAACCAAAATTACTCGAAGTTACAGCATAGAAAATGACATTTTTAAAATTAAAGATTTCTAAATAAATAAAGATTTCCTGGAAAGCAAATCCAACAGAAGGAAATCTCATTTCCTTTCACAAAGCCCGAAACAAGCGTGTGTCCACCCTCAGGAGAGCCAGGAAACAATATCTCTCCGTTCTCAAGACCGACCTCTCTTATCTGTCTCCCTCTTCCAAATCCTGGTGGCATCTGGTCAAATCTGTTTCTGGTGTTTGTTCCCCCCCCATCCCCTCCCTTACCTCAAACGGCTGCACAGCTGACTCCGCACGTGAAAAAGCTGAATGCCTCAACTCTGTGTTTGCCTCTAAATCTTGTGTCCCAAACCCATCCCTCTCTGTACCCACCGTACCCAGTTGTACCCAGCTGCTCCTGGACTCTGTGTCCTTTCCTCCTGACAAGGTGGAAAAGTTTCTGTCAACCCTCGACTCTGATTCTGCAACTGGACCTGACGGCATCAGCCCACGGGTCCTAAAATCCTGTTCTTCCGCTCTTTCACTCCCTCTCTCTGTTCTCTTCACCCTCTCTTTTGCTCAAGGTCAACTGCCATCTGCTTGGGAATCAGCCAACATCACCGCTTTACACAAAAAAGGTGCAAAAACAGATCCTAGTAACTACAGACCAATCAGCCTTCTCCCAATTATCAGCAAAGTCATGGAATCCATCATTGCTTCAGATATGAAATCTTTCCTCTTCTCCAATGGCTTGATCTCTGATCATCAATTTGGTTTCAGACCAGGTCACTCTACTCTGGACATGCTGCTTCTGCTGTCTCAACAATGGATGGAGGTCCTCAATGCCAAACAGGAAATTAGAGCGGTCTCCCTCGATACATCACGTGCCTTCGATACGGTCTGGCACCCCGCTCTGCTCACCAAACTCTCCTCCTTTGGTATCCATGGAAATCTCCACGCATGGCTGGCGGACTTCCTCTCTAGTCGTCGTCAACGTGTGGCCCTGAATGGGTTTCTCTCATCTCCTCTTCCTGTTCAGGCTGGAGTTCCCCAAGGCAGTGTTCTGGGCCCTGTGCTTTTTCTGGTCTTCACCAATGATCTCTCCGACTCTCTTGAAAATCCTCTCTATCTCTTTGCTGATGACTCCACTCTCTGCTGCTCCATTCCTCATCCCTCAGATCGGCAGTCTGCAGCCTCCTCACTCTCTGCAGACCTGGACAAAATCACTGACTGGGCAAACAAGTGGAACATGTCTTTCAATCCTGACAAATCTCACACTCTTACAAGGTCTCTCCGAAAAGACCGACTGGAAAACCCTCCCATCCACTTTCTGAATAATCCTCTCCAAGAAGTTCTGTCACTCAAGCTTTTGGGTCTCACAATCTGCCATGATCTTCCCTGGGAAAACCACATTTCAAATCTGGCCTCCAAAGCCTCCAGCTCTCCTCCAGCTCTCTCTGGGATCTGTCCCCCAAATATTCCTAAAGGTCGCATAAGATCTGCCTGCAACCCTCTTATGGTTAAACTGCCAAAATCACGACTCTCTGCTCACCTTCACTCTTTCATTCCTCTTTTCTCCCGCCTCTGGAACAAACTCCCCCACTCCCTTCAATCCCACTCCTCCCTCCAGGTCTTTAAAACAGCTGTTCACCACCATCTCTTATCTTCCCCCATCCAAAACCTTGATCTTTTCCACCCCCGCTAATTCACCCCAGAGCCCTTGCAGTGTTCATATGTTTTATACCTCTCCCACCTCCCCCCAAGCCCTCCCCCTCCCACATTTCTCCCGATGTCCCTGCTCTCAAATGTTGTGTTTGTGTCCTTCCCCCTCACCCCATCTTGTCTGCCGCTCCCCTTGTTTTTTGTGTTTTGTGTGTCGGTTTGACTTTTTGTGTGATTAATGTTAGCTCTTTCACGAGCCTCGATCTTGTATACAAAACAAAAAAAAAATCTTCTACTTCTTCTTCTTCTTCTCCTCCTCTTCTTTTTCCCTATATAAGGCATGAAATCCAATGGCAACAATATTTTCCCTTGCCCATGATACTATATTCCCACCTGCCTCTGTCGTTGTCTCTCTGTCAGTGCCACCGTCTGAATGAATGAATGAATGATCGTTTTAAGGCCATTTTCCCCGCTGGAGCGGGGGTTAGCCTTACGCAGTGCCACCGTCTCCAGACCGTAAATGTAGGCCGGCATTACACAAGTCACCATAACTTTCCCTTCCAATTTCCTTGATATATTTGTCTGTAATCAATCCCTCGACCATCATCCAAAGCATTTTCACCCACCTGAATCCTCCACACCTCTGCATTGGGCACACGTGATTGCAAAAACCCCAACTCCCACTGCGCTGGCGGACGAGCTAATAGCAATAATCAGGGAAGTCAAATAATAATATTGTTGTGGATATGAGAATTGTGTTTTTTTATTGTGTAATGAATTGTAAAGACCACCCTCCTTCCTCCAGTTGTTGTGTATAAAGGTCAAAGGGTGTCCCTTAGTTAGGTCATATACAATCACGTAGCCAAATCATAATCACGTAGCCAAATCAAATCATAATCATACAATCACGTAGCCTCCTTGTTGGTAGTTATTTCCTTATTCTGTGTATTAGGTTAAGGCTCTGTTTTCCACTAGTTAACACTGCATTGCATCGAATTCAAACAAGGTAGATTCCCTGCACATCCCCCCTTTCGTCAATTGCCAATTGCACTGGGCGGTTTGCTGCATTCGCCACTGCTGCCCTTTGGCTGGGGCTCGCTCGAATCGCCCCAAAACCTCCATTACGCACACAGTCAAGTTGGGAAGGAAAGGCGTGTCTCCACCTCGTCATCGGAGGGTGGGGCCAGGAGAGCCCCTACAACCAAACAAGCACGAGGGGTTTAGCTTGAGAGGGCGGAGGAAGAACGATCGGGGAGGTTCGAAAAGGTTAGAGGGTGTGGCCGATATAACCCGCAGCGGGACGCTCCCCACAGCAGATGAGTCCTGGGAAAGCACGCGACGTCCCCACGGCGGCACGAAGAGACGATTAAGTTCAAGAGAGAGAGAGAGAACCCGTCACGCCAGACCCCCCACCAGCAGCTTTGGCCCGACCAGCAGCTTTGACTCGACCAGCAGCTTTGGCTCTACCATAGTGCTGTTAGCCAGATTCAAAATCCCGTCTCGGAACCGTCTCGATAAATTTTCAATTTTCATAACGGGATCTCGGATCGGCTCGGTTCCCGGAAAAGAAAAGAAAAAAATAAAAATAAAAAATAAAAATAAGGCTTCAAAAATTATGGAATTTCATTACAATATATAAACAACAATGAAAAAAATTCATTTCTGATGTCGAGTACTTAAATTCCGACTTAGCTTCCATTTACCGGGATGAAATAAAATACACCGCCGACATGCAGATGATCGGCCACCGATGGGACCGGGTTATCTCATTACAGTTTGTATTGTCGTGTAATTTCTTGCTCGGAATGTCAGAGAGAGGGAGAAAATGTTTCTGCCCAGGCATATTCGAGTCCCGGTTGGAGTTTCATTATCATTTTGTGAGTTGTGATCGCCAAGGGGCTCGCTCCCCCCCCCCCCCCCCCCCCGGCCACGTTCCCCTCCCCTCCCCCGCCCGGCAATGCCGGGTACTTCTGCTAGTAAATTATAAAGCAGGCGGTGTAGTGATCACCCCCCCCCCCCCCCCCCCTCCTTATTTTGACTCTGTGACTAAAGTAAACGTAATCAACTTATCAGGCCTAAAGTGGAGATAAGATAACCAAAATACTTTCACATTCAAACCGTCACACCAAACCCCGAGGGATTCTTACAATTTATAGATTTAGCGTTGCAATTAAACATAAACGTTCATCAAAAACTCATTTCATAAAACTACATAATGTATTGTACTTATATTAATACATTGTGTGTAGAATAATCCGTTATAAACGTGTTTTTAATCTAAATAAACATCGTCCCTCCAATCACGGGGCTCGAGCGAGTCCCTCGATATTAATGTGCAAAAGACCATAGCAACCACATTCCGTAACTCGTCTCCAAGGACGGACACGTGACCGCAGCGGGGCGAGGCGGAGTGATACAGCGGAAGGATTTAACGGTTTAAATGAAGCCGCGATGCGGCAGATTTTCATTGTGACCTTCATCCTGATGTCGTTACTTCCGCCACCAAAGGTGGATGGAGGTTATGTTTTCACTCCTGTCTGTCCGTTTGTTTGTGAACACAATATCTCAAAAAGTTGTGGACTGATTCGGACGAAATTTTGTGGAGATGCAGCGTGTGTGACAAGGACGGCATGATTAGATGTTGGTGAAGATCCGGATTCGGAATTCGGATTCGTTTGCAGTGCATTGTTTGTTGACAAGGGGAAAATCCTGGAACAGTGAGTTTACTTTATCTGTCATCGTTTGTGTCAGTTCAGCTGCACTTGCGAAAAATGATGCTTGTGCAGAAGCAGAGTAATGAAAGCAAGGCTCAATAAAGGCCTCTATTATGGAAAATATCTGCAAGAAGTTGGAATTTTAACCGGGATTTTTTTACCGAGAAATTGCGTCAATCAATTTATCTCGGGACCGTCCCGAGACCGTCTCGAAAGCCGAAACCGCCGGGATTTCGTCCCGGTCTCGGCTCGGTTGACAGCCCTACTCTACCAGCAGCTTTGGCTCCACCAGGCAGCTCCGACCCGTTACCCCGCGGGAACCAGGATCGGTGGCATCGGTGGCCGTCGAGGTCCAGCCCGACGTCCCGTGTGGGATCAAGCTCCAGCCAGCTCCGTGCCTTCCTCCCCTTCTCTGCCATCCCAAACCATTCCTGCCATCATCCCTCGTGTAAGTGTGCTTGTAGTCTGTCTTTTGTCTTGTCCTGGGGTATAAGTTAAGTCTGTATAAGCTAGAAATTGCACTGTGTCCTTCTGGTCCGTCCCTCTGTCTGCATTATTTTATTATCCTTCCTTCTTCCTTGGTTTCTTTTGGTTGTAAATAGTAGTAATAAATTATATTCGTATTTACTACTTCTGTCTTCCTCTTCTTCACATCCGTCGTCTTTGTCTTTTCCCCATTGAATACCTGTGGCACGATTTGGCCAACGTTCAGGATCGGGTTAGTCTTTGTTAACGGTTCGTGCCGCGGCTGCCATCCGCTCGGCAAATTAACATCTTATCCGCGGTCGCGAACGAAGCTGCTCACCTGCCTCTGGAGGGAGCTTGTGCAGCTTCAGGGACCACGTCGGTCAGTCACAAACGAGGGGACTAATCCCCCCTCGAGAAGGGATCCGAGGCCGACGTTGGGTTCCGTAACATTTGGTGTCGGGAGCGAGATTCGGACCTGAAGCGCGAATAGCGCACTCAAATTTCGAGTGGGCCGAAATTTACTTTTATTTAACATCCTAAATTTGAAAGTCGTGCCATGGATGGTCAAGGTGACGGGATGCCGGTGGGAGATAGAAGGGTTAGGGGTAACCCAGGACCAGAGGGAAGAAATGGAGGAGGAGAACAATGAGGAGGTGGTTGAGGAGGTATCAGGCGCACAAAATGGCGCCCTCGCGCATGTGGCTGGAGAGGCGCAAAATGGCGCCTCACACGAGGTTGCGGCAGCCGCGCCCGCAGCACTGGTGGATTTGAACCTTTTTTTGCTACAAAAGGGGGCCCTTATGGAAAAAATGGGTGAGCGAATGAGGGACGAAGCGAGGGCTAATAGTGAGCGATTGGGGGGCCAAATGGGAGCAATGGAGGGCCAAATGGGGGCAATGAGGGACGAAGCGAGGGGTACCAGTGAACGTTTAGACAATAAATTTGAGGGGTTAGACAACGGGATAAAAGAGGTAAAGAATGGGTTAACGGGGCTAGAAGATAGGATGGAAAACAAATTGCGGGCAATAGGGGAGCAATCCGCCCGGGAAATCAAACAAATGGGAGAGCAGATAGAGGAGGTGAAAATCGGGTTAGACACTAAATTGGATGCTCAGAGGAATGAATTGGAACAGATGAGGGCAGCATCTACTAAATAAATGGAGGAGATGGGGGAGGAGATACGACGAGGTGTAAGCGAGGAGGTCTCGGGGGTACGCGAGGAGGTAAAACGAGGTGAGAAGCGTATGGAGAAAGAGGTGAGAAATAGTACGGCTAGGTTACAGGGGGGCATAGAAGATCTGACGCAGGGGGTGGAACAGCTGACGGTGGGACAAAAGGAACTAGTGGAGCAGGTGGAAAAGAACACTGCGGTACTAGGAGGGTTGAAAGCGACACAAAAAGAAATCAAAAATGACTTAATAGCGACAAAGAAGGAATGTCGGATGGTACATGAGGGACTGACAAAGCGTTTGGACGAGGTGACGGAAGTAATGGAGACGAAGGACCGGGAGGTGAGGACGCATATAGAAACGGTCAAGGTGGCCTTAGAGGACGAAATTGTGGAGACGCACCGGGAAATAAAAGAGGTGAAGCAAAAGTTAAAGGATGTGGAAGAGGGGGTGAGTGAAATTAAGAAGAGACGGAGGGAAACTAAGAAGGAGATAAAGGAGGAGGTGATGGAGTATGTACAAGGTCGGTGCTCAAATTGTGATGGTGTGCTTGCTAACCAAATAAAGAGTTTGCAGGTGGCGGAGGAGGTACGGAGACGAGGTGCCAAGGTGAGTGGCGATATACGCGGAAATGTATATGGTGTGAGGGGAGATTCAGTCGGCTTGGGGGTTGGTTTGGACCCGGGTGTTCGTGAGAGGCCGCTGGCAATGTGTGCGACAGGTGCAGAGTGTGAAGGAGGAGGTGTGCGAGAATGTCCGACTATGGGGTGTGTGAGGAAAAAGTGCGCGCCGAGGAGGGAGTGTGCTGTCGAGAGTGAGTTGGTCGTAGCGCGTGTGTGAGGAGGCACATGGAAGCGCGGGATGGGGAGTGTTACAGAGGATGTAACGAGAGTGCACACCTGTGGTGAGTGTTACGGAGGGTGTAACGGGAGAGTGTGCGCAAGAGGATGCGCGAGAAAGGTGTGTAACAGAGGAGTGTATGGGTACAGAGTGCGCTGTCGAGAGTAAGGGTGAATGCGCGACCGAGTATGGTGGTAAGAGTAGTAAGAGTGACACGGAGCGTGAGTTGGTTGTAGCAGGTGAGAGAGAATGTACACCTGGAATGGTAGAGCGCGTATGGGCATGCACACTGGAGTTAGTAGTGAGGCACGTGATTGGGTGTGCGGAAGAGAGCACAACTGTGGTTGTCACAGAGGATGTGACCGAGGAGGGGGCGCGAAGAGGTGTGTTGGTAAGGTGTGCGAACGACGAGTGTGTGCAAAGGTGTGTGGTGGTCAGGTGTGTGACAAAGTCTGTGAGCAGAATGAGTGTACCTGGGTGTGTAAGAGAAGGTGCAATGACTAGGAGCATGGGAACGGCTGGATGTATGAGCAAGGAACGGAACGCGGGGTGTGAGCATGCAAGTGGAGCATCGACGTTAAACGGGATAGCGGTTAGATCGACTTATAGCCGAAGCGGGCCCTCGGTGCATGCCGGGCAGCTTCGTGTGCATTGGGGACCAGCGGGGATCGTAACCGCGGCGGTTTCGAAAGAACCGCCGTGCGGGATCCACGCCGGGCCGCGCTCTGAACGGCCGCGTCCGTGCTACACTAAGCGGAGCGGGCGGCCCGGTAAGAAGGGTCGTCATGGCGACCCCTTTTTGTTGCGGCGTTACGGCAGGGCGAGATCGGGCCATTGGACGGCTCCGTGCCGAGATGGTGCGTGGGATCTCGGCCCGGGTAATCCCCCTTCCCTGCTCCGAATGCCGGACGAATCCAACCGCCGGCACCAAACAACCCGCATTCATTGCTCGGCTTTGCGAAGCTGAGCTTTGGAGATGAATTGGCGCACCGAGAGGCTCAAGTGAGTAGACGTGTGATGATGATAGTGTTTTGGACCCGAAATTGAAAAGCAAAATTTGATGATTGGCAAAGGATTGGCAGATTGATGATTGGTAGAATGATTGGCAGATTGGCAAATTTTTGATTGGCTGAAATTGGATGGGTCAAATTGGTAGTGAGAGATGCCCGATGTGGTGGGATGGCAACTCTGCCATCCCTCACAACGGGGGCAAAGGAGCACTAGTTATGGGGGTTGGCAGTGAAAACTAGCCTGGGAGGGTTAGGATATAGTGTGTAGGGACCTAGAGATTGACAATAGGTAACGGTAAGGTTAGGTTGTGACATTGATACCTGTAGTGGGGACGCAGGGAGATTAGTTTGGATTATAATGACGAGGGAGCGCAATAGTTTAAAGGGGCGACTGGGAAGCGCGAGTTCCAGAGGGGAGTAGTTAGATAAGATGATGCCGTATGTTTGAGAATCGAAAGTGTATTGAGCGTGGAAGTGTATGGAGCAGTGAGTGAGGAACGATTGAGATTGCACAGGTGTGCAACTCAACAGGTGTATGGAGCAGTGTATGAGTGAGTGATGGTGATGTGGGTTGTGTTGACCAAATGGTCCCAGGAGGAAGGAGGGTGCAGGAAGCACCAGTCGGAGTGATTGCACAGGTGTGCAACTGCAGGTGTATGGAGAATGGTTGTGTGAAATACATGGAGTATGGAATATATGGAGTAGGGAATGGATGGTATGGAGTGAGTATGGTGGAAACTGTGGAGTGGAGTGGATGGTGCGAAGGTGTAGATGGGGGAAAGGAGGATGGACCCCATCACGAATACCCGGGGAGGGTAGTGTAAGAGTTAGGTAGAGGGTACAGGTAAATTGTGGTTGGATATTGGCATCTGTGGTGCGTGGTGGAAGATTGATGGTTGAATGGGTGCATTAGTGTCGTGGAAATGGCTGGGCGTGTGGCCTGTTAGTATGTGTAGTTGGTTGAGCACTCCACCACTGTGAGGATGTCGGCCAGGTGAGGCCGCAGGTGGGCTCTGGGAGCCGGTAGAGTTGTGGATGGGGCCCGAGGATCCGGAGGACGGACCCGGGTAGCCCAGTGCCAGAGAGGGCACCGAGTGGGGAGAGCGCCAGAGGGCCTTCCCCAGTTAGATAGGTTAGGGTGAGGAGCTAGGTAAGCTCGGGTGGCAACTACAGTGGTGGAGGTGTGCAGGTGGGTAGACCTGCTGGGAGAGCTACACGACTCAGCCCGGAAATTGTGCAAGGGCACCGGGAGATGAATCGGGGGAGTGAGACCCCAAATTGAGAAGCACCACAGTTTGGTCAATGGGAATTGGTTTTTAGAACCCATAGTGTAAGTTGGCCAATGGATTGGCAGGGAAGACCCCGGGTAGTGTAAAGTGTGTTAATGTCAGTTAGAGGATAGTTAGGATGGAAATCTCCTCGCACCATCTGCATCCACTCACCTGAGGTGACGTACCTCCACACCATGCCAGGTTGTTTTTATTATTTTTATTGTGCAAATGTTTGGAATGTGAGACGCATCATGACGTGGGTGTGACATTGTGCTTTGTTGTTCCATCTCTCCCTCCTTATGAGGATTGATGATGAATTGGGTGATGGCAAATTTGGTTAGAGGGATTGTGGGGACGAATTTGGTGTAGGGGAAATATGAGGAAGACGTGACAGTAGTGACGAATTTGTAAATGTGTATATTTTTGTACAAATGGGGTAAGGGCAAGGGTAGAGTAGGTAACAGGGGGGGTGACGTATGGTAGGGACGAGCTTTTCTCCGCTCCGTCTCCAAACGCACCTCGCCTTGCATTGCCTTGTTTGACGTGTACCCTTGTGACCTTACCCCTCGCTCACCTGTCTTTCCCCACAGATGCTCACGCACCACAGATGCCCCCCCCCCCCTGTCTCCCACACGAGGACTGTGCGCCACTGGGCGCCGAGGGGAGCGTGCGGGAGTCCGCCATTGTGCGCCCGAAACTCCTGGAACCAGCTGTCTGCATCGATGCACCACCTTATGGACCACATGTCTGTGGCTGAGCACCACTGATGGACCCCATGGGTTGGGGCATGGCCCCTCTGCTGGAACCGGCCATGAGGGCCCGAGATCATGCTGGTAGACCTTTGTCATAGGGCACCTATGCCACAGGTGAACCACACATAGTCGGCCCTGTGGGCCATAAATAAATAAAAGATGGACGCATTGTGTGCCTTTGTATTAGTCCAAATAGGCCGCCAGCAATGAAGAAAGACAACATCAGGAAGAGAGCAATAGCCAGCAGAGGGAGCCGAAGAGGAAGACACCACCAGGGGTTTGGGTTTATTTTTATTCATGAACTGTAATGACTGTGCACCAAAGGGTGCTTTGTGGTGCTTGATGGTGTTTTGGTGCGCTTTTGGTGCTTTCTGGTGCGTCGATGCAGGGTAGACTGTCTCCCCCCCAAAAGAACAATCACAGGTCCTGGGTTGCGTTTTGTAAATAAAATAGCGTCAACTGTAAATAATGCTCCCCCATCGTTCATGTTTTAGTTTGAAAACCATTCCGAAATTCGGTTAGCTGTGGGTGTGAAACTGTTAGGTAGGGTGCAATGCAGCAGGGGGACTTACTTATTTGTGTTTTAAAACTGTCACACTCAGGGTCAGGTTAAATGTAGAGGGAACTACACCTACGTCCCACACTAAAAGTAAAAGTAATAGGCCCGGGACGTGCCTAAGAGGAGGAGGGTGCAGTGTTGTGGATATGAGAATTGTGTTCTTTTATTGTGTAATGAATTGAAAAGACCACCCTCCTTCCTCCAGTTGTTGTGTATAAAGGTCAAAGGGCGTCCCTTAGTTAGGTCATATACAATCACGTAGCCAAATCATAGATTTCCTCCTTGTTGGTAGTTATTTCCTTATTCTGTGTATTAGGTAATGGCTCTGTTTTCCACTAGTTAACACTGCATTGCATCGAATTCAAACAAGGTAGATTCCCTGCACATCCCCCCTTTCGTCAATTGCCAACTGCACTGGGCGGTTTGCTGCATTCGTCACTGCTGCCCTTTGGCTGGGGCTCGCTCGAATCGCCCCAAAACCTCCATTACGCACGTGGTCAAGTTGGGAAGGAAAGACGTTTCTCCACCTCATCATCGGTGGGTGGGGCCAGGAGAGCCCCTACAACCAACCAAGCACGAGGGCTTTGGCTTGAGAGGGCGGAGGAAGAGCGATCGGGGAGGTTCGAAAAGGTTAGAGGGTGTGGCCGATATAACCCGCAGCGGGACGCTCCCCACGGCAGATGAGTCCTGGGAAAGCACGCGACGTCCCCACGGCGGCACGAAGAGACGATTAAGTTCAAGAGAGAGAGAGAGAACCCATCACGCCAGACCCCCCACCAGCAGCTTTGGCCCGACCAGCAGCTTTGACTCGACCAGCAGCTTTGGCTCGACCAGCAGCTTTGGCTCCACCAGGCAGCTCCGACCCGTTACCCCGCGGGAACCAGGATCGGTGGCATCGGTGGCCGTCGAGGTCCAGCCCGACGTCCCGTGCGGGATCAAGCTCCAGCCAGCAACGTGCCTTCCTCCCCTTCTCTGCCGTCCCAAACCATTCCTGCCATTCCTGTCATCATCCCCCGTGTAAGTGTGCTTGTAGTCTGTCTTTTGTCTTGTCCTGGGGTATACGTTAAGTCTGTATAAGCTAGAAATTGCACTGTGTCCTTCTGGTCCGTCCCTCTGTCTGCATTATTTTATTATCCTTCCTTCTTCCTTGGTTTCTTTTGGTTGTAAATAGTAGTAATAAATTATATTCGTATTTACTACTTCTGTCTTCCTCTTCTTCACATCCGTCGTCTTTGTCTTTTCCCCATTGAATACCTGTAGCACGATTTGGCCAACGTTCAGGATCGGGTTAGTCTTTGTTAACGGTTCGTGCCGCGGCTGCCATCCGCTCGGCAAATTAACATCTTATCCGCGGTCGCGAACGAAGCTGCTCACCTGCCTCTGGAGGGAGCTTGTGCAGCTTCAGGGACCACGTCGGTCAGTCACAAACGAGGGGACTAATCCCCCCTCGAGAAGGGATCCAAGGCCGACGTTGGGTTCCGTAACAATATTATTACAAAATAATAACTTTACTATAATTCACCAAATGTCCGTCCATTCGAAGGTACCGCAAAAACGGCTGAACCGATCGCAACGATATTTTGGGTGGGTAATCCTAGGATCCCCTAGAGTAAAATAGGCTATATTGTTTGTTCAATTTCAGTTTTGGTCTCCAGTATTCTCAGGTTTGGACTCCCGCATAACGTTTGCTTCGCATCGCAGTGACGGCGATCACCAACTGTAAGATTAACGTGTATGTACATCTGATTACTTGATAAACGTACAAGAGAAAACAAATCGTTTGGGCAATGGGCTCTCCAATATTCGACGTGTTCACGGTTTGAATTGTGTAACTCAACGTTTGTGACGATGTTTCATTGTGACGATGTTTCATTGTGACGATGTTTCATTGTGACGATGTTTGTGTTCACGGTAGGGTTTAATGTGACAGTGTAAACGTAATGTCGTAATGTTTTTCGTTTTTATTTTCGTAATCGTTTAATGAACGTTTAATGTTTAATGAACGTTTAATGTTTAATGAACGTTTAAAGAGCGTAAGAATACTGTTTAATGATCATTAAATGAATCTATGAATGAATTAATGTAATGAATAATGCCATGGCGTCGCGTTGGCAGCAGTGAATGAAATGAATGAATGATCGTTTTAAGGCCATTTTCCCGCTAGAGCGGGGGTTGGCCTTGCGGGCCCCATGACAATCATGGTTCCCTGTTTGAGGCAAATGTTTTTATGGCCGGATGCCCTTCCTGACGTCAACCCTTGGTCGCCTCTTACGATGTGCAGGGATACGGTGTACCTATTCTAAACCGGGGTACACACCGGGATCATTTATCCCAGCAGGCTGGTACTCAAATTTGCCGACCTCGGAAGGATGACAGGCTGAGTCAACCCCCCTGGCGTTAATTCAGCGATCGATCGAGCGATTCAGCGATCGATCGATCGATCCTAGGATCCCAAGCCGGCACCCTAACCGCTAAGCCAGGACCAGGCATCCCGTTGGCAGCAGTGACAATATAAAACTGTTTGCCAAGAACTTCAAAGAGAGAAAAGGAACTTTTATCAGCAATGTCGTCTATCCTGAAGTTCTAAGCTGAAGAAGAGGTACAAAATCATTCCATTCTTTTTCCTAAAGAAAAGCGTACAGTTGATATCACGATTTGAAACACAATGGAATAATATTTACCGATATGAACAGTGATGTGGTTTTTTTTATCGAAATTCTAAAAATAGTTTAGATTTTGATGATTTGCGAGTGATATTTAACGGATGTTTATATAAATTGTTTAAATAATCATTTGCGCCCCCCAATTGAAGCCCCCCCCCCCTTCGGGCGGGTACCATTGCTAGTAGAAATAATAATACAAATATTAATGAGACAACGTCCGATCATGCGAAGAAGCAGGGCCTCAAGGATATCACCTTCAGAAGACTTTTTCTGTTCAAAATGGTACGTCGGCAATAATAATAATTCTGATCCTGATTTGCCATAGCATATGGTACAACAATGCCCGAGCTGCCGAAGAAGTTTTTGGCAGCAGTAACGCTGTAATGACGTACTGGGTGGTTTGACATTGCCTTCCCAGCAGTAATTACCTGGTCACAAATTTTGAATTTGGCCATGGTGCTGGTGATCGCTCACCTACTCGTGGTGAAGGACACCGTGGGATCTTTACAATACGTCAACTACTGACAGCAGATGGAATGCCCAGCTTAACGTCCGTCCGAGGGACGGCACACAAACATTGATACCTCAACCTGCCTGCGACACACCAGGGTGACAGTTTGTAGCTGGACCGAGATTTGAACCCAGGCTACACAGCTTAGAGGTGAGTGTAATAATTACAATAGCATTATTACCTCCACCACCGAAGGTGGGTGGAGGATATGTCTTCACCTGTCCGTCTGTCTGTTTGTGAGAGGATATCACAAAACGTTACGGACTAATTCAGACGAAATTTGTTGAACCGGTACAGTGTGCGACACTGAACAATTGATTTGGTTTTGGTGAAGATATGGATGCAGATCCACCCAATCAGTGGGACACAAAACTTGAACTGGTTCATCCTGGCCTGGCTTCACTGAGTTCCGTTCTAGTAATAATATTGATATTATAAAATAACAACATACAAGCTTGAACCTTTCACTTTCACGGGAGTTAAACAACTTAATGTTATTGTGATACAATTATTATTGTTAATGTTTGACGTTATGATTACGAAAATGATATTGTAAAGAAACGGAGGCAAATTAGTTCCGACTTGTAAAGCAGTTATCAGAAGTGGTTTCCGAAACAATACACCACTTCTCATCGAGACATGGAAAATACACCGCTTCTCATCGAGTCATGGATAATACACCACTTATCATCAAGCAATGAATAATACACCTCTTCTCATCGAGTAATGAATAATACACCTCTACTCATCGAGTAATGAATAATACACCTCTTCTCATCGAGTAATGAATAATACACCTCTACTCATCGTGACATGGATAATACACCGCTTCTAATCGAGTCATGAATCATACACCACTTCTCAGAGAATAATACATAATACACCGACCACTTCAATATATAGATGAACAATAATATTATCGATACATATTACGAGAGATGTTTGTAGGTCTGTATGTGTGTGTCGCCATTTTCCTCAAAGATGGCCAAACGGATCTTCGTCAAACTTTGAGGTTCATCAGTGAGTGCCAGGGAGTGTTTTCGGCCAAAAAAAAGAAAAAGAAAAGAGTTTGAAAGAAAAAGTTGGATTTTCTTTTTTTTTAAAGAAATCCCTCTCTGTTGTTGCCTAAACCTTAGTACCTCTGTGAAATAATAGGTAATATTAAATTATCCCCAATCCCATTCCTTAGTAGGTATATAGGGAAGTGTTTTAAGCTACCACAAAAAAATGAAGAAAGAAAAGTTTGATTTCTTCAAAATGACAAAAGCATAAGAACACTGGGGAACGCCAGGCACCCTTGCTAGTTAACAATAATAATAGTAACTAGAAAGAGCAATCAGATTGCAGACCCTCGCCAGGACATGTTTTCAGTGGTTTTTAAAGCGTTTGCGTTAAAACAAATATGGTGGCCAAACCACACGGCCGATGATGTCATCAGTATTTTTTCCTCCACCAATTTATCCCTAGATTATGCTCAATAAATTTCATCTTGATCGGATGAAGTTTTGCACTTGTCGAATTATGACGTCATAATGGAGGCACCCATGACATCATCATTAACATGTTATTCCACATGGAAAGTTCTTTACAATGAGCTATGTCTCAATTTTTTCAATGCAGCGCTTTCGGAGATATAGAGCAGCAAAGTTTTTTGGTTTTTCCAAGATGGCACCCATACCACATAACCTATGACGTCATAATTATCATTAAAAAATTATACAGGTGGAGTTGCACCAATGGCGAAAATTTCCTGTCACTCGGACCAACGTTTGCAGAGAAAATCATATTTTGTGCGGACAAACAAACAAACAAATGAAATATGACTCAGAGCGACACTTGGCAAAAGATAACAAAGTAGAATGGCACTCAGTAGAGAATCCTTTTTACCTCACAAATAATTGGTGGTTGAATTCAGTGATCTGATATGCAAATTTTATTTTAATCGGATGAAAATTGACAATTTTAGAAATTCAGCCTATGTTGACTTTTTGGCCTATGCTGCTCTCCAAAATAGTTGGTGATTGAATTCAGTTGGTGGATGTGAAAATCCTATTCAAATTTAAAGTCAATCGGATGAAAATTGAGGATTTTAGAAATCTAGCCTATGTTGACCTTTTGCCCTATGGCCGGCGACCGGCGTTACACAGATAATGTATGCATACCTCAAACATAGTTGGGGGTTGAATTCAGTGACCAGATATGCATATCGTCTTCAAATTTTAAGTTCATCGGATGAAAATTGACAATTTAAGAAATTTGGCCTAGGTTTAACTTTTGGCCTATGTTGACCTCAAAAATAATTAGTGGTTGGTTTCAGTAAGCTGATATGCAAAGCATATTCAGATTTCAAGTCAATCGGATGAAAATTGAGGATTTTAGCAATTCGAAAAAAGTGGTTGGCCTTTGGCCTATATTGACCTTTTGGCCTATTTTGATCTCAAAAATAGTTGGTGATTGATTTCAGTTAGCGGATATGAAAATCTTATTCAAATTTAAATTCAATCGGATGAAAATTGAGGATTTTAGAAATCTAGCCTATGTTGACCTTTTGCCCTAGGCTGACCTCAAAAATAGTTGTTGGCTGAATTCAGTGAACCGATATGAAAACCCCATTCAATTTTAAAGTCAATCAGATAAAAATTGAGAGTTTTAGAAATTCGAAATTGTTGTTGAGCTTTCACCTATGCTGATCTCAAAAATAGTTGGTGGTTGAATTCAGTCAGCTGAAATGAAAATCTGATTCAAATTTCAAGTCAATCAGACTAAAATTGAGGATTTTTAGAAATTTGAAAAAAAGTGGTTGACCTCTGGCCTATGTTGACCTTGTGACCTATGTTGACCTCAAAAATAGTTGTTGGTTGAATTCAGATAACTGAACTGATATGTCAATCCCATTCAAATTTCAAGTGAATCGGATGAAAATTGAGGATTTTAGAAATTTGAAATTGTTGTTGACCTTTGGCTTATGTTGACGTTTTGGCCTATGCTGATCTCAAAAATAGTTGGTGGTTGAATTCAGTAAGCTGATATGCAAATCCTATTCAGATTTCAAGTCAATCGGATGAAAATTGAGGATTTTAGAAATTTGAAAAAAGTGGTTGACCTTTGGCCTATGTTGACCTTTTGGCCTATTTTGATCTCAAAAATAGTTGGGGATTGAATTCAGTGACCAGATATGCATACCTTTTTCCCTATGTTGACCTCAAAAATAGTTGGGGGTTGAATTCAGTGACCAGATATGCATATCATCTTCAAATTTTAAGTTAATCGGATGAAAATTGACAATTTTAGAAATTTGGCCTATGTTGACCTTTTGGCCTATGTTGACCTCAAATATAGTTGGTGGTTGGTTTCAGTAAGCTGATATGCAAATCCTGTTCAGATTTCAAGTCAATCGGATGAAAATTGAGGATTTTAGAAATTTGAAAAAAGTGGTTGACCTTTGGCCTATGTTGATCTCAAAAATAGTTGGGGATTGAATTCAGTTGGCGGATATTAAAATCCTATTCAAATTTAAAGTCAATCGGATGAAAATTGAGGATTTTAGAAATCTAGCCTATGTTGACCTTTTGCCAGATGTTGACCTCAAAATAGTTGGGGGTTGAATTCAGTGACCAGATATGCATATCGTCTTCAAATTTTTAATTAATCGGATGAAAATTGACAATTTTAGAAATTTGGCCGATGTTGAACTTTTGGCCGACGATGATGTCAAAAATAGTTGGTGGTTGAATTCAGTAAGCTGATATGTAAATCATATTCAAATTACAAGTCAATCGCATGAAAATTAAGGATTTTAGTAATTTGAAAAAAAAAGTGGTTGACCTTTGGCCTATGTTGACCGTTTGGCCTACTTTGATCTCAAAAATAGTTGGTGATTGAATTCAGTTGGTGGTGAATTCATTTAGTTAGCCGAAAATCCTATTCGAATTTAAAGTCAATCGGATGAAAATTGAGGATTTTAAAAATCAAGCCTATGTTGACCTTTTGCCCTATGTTGACCTCAATAATAGTTAGGGGTTGAATTCAGTGACCAGATATGCATATCGTCTTCAAATTTTAAGTTATTCGGATGAAAATTGACAATTTTAAGAATTTGGCCTATGTTGACATTTTGGCCTATACTGACCTCAAAAATAGTTGGTGGTTGAATGCAGTTAGCCGATATGTAAATCCTATTCAAATTTCAAGTCAATCGGATGAAAATTGAGGATTTTAGAAATCTAGCCTATGTTGACCTTTTAACCTTTTGACCTCAAAAATATATAGGATTTTGTCGGACCACGAACTCTAAAATTTGGTGAAGTTTCGTGAAGATCGGTTTAAAATTGTGACCTATAGGCAAGCATAAGTGAGCGGACAGACAAACACACAAACACACACACAAACATACAAGCATACTTGCAAATCATACTTGCATCAACATACTTGTGATCAACATACTTGTGATCAACATACTTGTGATCAACATACTTGTGATCAACATACTTGTGATCAACATACTTGCAAAAAAAAAAATAATAATAATAATTGCCAAGTACCAAACGGACTCAAATGCAATACCCTCTTCCTCAGGCAATAATAATAATAATAATAATAATAATCATAATGACAACAACATAACCTACCTGGCCAAACCTAAAGCATCAAATGGTAAGAGGGTGTGAAAATGTACAATTCGGTGTGAAAATGTACAATTCGGTGTGAAAATGTACAATTCGGTGTGAAAATGTACAATTTGGTGTGAAAATGCACAATTTGGTGTGAAAATGCACAATTTGGTGTGAAAATGCACAATTTGGTGTGAAAATGTACAATTTGGTGTGAAAATGTACAATTCGGTGAAGGTTGGCTGAATACAAATGGAACTTGAGTAAGTAGAAAGGTACACACATGCACATACATGTGACCCCCTACACCGCCCCCGCTTCCTTCCCCCAAACCCCCCCGCCCCACCAATCGGTGTTTCTAGTTAAGCAAATATACCATTTTGGAGATGAAAAAAGGTAACAATTCACAAACTGAGGCAATTCATGAATGTCTGACCTTTAGTATAGTTTGACAATGACGTAGTTGGTCAGACATTTGCCGAACTCGTTTTGATACAGGAGGCAATGCCGGAGAGTCAGGCACCTCTTTGCGAGGGGCTTTAACCGGACGGCTGCTTTCTCTTCGGCCGGGCACCAGAGGTCGCACAATGCCAGCCGGCCCATCTGCAAGGCCAGGTGAGGTCTCTTCATTTTCTGGTCGTGCTTGTGGAAGCGCTGTTGGTGTTGTTGTGTCTGCTTTCCGCTTCACCCCCCGGCTTGCCTGAACGATAAAGGACGGGTCAAATAATTATAATGGCATTTGCCATAATAGTGCCAGGTTCAAATAACTGTCCATTAAAAAAAAGAATGCTTTGTAGAACATCATGCCATTTTAACTTGCGATCAGGTATGGCCATAAAAAAGAGGATATAAATAATGGCACAATTCGAAATGGAAGACACTGGTCTTCCATCTCCTTTATGCATGGAGTTCTTGGGACTCAATGTTTCTCGCAAAGTCCTGCAATCTGTATCAATTCAGAAGCTTGTATTGAGGTAATAGCAAGTCAGCATCATGCCTGATCTGCCTTTTCAATCCTACCAGTGGGAACTTGCAGACATTTCACAAGGCCCACAGCAGGGTTCTAAACGTCCTTACAAGAGCGAGAACAGAACACCTGACTTGCTGATGTATCAGATCTTCTAGTCCTTTATCCATCTTTGAAAACATGGTGGAAAATGGTTAAAAGTGCCTCCAGAATATGCTCTCCCTCTGTCCCTTCGGTCATCAAAGGAGTCCCAAAGGACACAGCTTGTGATAAGTTGGAATGCTTGAACAATGTCCGACTGAAAAGGTTTGTGTGCCTAATCTCCAACTTCCTCCTTCCCGTTGCACCTCCCCCCAACCTTTCCCCATCACAGGCAACTCCCTGAAGTAAGTGAGCTTCTCAACTGCAAAGGTGAAGTGTCTGCACAACAATCAGCAAGAGGTCATAAAGGCATCAGCACACCTTTTTTCAAACCTTTGCATCTGAACTGCCTGTTCTTCATTCACTACTTTTATGCAGATCATTATTGGAGACTTGTGTCCACTCATTATAGAAGGTGACTTGAGCTTAAGAAGTATACAATTCATATCCATATGAAGGGTGCCAAGAGAAGCCCTTTGAACTACAGACCAGTATGCTTTATTCACATAAATCAGCAAGGTAATGGAACCAATAATCTCAGCAGACCTCAAGTCTTACACCTTTTCTCTAACTATTGAATACAGTTGTGGCAAAAAATATTAGCACCCTTGCACTTTTTTCAAATAACTCAGAATTTTTTCTCAAAATAAGTTGAAATTGACAAAAGTATTTTGTCTCCACAATTCTTTATTTCACTGTTAATACTACAGAACCTTTGTTTTTGATTCAGAACTTAATATATCCTTTTAAATCAGAAAATAAAAACAAATGGCGTTGCCAAAATCACCCTTGACTTAATATTTCGTAGCAGTCTTTGGACAAAATAACTGCAGTCTAGCGCTTCCTATAGCCATGAATGAGCTTCCTACACATCTCTACTGGCAGTTTGTCCCACTCTTATTGTGCAAACTGCTCCAGTTCTCCCAGATTTGAAGGGTGCCTTCTCCCAACTGCTGTTGTCAGATCTCCCCACAGGTGTTCAATACAATTTAGATCTGGACTCATTGCTGGCCTCTTCAGAACAGTCTAGCGTTTTGTCTTGAACCATTCCTGGGTGCTTTTTGAAGTGTGTTTGGTGTCATTGTTCTGCTGCACGACCCATGACCTTCGACGGAGACCCAGCTTTCTGACACTGGGTTGAACATTGCACTCAAAAATGCCTTGGTAATCTCCCGATTTCATGATGCCATGCACACATTCAAGGTACTCAGTGCCAGAGGCAGCACAGCAACCCCAAAGCATCACTGAACCTCCTCCATGTTTGACTGCAGGGAAGGTGTTCTTTACTTTGAAGGCTTCCTTTTGTTTTCTGTAAACATAGAGCTGATGTGCTTTACCAAAAAGCTCTAATTTGGTCTCATCTGTCCACAGGACATTCTCCCAGAAGGATTTTGGATTGTTCAGGTATGTTTTGGCAAACTCCAGTCAGGCTTTCTTTTGTCTCTCTCAGCATTGGGGTCCTCCTGGGTCTCCCACTATAGAATCCCCTTTCACTGAGTTGGCGACGGATGGTGCGAGTTGAAACTGTCGTACCTTGTGTCTGAAGGTCAGCTTGAATCTGTTTGGCAGTTGATCGAGGTGCTTTCTCCACCATTCGAACAATTCTTCGCTGCAATCTTCGATCAAGTTTTCTTTTGCGGCCACGTCCAGGAAGGTTGGCTGCAGTGCCATGGGCCTTAAACTTCCTGATAACATTGCATACGGTGGACACAGGAACATCAAGGTCTCTGGAGATGGACTTGTAGCCTTGAGATTGTCCATGATGGGCTACAATCTTGTGTCCGACCTCCTCAGAGAATTCTCTGGGTTTCTTTCTTTTCTCCAAGCTCATTGCGGTGCACACAGTGACACAAAACAGCAGAATGACTCCTTTTCTCTATTGAAACTGGTTCAATGAGTGATTTTTATATTGCAGGCACCTGCAACTCACCATAGGTGAATTCAACTCCAAAGTAAAGGATATTGTCAACTTTCACTGTCCTGTCCACAATTTTCCACTGTCTTTATGCCACTGTAGCGGCTGCCGCTGGGGTTACACAATCGCCTTGCACCTATCAAGGACGCGGAGCGATCACCAGGCCGGGCTCGTCCAGGACGCCCGGGCAGGCCCGCGCTCGACTTGCCAGGCCTCGGTCGGGACGCCCGGGCAGGCTCGCCCTCGGCTTGCCAGGCCGCAGCCGGGACGCGGGGCCACGCCCCCTGGCGCGAGGCCTGGGCAAACCCCCTGGCGGAATAGATATATATTGCTGACCGTAAAACGTTTTTCCGAGAGTGCCTGAGTGTTTGGTTCGAATAAAGCAGCTCAGATGAATTCAAGCTTTTTGTCGCGTCCATTCTTTCGATCGACGTGGGAGCCACAGCTCCTTCATTGGTGACCTACCGACATGGACACGGCAGTCGCCCTTAAACTGCCTACCTTCTGGGAGGCTCACGCGGCGGTTTGGTTCGCACAAGCGGAGTCCCTGTTCGCCCTGCGGGGCATCACGGCGGACGACACCCGCTTCCACCACGTGGTCGCTGCGCTCGGTTCAGCCACCGCAGCCCGCGCCCTGAGCCTCCTCGAGAGCCCGCCAGCCGCGGACAAATACGGCGCGATTAAGAAGCTTCTCCTCGATGCTTTCGCCCTCCCAGCGGCGGAACGCGCACGGCGCCTGCTCGATTTGCCTGAGCTCGGCGACACGCGCCCTTCCGAGCGAATGGACTACATGCTTTCGCTGCTCGGCGAGCACTCTCCGGCATTCCTGTTCCGGGAGCTGTTCCTCCGTCAGCTGCCTAACCCGGTACGCCTCGCCCTGGCAAGCACGACAATCACAGATCCCCGGGCCCTTGCCAGAGAAGCCGACAAAATCTCCGCCGCGGGACAGCGCATCGCAGCGGCGACATGGGACCCGCCGCCGCCTGATGCACCATCCATGGCGCCCGAGCACCCGGCGCGTTCGACGGCCGAACTGCCGACGCAATTGGCGGCCGCTATACCGAGCCGACCACGTTCAGCACGACGTCCGAAGCCTCCACCCGACCAAGCGTGGTGTTCCTATCATGCCAGGTTCGGACAGAAGGCCCGGACATGCCGACCCCCGTGCACCTTCGGCGGGTCGGGAAACGGCCAGGCCGGCGTTCATTACCTGCCATGAGCGCCGGCCACAGTCACACGGGCAACTTACTGTTCATCACGGATAAAGCGTCCGGACGGCGCTTCCTGTGCGACACCGGCGCCCAAGTGAGCGTCATGCCCGCCTCTGACCAGGACAGGCAATCCGCGGTTTGCGGCCCCTCCTTGGTTGCGGCCAACGGATCGACTATCCGCACCTTCGGCCCGCGCAACGTCACCCTCTGCTTCGGCGGCCAACGCTTTGCTTGGACGTTTGTAACCGCCAACGTGCCCATGGCTCTGCTAGGCGCCGACTTCCTCTGCGCACACGGACTGCTGGTGGACGTCCAACGGCGTCGTTTAATCAACGCTGAAACCTTCAGCTCCCTGGTATGCACATTGAGCAGCTCCGCGCCGACCGAGCTGGCATGCACCGTCCCGGCGGCGAACGAGTTTGCTCGCCTGCTCGCGGAGTTCCCGGCCCTCACGCGGCCGACGTTTTCGGCCGTCGCAGTACGGCATGGGATCGAGCACCACATACCAACCACGGGCCCGCCGGTCTACGCCAGGGCCCGCCGCCTCGACCCAGCCAAGCTTGCCGTTGCGAAGGCCGAATTCGACGCGTTGGAGCACCTCGGCATCGTGCGGCGCTCCGATAGCGCGTGGGCCTCGCCACTGCACATCGTGCCAAAGCCGGGAGGTGGATGGCACCCGTGTGGCGACTACCGCCGTCTTAATGACGCTACAACACCCGACAGGTACCCGATCCCGCATATCCAAGACTTCTCCGCCCGTCTGGCGGGACGGGTCATTTTTTCGAAAATTGATCTCATACGGGGATATCACCAGGTACCTGTCAGGGCGGCCGACGTCCCTAAAACGGCAGTCATCACGCCGTTCGGCTTATTCGAGTTCTTGCGGATGCCGTTTGGTCTCAAGAACGCGGCTCAGGCGTTCCAGCGCTTGATGGACGGCGTGCTGCGTGACCTGCCGTTCCTTTTCGTTTACCTGGACGACATCCTCGTCGCCAGCACGTCCCGGGCCGAGCACCTCCTCCACCTCCGAACACTGTTCGGGCGCCTCAGCGAGCACGGCCTCATCGTCAACCCGGCCAAATGCCACTTCGGCACGACGGCCGTTGATTTTTTGGGCCACCACATCACCAAGAACGGGGCTGTGCCGCTGCCAACCAAGGTCGAGGCCATCACCACTTTCCCGCGTCCCCGCACCATAAAGGCCCTGCAGGAATTCCTGGGAATGGTGAATTTTTATCACCGCTTCGTGCCCCGCGCTGCTCAACTCATGCGGCCCCTCTACGAAGCCCTCCGGGGCAAGCCGGCCAAGCACGACATCGCCTGGTCCGCAGCAATGGATGCGGCCTTCCAAAGCTCAAAGCGGGCCCTCGCCGACGCAACACTGCTCGCTCACCCGGTGCTCAACGCTCCCATCGCCCTCACCACGGATGCCTCCGACTACGCGGTGGGCGCCGTACATGAGCAATGGGTGAACGGGGTTTGGCAGCCACTCGCTTTTTTCAGCCGGCAGCTCCGGCCGAACGAGCTCAAATACAGCACGTTTGACCGGGAGCTCCTCGGTCTACACCTGGCCGTCCGCCATTTCCGCCACCTCCTGGAGGGCCGACCTTTCACGGCGTTCGTCGACCACAAGCCGTTGGTTTACGCCATGGCCAAAGTCACGGAGCCATGGTCGGCCCGCCAACAGCGCCACCTCTCCGCCGTGTCGGAGTTTACCACGGACATCCGGCACGTCTCCGGCAAAAACAACGCCGTGGCCGACTGTCTTTCCCGGGCCAGCGCGAACGCGGTCCACCTGGGCGTGGATTTTGCGCTTATGGCGGCGGACCAAACCACCGACACCACGGTGCAAGCCCTCCGGGCGGCGGACACGGGCCTCCGCCTGGCCGACATCCCCTGCGCGGACACTGTCCTGCTCTGCGACGTCTCCCAAGGCCGGCCTCGCCCCATCGTGCCCGTCACCTGGCAACGCCGCATCTTCGCCTCCCTCCACGGCCTTTCCCACCCGGGCCGGAAAGCTTCCCAGAAGCTGGTGTCGGCGCGTTTCGTCTGGCACGGCCTTCGTCGGGACGTCCGCGATTGGACCAGCGCCTGCACCGCCTGCCAACGGGCCAAGGTCCACCGACACACCCAGGCCCCGCTGGCACCTTTCACCGTGCCCGAACGACGTTTCGACCACGTCAACGTGGATCTGGTGGGCCCCCTTCCCCCATCACGAGGGTTCACACACCTGCTCACCATGGTGGACAGGACCACCAGGTGGCCGGAGGCCGTTCCCCTCGTCTCCACCACCACCGCCGACGTGGCGCAGGCCTTCATCGCCACCTGGGTCGCCCGCTTCGGCGCACCGGCGGACATCTCGTCAGACCGCGGACCACAGTTCACCTCCGAGCTGTGGGGCGCGGTCGCCCGCAACCTGGGGGTCAAGCTCCACCGTACTACGGCCTACCACCCCCAAGCAAACGGGTTGTGCGAGCGATTCCACCGCTCCATGAAGGCCGCGCTCATGGCCGGCCTTCAAGACGGCGGTTGGGCCGACCGGCTGCCGTGGGTCCTTTTGGGCCTTCGCACGGCCCCCAAGGAGGACCTCCAGGCATCCACCGCCGAGCTGGTCTATGGCCAGGTGCTACGCGTCCCGGGCGAATTCGTGCCCGACGCTACCAGCCCCTGGTCCGCAGCTCGCCAGCGCTCGGACCTCCAGGAGGCCGCCCGACGGTTTGCCCCCGTGCCGACATCCCACCACGGTGACCCCCAGTCCTACGTCCCCCCAGCACTCCGCACCGCGGAGTATGTTTTTGTGCGTCACGACGCACATCGGCGGCCACTCCAGCCGCCGTACGACGGGCCCTTCCGGGTGCTGCGACGGGACGACAAGTCGTTCGTCATCGACATCGGCGGCAGGTCGGACCGGATTGCAGTGGACCGCCTCAAGCCGGCGCACGTGGACGTCGACCACCCACCACGGGTGGCCCTCCCGCCGCGGCGAGGCCGCCCCCCGTCCACGGTGCCCCCCACTCGACCGCCCACCACCTCACCGGACCCCCTCCCACGACCCACCAGGGGTCGCTTCGGCCGGGTCATCAGGACCCCCCTCAAGTTGACCCTGCCGGTGCAAGTCGATTCTGGGGGGACGTGTGTAGCGGCTGCCGCTGGGGTTACACAATCGCCTTGCACCTATCAAGGACGCGGAGCGATCACCAGGCCGGGCTCGTCCAGGACGCCCGGGCAGGCCCGCGCTCGACTTGCCAGGCCTCGGTCGGGACGCCCGGGCAGGCTCGCCCTCGGCTTGCCAGGCCGCAGCCGGGACGCGGGGCCACGCCCCCTGGCGCGAGGCCTGGGCAAACCCCCTGGCGGAATAGATATATATTGCTGACCGTAAAACGTTTTTCCGAGAGTGCCTGAGTGTTTGATTCGAATAAAGCAGCTCAGATGAATTCAAGCTTTTTGTCGCGTCCATTCTTTCGATCGACGTGGGAGCCACAGCTCCTTCACCACCTTATTTTATCCTTTGATGGTGTGCCATCTCTAGCCCTTTTCCTTGTTATTCTTTGTTATTCTTTGAGCTCATAAACAAGACCTAGCCTTTTAGTTTGGTGGTGTGCCATCTCTAGCCCTTTTCCTTGTTATTCTTTGAGCTCATAAGCAAGACCTAGCCTTTTAGTTTTGTGGTGTGCCATCTCTAGCCCTTTTCCAAGAGTATATATTATTGGCACTAAAAGGTGCCAATAATATTGTATTGTTAAAGGTGCCATTTTAGGATTTCTGTGTGGAATAAGCTAAGATTTCGTATTTTTTTCAGCTTTTTTTGTTTTGTTCCACTGCAAACCAAAGAAATACAAATGTGGATACCAAAATATTTTTTCATTTCAACAATTTTCTGGAAGAAATGGTACATTATTTGAAAAAGTGCAAGGGTGCCAATATTTTTGGCCATGACTGTACCAGATCACCAATCCTGGGCACTTAATCAGAGATAATTTTGTAAAGTTGGCCATGGATTGACACACAACCTCAAACTTGACATCAGAACAGTCTGATCGGAAATCTATGTATTCACTCCCATCAGTCACCCAGGCCTGATCAATAACTTTTCTGTAAAGGGTATCCAGATTCTTCTCCTTGAATGGGTGGTGGAATTCTTGTTATTCTTTGAGCTCAAAAGCAAGGCCTAGCCTTTTAGCCTTTGAAGATGTGCCATCTCTAGCCCTTTTCCTAGAGTGTGGCACACATTCCATAAGGTAGTATCTTGGGAATCATGTTATCCTGGTTTACATCAATAATCTCTCAGCCTATTTGTGGAGACCCCTTGACTATATACCACCTTTCAGATTACTCTACTCTTTGGAGGAGAGTCTCTCTCACCAATGATAGGCAGGCGACAGTCACATCCTGGTCTGCTACTTTGAAGAAATGAGGAAGCTGGTTAATCACCTGTAATGTATCAATCAATGTTTCCAAGAGTCCCACACACTTTGTCTCAACACAAACGATCACATATAGATCATCCTCCAGTTTACTTCTGCATTCAACGTCTGGCAGAGGTGCAGTCTTCAGAAATCCTTGGATTAACAATCTGCCATGACACTTACTGGGACCATCACCTATCAAAACTGCCATCCAGGACTGAGGCAGCACCTTAAATTCCTCTGCAGCGTGGTCGGTTCCAAGCGGCTCTCAATGGTGTGCAAACAAATCATAACAGTAAACAAACAGAGCGTCCTTCCAGTGCCATGAAGTATGGATGTGCTCTGTAGGCTGGTGTCACCAGATATCACCTTGTACCCCTGGAACCAGTGGAATCCAAGGTGCTGACTGCTGAGACAAATGGGATTTAGCCAACAGAAAGCTACAGGAAAGGACTGCCTCACCAACAGCAGGCAGGATGGCCTTGCTATTGTCCATCACCTCATTTCTGCTCACACCTGTCATTTCAGCTCTTTGTCCTTCATGATCCCGACCAGATTGCACTCGCTCAGCTAGCACCCAAAATCTCATCACCCTTCTCAAATCCAAGCTAACTGCTCTTTGGTCCCAACCATAAATTTGACTGGTATCACCTCCATGTGACTGTCCATTCAAATTATTTTCTTCACTCTTCAAAATAGCAAACCATCACCATCTTGTGCTTACCCCTAATTCCTAATCCCAAACTTATCTTTGCCTATTTTTACCAACCCTCCATTCCTGTCGACCCCACCTGTCCATGTTTACTTTTTCAGCTTTTTCTGTCTGCTTACACATTCCTTGTCCACTCAGCCCACCTGGTTTTCTTGTCCTGTATGTATGACCATACTTATGCTGTCTGGGTTTATTCCTTCTCCACTTCTCCATCCTCCCTTGAATGCCAACTCGCTCTGCTCCATCGCTGTGTCTTCCTCACCCCTCTGTCGTTCAGCTCTTCCAAGAGCATCGATCTGAAAGAAAAAAACAACATTAATTTTATTGTGACACTTCTGTGAATGAATGTAAAGGGAAACATCTACTTTCTGACCAGTCTTTATCACCATGTTATAAAATAGCTTCACCAGTGTGGTCAAAACTCAAGGCAGTTTTTCATCTTTAGTTGTTTAGTTTCTTCACATATATTTCAAATTGCTCACCCACCAATTTTTCACAGTTATGCCTTTTTGGATTTAGAAAATATCATATTATACATGCCCCCCCCCCCTCCCCCAGTTCCCCTCCCCCAGTTCCCCTCCCAATCCTTCCCTTTCCCTCTCCCTCCCCTATCCTCCATCTTTCTCAATGTTAAACAGATGTTCCAACTAATTCAATCCACCTCAACTAATTCACCATAACCCATTCACTGCATTTTTTCATAAAACATCCCTTTCACCTTTACATATGTCATCTCATCAACAAATGTAGGCAGTGCATGTGTATGATATAAAAAGAACAAATTTTATTTTTATTTAATCTTTCCCCTTGTCTGTATTTGTGTCTGACTGGAGTCGTCTCAAAGTAGGATTTATTTTACCTAAACATTCTTTTTATCGCATTGCATATATTTTCATTAAATTCTCGTGTTGCATTCTATTTGTTGTGCCGTATTTCTCTGTTCGTGTGTCCGAGGATAACCCTTGCGGCGGCCGTCGAAGGTTAGCACTTTGGTGCTGTCCTGCGCGCGCCATAAAAGTACCGCCAATTTTCGGCTTGATTGCTTCGGAGTAAGAACGATCGGCTATCCGTCATCCTGCGGTGTTAATCGGTGGTGACACGGCAATAAATACATATTGTTATGTTTATGGGGGTAGCTAATGAAATACCTTAGTCAAGGTAGGATTGTATAGGGTAGTGTATTCCGACTGTCGCGAAGAAGAAACCTTCCTGTAATTAAGTCAGGCCCGGATGTCGTGTAAGTGTATATTTGTCTCCATGCGAGGGGTGGAGCTGTGCTAATTAGTTAGGGTATAATGGTAACTTTCCGTGTGTAAATTGCCTCTGTGGTTTCCCCTTTGTTCCTTATGACACTTACAACACCAGCCATGCGATCAGCACCTACATTAAATAACATAAATCGCCGACGATGCCCACACACCACTAACACCACCTCGTCAAATCTTATCGATGGGCGCCAAGAGTGGTCGTTAGGCCACGCCCCGAAGAACGATTGGGTAAAGAACGATGGGGTGAGCGAGTGGCGCCCGTTGATTGGTGAGAGTGTGACGTCAGAAAGAACATTCTAGCACCAGGAGTAAAAAGGCGAGGTGCCGCCATTTTCTCTCTCTTCTGCGCTGACTTTCATGACGAGCAGTCACAGTTATACTCTCTCTCTCTCTTTTGCGCTGGCTTTCATGACGAGCCGTCACAGTTATACTCTCTCTCTAATCCTGGGTTCGCAACAAGCAGTTGATTTGCATTCCCGGTCTCTCTTTTGTTCGGGGCTTGGAGGTCGCGTTCGCGTGCTCTCCCGGTGCGGGGCTTCAAGCGAGCAGACGGATATCTTCCGCTCATTGGTGCTGGCTTCATGACGGCTGTGCTTCGAGCTGGGTGAGAAGCAGCGGAACTTTGTGGAGCGTGGAACGGCGAGGAGGAGAGATTTTTGGCTGTGTCGCTAACGGGCGGATGGCTGCGGCGCGAGTTCGTGCCATTGTGCGTTTCCCACGCAGAGACTCGGGGACCGCTGTAGGAGACCAGAGCTGAGTACCAGCTAACACTACACACCACATTTTTTACTTTCATTGATTTCTCCTTGTGTCTGCATACAAGTCCGTGTGGAGACATCTCAATATAGGATTTATTTGACCTCCGCATTATTTTTATCGTGTTGCATTTTTGTTTCAGAAAATTTACAATTTTCATTAAACCGATATTTTTTACATTTTCAATTTCGTGTCTGTCTTGTTTATCTGCCGTGGGTTCGAGGACGCCCAAATGAAATCCGTATAGGTAAGGACCTCGCTGCCCTCCACTTTCTATCCGTATATATATACATATATATGGTTATGGATTCGGGGGTCGGCGCTCCCCTTATCAAGGGGGGGTTAATCCCCTTGTCCTTTTAGGGCTGGCCGTCCCGAGTACTGGAAGCTACAACGCTCCTCCCGGTCGGTCTTGGGTAGGGTGATTGGACAATTTGGGTCCCAAATACCTAATTACCAACACCGACCGCGAGCAGAGAAATAACTCCCGCTCGAACCACGGATAAGATGGAAATTGCCGAGCGGTTAGCAATCCGCGGCCCGAGCCATTAACAAAGACGAACCCGATTATAGCGGTTCCGAAATCGTGCCACAGGTACTCAATGGAAGAAAAGACGGAGGTGATCGGATTAGGGAAAAACCAAGAAATAACAAGGTGAATTTATTTACAACCAAGAAGAAGAGGAAACGAAAGAATGTACAGGAAGGAGACGAAGGAGCAGGACACAGGGCAGGCTTGACTATACAGTCTTAACTTAACAACCCCGGACAAACATACACACTCACACGGCATGGTAGCTGGTAGGGGGGAAGGTCCAGGTAGATGTCCAGGCTCCTCGTCCGGTCCCGACTCGTGCCGTGGTGGTGATGGAAAAAGGCAGCAGGCCGACAGCGTGCCACGTGTCGTTGACCGCTAGCGGAACTTACATATATCGGGGGGACTGGGATGCTGCGTACGTAATAAACGTATATCGTGTCAAATGCTCTCTCTCCCTCTCTCTCTCGATCAATGTTCGTAGGCAAAAGGCAGTTCGTGGCGCAGTCCGTATCAAAAGGCTTTGCCATGATCAGACGTTTCCGCGCAGTCCGTGCAAAAAGAAGTCCCCCAGCGCAGTCCGTTACAATCGAGCTCCCTCACGCAGTCCGTGAAAGGGCTTGGCGCTCGCGCTTATATAACGCGCTTTCAGATCAATCCGCGCGCTTGGAAACCACGCCCGCCAGCGAACTCACCTCAGCCCGAGTTGGCTGGTAAGGGCTCACCGGCTCCGCCTTTGATGGCTGGTTGACAGGGCCACATATTGTCCGTGGCGCTCCGCCCCCTTCTTCCTCGAGCTTGACCGCGTGGTTAATGGCGGCGCCTGAGCTAACGCTAACCAAGGCGCGTAAGAGAATTGGGAGAGAGAGGTTGGCAAAATGGCCGGAATGGATTGATGCAACACAGATTCAACTATTGGGAACACAGCCTTATCTGAAACACATAATAATGAAATAACTGGGATTTCTAAGGTGACCTATGTGTTGCTGTGGCCTAACTATGGGTGCAACCTTTGACCTTAAATGTCATATTTACAAGTGATTATTATTTACAAAAGTGTGGGTTCTAAAACCGCAACAATATATATATATAAATATATCATCAAAAGAAACTTATCAAATCTTTATAAGGACACTCATTGAAATCCTCCACGCAAAAATGAAAAATATTTGAACACAGAGGTAAGGTTCAGCTATCTTTACTAAATACATGTCAATAAACAAGAGGTTGCCTCAATCACAAAAAACAAAAAGCATGAACATCACAAGGGGTGGTGCAACAAAAGTCACAGCACAGCAACACAAAGGCACGCACCTGAATACAGTCAAAACAAAATGACACAGGAATGGAGACAACACTCCTAACAGTCAAGGACAGAATGACAACAGTCCTCAATATCGTGTGTGTCCTCCCTGAGCTGTGATGCAGGCTGTACACCTCCAACGCATGCTCTGTACCAGGCGTCTGATGCGGTCCTGGGGAAGTCTGTCCCATTCCTCCTGCAAGCCTTGACTGAGCATTTGCCGATTGACAGCCATTGATCTCCTCGATGCAAGACGTCGACCAAGCTCATCCCATAAATGCTCAATGGGATTGAGGTCAGGGGAATAAGGCATCCAAGGCATCACTTCAACAACCTGTTCCTGGGGGAAGTTGGTGGTCAGGCGAGCAGCATGGGGTCGAGCGTTGTCCTGCTGGAAAACTGCGATGTCAGTATGAGCCTGGAGAAATGGCAGCAGATGAGGTCGCAAAACTTCATTGACATAACGCTGACTAGTGAGATTGCCTTCAATGACGACCAGAGGTGTCCTCAAAAGGGTGGAAATGCCGGCCCATTCCATCACACTAGGTCCTCCCCAACGATTGATCTGGCGAATACAGCATGATGCATACCTTTCCCCACCTCTGTGCCATACCCGTTGATGCCCATCAGCAGCATGGAGGCAAAATCTGGACTCATCGCTGAACAAGACTGCACTCCACTGTTGCTGTGTCCAGCGGCGATGCTGCAGACACCATCTTAGTCTGTTCCGCTGATGCACTGCGTTACAACACTGGACCTCTGCAAGGACGTCTTGCCACCAGGCCCCGACTTCTCAAGCGCCTCCGCAGAGTAGAGACACTGATGCGGTTGTTGTGGCGACCTTTTGTCACTGCAGCTGTTTGCGTTGCAGGGCGGAAACTATCACGAAGATGCTGCAGCACAATCCAGCGGTCTTGGTTTGGGGTGGTTACCCGTGGTCTTCCTCTTCATGGACCATCATTCACAGTTCCAGTTTCACCGTAACGCCTGGCCAGGTTGGAAATTTCAGGCTGTGAGCAACCAAGACGTTGGGCAATTGTTCACTGGCTTACACCAGCCTCAAGCATCCCAATTGCCCTTAAACGTTGTTCAGATGTCAGGCGTGGCATCTGAATTTTCTTGTTGTTTTCCCTGTCAGAAGCCTCTCGAGAGTCTAGAGTGACAGCAGTAAATGAATGTCTAACCATGAGAACTGAAGGATTTAATAATGAGGGTCATTATTTAAAGGGAAAGATCCCGATACACAACCACTCAAGCATGCCATTGTTGATCAACCAGGTGATTGAAGTGAAGTTCCCGTTACATAATCAGCCATTATAATTGAAGAAACGTGTTTGTAAAGCTGCACATTTCATGAGTGATAAGTTTATTTTGATGTTCAGTTATTCTGTTTGATTGTCTGTTTGTCACCGGCCTGCAGGTCACAATACTAAACCGATCGTCATGAAACTTCACCAAGTTGTAGAGGTCATCACAAATGAGAAGCCTATTGATTTTGAGGTCAAAGGTCATCTGGAGGTCAAATTTCGAAAATCGCCATATTTAATGCGATTGACTTGAAAATTGAACAGCATATGTATATTTAGTCACTAAATAGGGAAACCAACTATATTTGACGTCACAAGATCAAAGGTCAACTCAAGGTCGTACTTCCAAAACCATCAATTTTCATCTGAAAAACCATCAATTTTCATCCGATTGACTTGAAAATTGAACAGCATTTGCACATTGAGTTACTAAATTGGGAAACCAACTATTTTTTAGGTCAAAAGGTCAAAGGTCAACTCATGGTCAAACTTCCAAAATCATAAATTTTCATCAAAAAATGGCCACTTTTCATCCTATTGACCCGAGCTTTGATCAAGATCGTCAAATTAGATATTGATGAAATGTCGAATTTGCTGAATCAATTGCAACCTTTTTTCGGGGGGAGGGGGGGGGTAGGGGGGGGATTATGCAAGTATCGTGCACTGCATGACGTCTTCTTGTTTAAACATCGATTTGATGACTGGAGAACCTTTGTATATTAATTTTGCACATATTTACGCTCATTTATATACATAATTAAGTGCAATTGGTTTGATTCCTGACAAAGAATTCACCTTTTGAGGTGGCGACGGCATGGAAACGGCGACGAGCAAGCCAAGTTCCACCGCTCTCGCCGCTGATCGGACAGAATGCCATTATTTCTTGTTTTAACATCAATCTGTTCAAGAATTGCAATTATTTATTGCGACGTTGACCCAACACATCACAACTGGAATGCACTCTGAAGAGCGCATACCTCCTCTGCCGGGCTGAACAGTTTGCGATTTTCATCTCACTGATAGGCTGGATCTGGATCCGGGCCTTAACCAAAATCTAATTGGCTTGTTCTTGTCATCTGACCAACTCATGCCCCAAATTTTGTCATAATCCATCCACAACGTTTTGAGATATCGTGCTACATACTGCTTTTGGCTCCATTTCTCAATGGCAAAAAATCAATTCCAAATTAAAAAGTTCTCATATCTGGATCCACATTGGCATCTTCACCAAAATGTACTCAATTTTTCCTTGTCACACTCCCAACCTGTCCAGCAAGTTCCGTCCGAATCCATCAATAAGTTTGAGATGAGATATCGTACTATACTATATTTCGTTTTTACCCATGTCATTCAATGGTGAAGAATCACGTAAAAATATTCTGGACTCGGATCCAGATCTTCACCAAACTGTAATCTTTTCGTCCTTGTCACACACCCAAACTGTCCACCAAATTTTGTCTGAATCTGTCCACAACATTTTAAGATATCCTGTTTTGCCCAACATTTTGACAGACAAACAGGGGTGAAAACATAACCTCTGTCCACCTTTGGTGGCAGAGATAAAAAGAGTGCAACATACATGGTGAGGCAAGGGACAACTCGCCCAGGATATATGGGCACACAATCTAAACTCTAAAGCATGCAAACACAAGCACAGATGGACAGCAGACAACACAGAACTTGACTTCAGACAAACAGGCGTTCACCAGGGCGAAAGTAAATTCCCAGCACAATCCCAGAACTTTTGCAAAGTATGTCCAAAATTCACTAAGGAAATCCCCACGAAACAATGCAATCACTGGTTAGTCGGGAAACACCTAATTTTTCACAGCGAAACTCATTTGCAATATATATTTTTTGTATGACTTTGTTTCCTAGTGATTTGTACTTAAAGTTGGCGTGACAGGACATTCATGGGTTTCGTTGAGGTTTTTTGTTTTTTTAATCTTCATGTGTCATGTGGATTACGCATACCTTTGGAGTCGGTGTATTATGTGTTGCGGCAAATCCCTGCATGTTGAGTGGTGTGAGGGACACCATTGGTTGAGATAACAATGTTGACTGTACTCCAGGAGCAGCAGAAGGTGTTTCCAGTGTAGGCTGCCCGACTGCAGGTGGCGTGGATACTGAGCGGGCCATTTGATTCTGAACAGGACCACACTGTCAAAACATTTCAGTTTAAACTCTCAAAATACTGGTTCTGTCAACAACTGTCATTTGCAAATTCACTGCTTACACAAATAAATGATTGCTATATTTCATGTAGATAGAAACTTGCTGCGATTCAGTTTGGGAATTAAGTGGTTATTGGGTGGTGGAGGAAATCAGAAGTAGAAGCCCTATAGTAACTGGAACTTGATGAAAACGACGGTTACTTTGTGAAATACTGCTGAGGTATTTTATGCCTCCGCCACCAAAGTCGCCAGAGGAATCATGTTTTCAGGTTGTCCGTCCGTTCGTGACAGATTTTCGTTACTGCAATAACCTAAGAACAGCTCAAGTCAATCTTGGTCAAAGAATGTGTAATGATGTAAAGATTAACTGATTAGATTATGGGGTGAAGCGGTCAAAGGTCAGAGGTCTACTTAGGTAAAAATTTTGATACAGAGCTAACTTATGAACCAGTGATGGGATTTTGATCAAACTTGGTACAAGTATATTGTCACGTCCGTGGCCGATGAAAACCAGCTTTGGACGGATAGCCGAACAGTTAACTCCGAGGCAGCAGTTTGAAACTTGGCGGTATTATTTTTGGCACGCACTGACAAAGAAAACCAGGGTGCTTACCTCAGACTGAACCACACGAGGTTTATTCCCTGAACCCACAAACACCAATACGAGACTAGGAAAATTCACAATACAAGAAATGAAATGCAACAATAAAGAACCACCTTTAGAGGCCATTTCTCCCCACAAAGCAGGGGTTGGCATTTTTCGGGCACCATGGTCCCCTTTTTGAAGCAATATTTTATGGCCAGATGCCCTTCCTGCGGCCAACCCTGTTGGTCGCCTCTTGCGACACACAGGGAGTTACCAGTGAACTGGTACATAATTTGCTGACCTTGGAAGTATGACAGGCTGAGTCAACCCCCCTGGCGTTAATTCAGTGATCGACTGGGACTCGAACCCAGGATCTGAGGATCCCAAGCCGGCACCCTAACCGCGAAGCCAACACCAGTCTCTAAATGATGCAACAACAAAGGATTCAATGAAATAATTGTAAGACGGTAAAATGTCAAAATTAATGTTGAGGTAAAAACGATAGTTCTACTTGAGGGACCCTCCACGCTGACACAAATACAGACACTTTGGAGAAAGATAAAAGAAAAGAAATGTCCCCTTTTTATGGCACTCAGCTCTGGTCTCGACGAGCACTTTTGTGAGGTCGGTCAACGAGAGGACCGCGCGTCAAAGTGCCCGAACAATGGTGCAGGTCAATCACGCGCGCACCCCGAGCCGCGAAGCAGCAACAAGACGACGTACCCCTCTTTTCTTTTTTGTGTCTCTGTCTCTGTCTCTGTCTCTGTCTCTGTCTCTCTCTCTCTCTCTCAGGAAGCACAGCACGGCCACAACCTCCCCAAAGAGCACCGCATCAAACAAGAGCCCCTCCTACCGGGAAAAGGCTCCACAAAGCTCTGTTGTTCTTGTCCTGAGCACACCTAAGAAGAGCGACCGTCCGCCACGAAGCCAGCACCAGAGAGAGAGAAAACGGATTCTTCCTCTTTCCTCCTCCTCGCTCTCGAAAATTTGTCTCGAAACTTTGTGCAGCCATACGAATGTGCTGGGTTTTTGTTGGCTCTAGCGGCATTGTGGGTGAATGGAGCCCATTGTATGGCTGGCTGAGTGCATGTAAAAAAAAAAACCCACACAGGAAAAGTCACAGGGGCAATTACACACTGGGGAATTACTCTTCAGCCCTGTCTAGTAAACACAAAAGCCATGCCCCTTATGGCAACATGCAAGCACTCAACCTGACAGGTTCCCTACTTATTACATCGAGATTCTTCTTCTTCGCATCCACAGTCCATGCTAAAACCTTTCGACCGATCCGATAAGGACGATCGTGCCCCCTTCGCCGATAGGCGGCGCTCTTGCGTCCGCCATTACTGGGAGGCATCCCGATCCAAATTTAACTCCAGCTGGCTGCGCCAGCACAACTATCATCGCGATCGTACATGAAAAGTGTCCGTGATAATCGTTCTCAAGTGTTTCTCTATACGTGTGGAGTGGTCGTGGACACCTGGCACCTGAAGGCACACGATACAAACCCCGTTTTCGGCGATATCGCCGGGCGCCGTAGGCGCACGGCCATGCCGCCCTGAAGGCACCTGGCACCTGGGGGTACCCGGTTTCCAATTCCACCTGCACCAAACCTATTTTGTTAGCAACCGCGTACCCTATGCTACGCCATGCCGAGCCCCCTTCCGCCTTAGCCCCGAGTTTCTCGACCAGTACGATAACGACTCCTCTGACCGACCGACTAGGTGCCCGTCCCTTCATCGACTCCTCCATACGGCCAGGTCTTGGCGGCCGTACCACAGCCGCCCCGCATGGATTCTTCCCTCAGAGTCCACCTCCGTGACGTGACGGGTCGGGTCACGGCCGGCCACCTCTGGCAACTACAGTACAGTATTGTGATCAATCTCCCAGGAGCGACCCACAGTTTCCTCACATCAATTATAATTTGATATTACCTTACTTAGTGAAGACAGGACCGCGCAGTCTTCCATAACCCATAACGTGTTTTGTTGTGTGCGGAGCGGCCTGGCAGAGGTTGCAAGTGAGGTCAGAGGCATCCCCAATAGGAATATTTGACGCAACAAAATGATGAACATGAACATGGGTTTCTTCTTCTTCACCAAAATTAATCACCCTTCTTTTTCTTCAGAAAGATTATTTTGTTGTTCCTTTATACTGTTCTTTCTGTTCTTTAATTGTTAAAAATAAAAAGTATTTAAAAACTTATGAAGACAGACCGAGTTTAAAGTGGGTGGGGTTCAATTCTTCCTCAGTGCGGCGATGACACCGAATACAACAACAACATGCATTTTAAGGCCATTTTCCCTGCTAGAGCGGGGGTTAGCCTTGCGGTCCCCATGACAATCTTCTCCATCTTGCCCTATTTTCTGCATCTCTCCTTGTTAACCCCCTTGCCCGCATTTCTTCTTCCACCATCTTTAGCCAAGTCTTTCTCGGTCTTCCCCGTCCTCTACTTCCTTCTACATTCATTTCCATCACTCTTCTCAACCAGTCACTTTCATCCTTCCTCAACACGTGACCAAACCATCTCAAGTTCCTCTTCACAGCATCAATCACAGGCTCTATTCCCATCATTTTTCGCAATTCATCATTTGTCTTCCTCTCTCTCAACGATACTCCGCACATCCATCGAACCATTCGCATCCTTTTTTTTTGTTTTTTTTGCATACAAAGTCGAGGCTCGTGTGAGAGCTAACGCATTAAACACAAAAAAACACAAACAGACACATAAAACATAAAATGAAGGGAGCGGGAGACAAGAGGGGCAGAGAGAGGGAAACACACAAACACAACAGTAGAGAGCAGGAACATCGGGAGATCTATGGATCTATACACACACACACACACACACACACACACACACACACACACACACACACACACACACACAAACACAGGCATACACACACACATGCATACATACACTGTCTCTGCCGTGCCTGTGGGTGTCTGTCTGCCAAGCCGGTCTGTCTGTGTCTTCTGTCTCTGTTGCGCCGGTCTGTCTCTGTTGCGCCAGTGTGTCTGTCGTGCAAGTCTGAGTATGTGTCTGTCGATCCGTGCCAGTCTGTGTCTGTCTCTTGACACAGGTGTGTGTCTGTCTCTGCCGCACCAAGCGAACAACACTCAGCCTTCCATGCACACATCTCCCATCAAAGCACAAACCGAGTTTATTAGATGACAGGATTATGTGTGTTATACATGTACATGCATTTATACACAAATTTAAAACAAATTTACACCCTTTCCCACCTTCGTTGCTGCTCTACGTTCATTACCCATGTCTCGCTCCCATAAATCATAACACCTCTCACACATGCAGCATACACCTTTCCCTTCAGCTTCAACGACACTCCCCTCCTCATCAGGACACCACTCAGTTCCCGAAACTTCTTCCATGCACATCTCACTCCAGCAACCGTTGCCGAGTCTGATCCACCTTCTCCATTCAGCATGTCTCCGAGGTAGCAAAATGTTTTCACACCTTCCAGCTTCACGCCATCTCCAAGATCCAACTCAACATTTCCTCCATCTGCAGCTCCCTCTGTGCACACCTTACATTTGAATGTAGCTGCCACACTGGTTAATGACCCTCTCAGACCACTACATTTTTGATGAACCCACTCAGCGCACATTGTACATTGAATGGAGTTCACTCCGACACCCTTCCTGCACACAGCACACGGCCACTTCCCAGTTCTTTCCACCTCACCACATGCTTTACCACTTGCCATCACCTTCGTCTTTCCGATATTCACCTTCAGACCTTTTGTCTCCATACATTCCTTCCACTTGTTCATCTTTTCCTTCAGTCCATCCATACTTTCCGCAATCAACACCAGATCATCTGCATACAACAACTCCCACGGTAAACCCTCCTTTACGTTCTGAGCCAGCACCTCCATCACAGCTACAAATAGTAGTGGACTTAGTACTGACCCCTGATGCACTCCCACCTTCACCTCAAACTCACCACTGTTCCCGTCCTTCGTCCCTACAGCTGTGCGCGCTCTTTTGTACATTGCCATCACTACTCTGATCAACCATTCCTCCACTCCTAACTTCCTCATTGCCCATGTCAATACTTTGCGTGGAACCCTATCGAATGCTTTCTCCAGATCAACAAACCCAAGAAACAACTTCTTCCTCTTCTCCATGTACTTCTCCTGCAACTGCCTCACAATAAAAAGCGCGTCTGTCGTTCCTCTTCCTGGCATAAATCCAAACTGCATTTCGCCGATCTTCACTTTCTTCCTTATCCTCTCCAACACCCTTTCCAATACCTTCATTCCATGCTCCAATAACTTTATCGCTCGGTACGAGCCACACTCTAGAGGGTCACCTTTCCCCTTGTGTAGAGGGACTAGGGTACTCAGTTCCCAATCCACTGGAATGCGGCCTTCTTTCACAGCCAGATTACAGACCTCTGTCATTCTCTTCACACCCCAACTTCCTGCTGCCTTCAACATATCTCCGAATATACGCCGAATGCAAAGTTTAAAATATTTTTGGGCTATACAGTGCATCCAAAAATGGAAGGTGTTAAAACATTTTGAAAAAATATATATATAAATAAATTGAACGCATATAAGTTGGGCTGGGTTCACTTTTTCTGCTGGTATGTGGGAGTATCGGCACAGAGGGAGGGGAGAGAAGGGGTATCTCAAAGGTAAGCGCAGATAGGCAAAATCACAGACGGCGAGGTTTGACTGTCCAGTATCATGATAGAAAGATGAACTGATTAGATCAGACTTGGCTAATTTTTCAGATATGGGTGTTGTTGTCGTGTATGAGACATTTTTGAGGAAAAGTTGGTAAACAGACTTTCTAACTTTTATGGTATGCTGAATCCAAATATGCTGTTTACCAGGCCGGCATTTGACTCATTCACTTTGAAAAATGCAAAACAAAACATACGCAAGTCGTAGAAAGAAAATATTCACATGGAGCACAGATCGATAAAACAATAAACACAGCTTATTATTATTATTATTATTATTATTATTATTATTATATGGTATAATTATATGAATATATATTGCATTTCAGGTCAGAATGGAGTCTTTAATGCAACTCAAAAAAAACCAGCAGCTGGTGTGTAACATATGAAGACTGATTTATATGGCAGCAGAGTAAATCAGACAAACTTTTTGAAGCCACAGAAAAAGGACTATCGTCTCCCCGCGAAGCAACATCAGCACACCACAAATTAAGGGACGAAAATAATCGTGATATGATTGATAGAATCACATTCGTGCTTGGTGCCGATTCCTCGCAGGTACTGCGAGTGTGGCATAAATCATGTTATGCTTTGTACACAGACAAAGGTAAAATCAAACACCTTGAACAATCAACCAGTACTGAGAGTGCTCCATACTCAAGTTTCAAAGGTTCAACCACAGAAGCTCACAGTACCGCTACAAATTTAAGCAGTCGCATGAAAGCCATGAACCGGAAAGCATGCATGTTCTGTCAAGACTCTGATTCGAAAGTGAAACTTTCTTTAGTAGCAACATTGAAAATGAGCAAGGAGATACTCGATTCTTCAAAATATGACCAGCAGCTTAGTGTCCGTCTTGCTGGGGTCCAATAGCAGCTGAATCTAATAGCTGCTGAAGGGAAGTATCACACAAATAGTTACAAGCAGTTCTTGCGAACCACAACTAAAACGAAGGAAGAAGCACAGAACACTGACCTACCAATGATTTGGCTGACCAAGGAGTTGAAATATGCTGCCAGTCAAGGCCACGTACTAAAGCTTTCAGAAGTGTGGAATCGCTACTGTGAACTTGTTATTGAAGCTTGAGTAGATGTTCCACAATATTTTGTCAGCCGTCGAATGACATTTAGAGAACAGCTTTCCACACACATTAGAGATGTATGTGACTTCATCGTACTACGTGACCAAGCTCCAGGTGATAGAAAAACTGTCTTGGTACCGAACAAATTTCCCCATGTACCAATCTCCAAAATGACAAGCCAGAATGACGAGGAAATAATCTCTCCAGTTCCACATTTTAAGGCAAACAATGAGAAGTTCTTGTCGATGGTTCACATAGCACTGAAATTACGATCTGATATACTCAGACAACCACCTCAAAAAGGTCCGTCTGTCCTCGAGGAATATGCAATATCATGTGTACGAGAGAGCCTGCACATGTTCATACGTCTTCTTATTGGTAGACAATACGTTTTTGAACACATGTCCTCGTCAGGTACAGATGATGGTGATGAACTATTACCAGAAGAAGAGGACACTGAAATGCCCAACGAAAGTACTGATGACTTTGATTCTGAAGTACAGTCTCGCGTTCTTAGTTTGTGTCAAGATTTAGTGTATACCACTTCTGGAGGCAAGAAGTGGACCTCAAAACATATTGGCCTTGCTAGCACTTCACACCAGACAACACGCTCGAAGCAACTGGTTCAGTTATTTCATAAGGCGGGGCATACACTAAGTTATAGCGATGTCTTACGGATAGACACTTCTTGAGCTGAAGTTACACTGAGAAGCATGGATGAAACAAATGGTGCTGTAATCAAGAAGACTATGAATTGCTGATTCCCTTTCACACAATAACTGGGTGTGACACAGTTTCTCACATAGCAGGTCACAGCAAGAGAACATCATGGGAAGTGTTCAAGAACAATCGTCATCTGCTGGCGAACTTTGGGAAGCACCCACTCACTGATGACACCATAAAGTCTGCGGAACAATTCATTTGTAAAATGTATCATCAGGATGACATAGTTACCTGTGATGAGGTCCGTGCAAGACTGTTTTGCAAATGTAGATCTCTTGAAGCACTTCCTCCCATATCTGATGCAGTGAGATTTCACATACCTAGGGCTCACTACCAGGTTATGGTATGGAGACGAGCCATGTGTGCCCACTCACACCTGCCTTCACCAGTTGGCCATGGATAGATATTACAGGATAATAAGCTAAAGCCACAACTCATGTCTCTGCCACCAGTACCAGACATTTGTGAAGAGTTCATCTCATGTGGCTGTGTAAAGGGGTGCTCAACACAACGATGCAGTTGTAAAAAAGCAACTTGTATTGCACTGGAGCTTGCAAATGTAGTTCAGGTACCGACGGATGTAGAAATCATTAATGTATCCCAATCCAAACCAGCTAAGAAGAATAAGAATGAAATGAGATGGATGACTTGAGATGAAGATGAATGAAATGAAGATGGAGACGAGTTTCCAGTGATTATGGAGCTGGTAGCTTCTGAAAATAAAATGTAATACACCACTTTCACATGGGTGGAGGTTGGGGAAAGTGGTCGGTGGGGTGCACAACTCGTTGTGCACCCGTCCTGCACCCTGACGACTTACAACTGAAAACTGAGCTTGGTAAACAAATTTTTGGTGTTTAGGAAAGCAAAATTGTGTTGGAAAGCCAGTTTACCAACTTTTCCCCCAAAATGCCTGCAGTAGTTATTTTCTGAGAAAAGTGGCCTAGTCTAGATGGCATCTAAATGTCAAAGGTCAGAATCTGTAATTTGTTTTCGTTACCGTAATACCTTAAGAACGACTGAAGGGAACCAAGTCAAACTTGGTACATGGATGTATAATGATGGAAAGATAAACGGATGAGGTTATGAGGTCAAGAAGCCAAAGGTCCCATAATGTAACTAGACCGACACTTTTAGACGTCACAACGTCGACCGATATGCCTCCGCCCACATTATTACATCATTATACATATTTGTACCAAGTTTGATTTAAATCCATTCAGCTGTTCTCAAGAACACATTTTTACCGGACATGACCTCTGACCTCACCAAAATCACAAAATCGCCTCACTCTTCACCTTTGATGCCAAAATATAATCAGCTAATCTTTGCATTATTATATATACTTATACCAAGTTGGGGGCAATATCCCATCACGAGTTCACAAGTTATCGAGGTAACAGATTTTTTTTTTACTGAACATGACCTTTGACCTCTTAACCCAAAAATGTAATCTGTTCATGTTTACATTATTATACATACATGTACCAAGTTTGATTTAAATCCCTTCAGTTGTTCTAAAGTAATCACATTTTTACCTGATATGACCTCTGATCTTTGACCTCCTGATGCCATTATCCAATCAGTTCATCTTTTCATCATATATACTTATACCAAGTTTGTTCAAAATCCCATCATTTGTTCACAAGTTGGCATGGCAACATACTTTTTACTAAACATGACATCTCACCTTTGACTTCTTGACCTCAAAATCTAATCAGTTCATCTTTATCTCATTATACATACCTGCACCAAGTTTGACCAAGCTCCCTTCAGCCGTTCTAAGGGAATCGAGGAAATGAAAACCTATCATGGACAGACGGACAGCCGGACGGACAACCTGAAAACATAATGCCTCCGTCGACTTCGACAGCAGAGGCATAAACATTATGTTACTGCACTAAATTGTGAACCAGTGATGGGACTTTGACCAAATTTGGTATAAGTATACATCATGATGAAAAGATGAACTGATTAGATTTCAGCATCAAAGGTCAGAGGTCATGTCACGTAAAAATGTGACACTTAATTGAGAACAGCTGAAGGAATTTAAATCAAACTTGGTGCAAGTATGTATAATGATGTAATAATGTGGGTAAAGGCATATATATTGGTCGATGTCACGCCGTCGGCGAGTGCTGCTCTTATTTTAAGGAAATTTCCAGTTGCCCCCCCTGCGACTTTTCTAGGAAATTTACAGTTGCCCCCCTGAGAGGTTTCTAGGAAATTTACACTTGCCCCCCTGAGAGTTTTGTAGGAAATTTACAGTTGCCCCCCCCCCCCCCCCCCGAGAGATTTCTAGGAAATTTCCAGTTGCCCCCCTGAGAGTTTTCTTCTATGTCCATTTTGTCCACCAAATGCAACCTTCTCATGCCGTCAGGGGGGTTGACTCAGCCTGTCATCCTTCCGAGGTCGGCAAACTAAGTACCAGTTCACTGGTATTTCCCTGTGTGTCGCAAAAGGCGACTAACAGGGTTGGCGGCTGGAAGGGCATCCGGCCATAATAAAACATTGCTTCAAAAAGGGGACCATGGTGCCCGAAAAAGGCCAACCTCTGCTCTGCAGGGAAAATGGCCTCTAATGGTGGCTCTATTCTTCACCATTGAGTGATAGGGCCAAAACGATATACACCATGATATTTCAAAATGTTGTGGACGACTTATGACAAAACTTAGTGGATGAGTTGGGTAAGTGACAATAACAAGCCGATTCCATTTTGGTTCAGTTCTGGATTCAGATCTGGCCTATCAGTGGGATACAAAGTGTAAACTATTCAGCCTGGTGGGAGGAGGGTTGGGGGGGGGGGGGGGTATGTTATTAACCAAGCGCCGATCTAGTTGGTATTGTTGTTATTTTTGTTATTAGAAGTGGCGTTGGTAAAACACCACAATTAGCTATCTTAACACGAATATACACACACTGATATCGCCCAGGGCGGTTGTCTGCCTTAGGCAGAGTAGGGGGTAGGAGGAAAGGGGGAGAAGGAGGAAATGGAATCGGAACAACCTCTATCGTTTGACCCTTACACCTCCCGTCAAGTTTGGTTGAGATTGGATAACGACCGAATGCATTGCGGTCAGGCAGACAGAGAATTGCATATTTTAGTATGACAACAAACAAGTCTAACAATTAACACATCATCAAAAGCAACAAAGGACATACCTGCTGTTCTAGGCGCAGTGGCGAAGCAGGCAATGTCTGCGCAGCAGCAATCTGCTGGGTCGCTGCCGCTGCTGCAGCACGTGGGGGTCGCTGTGAGGGGCTAGGCGCTGCGGGTATATGCGGTGAGAGTGGTACAGGACCTGCAGTAACCACAGGCTGTGCTGCAGTGAGAGCTACAAGGATAACAGGTGTTTCAAAGGCACAACATAAGTGTCAGTGGAGAACACAGGCCAGAAACTGTTAGCATAGCATTTTAGAGGAATGTAACCCTGTTTGTGAATACACTCAAAACATGCTTTCTGGCAAAGTGATGCAACTCTCATGATGACAAATTTATGATGAAACAAAACAAATATACAGCACTAACCAAAATTCGGTAGCACCTCCCAACTGCATGTAAACTGTTTGTCTGTTTGAGAAAAGCCAAACCTGCAGGCTTGCGACCACGACGTTGTGGAACTCGTGCCACCGGTGACGTTATCTCGTACTCCTCCACAGGCATTTCAGCAACCTTCTGCAAAAATGCCTTCTCCACGGTCTGGGCCATCAGCACGATGTCATCATTTGGCTGAAGAAACATCATGTAAAAAATTAAGATAAAAAAATTCCGTGAAAGAATAGAGATGGGGGGGATAAAGCAATAAGCAAATAAGTCAATAGTTGTTGTTGTTGTGTTGCCCCAGTCAGTTCTGGTTGAACAGACCAGCGGTTGAACAGACCTAGTTTAATGTTTGTGATGTGATCTGAGAATGTACCCTGCTGCTCCTGGACTCCGTGTCCTTTCCTCCTGACAAGGTGGAAAAGTTTCTGTCAACCCTCGACTCTGATTCTGCAACTGGACCCGACGGCATCAGCCACGGGTCCTAAAATCCTGCTCTGCTGCTCTATCTCACCCTCTCTCTGTTCTCTTCACCCTCTCTTTTGCTCAAGGTCAACTGCCATCTGCTTGGAAATCAGCCAACATCACCGCTTTGCACAAAAAAGGTGCAAAAACAGATCCTAGCAACTACAGACCAATCAGCCTTCTCCCAATTATCAGCAAAGTCATGGAATCCATCATTGCTTCTGATATGAAATCTTTCCTCTTCTCCAATGGCTTGATCTCTGATCATCAATTTGGTTTCAGACCAGGTCACTCTACTCTGGACATGCTGCTTCTGCTGTCTCAACAATGGATGGAGGTCCTCAATGCCAAACAGGAAATTAGAGCTGTCTCCCTCGACATATCACGTGCCTTCGACACGGTCTGGCACCCCGCTCTGCTCACCAAACTCTCCTCCTTTGGTATCCATGGAAATCTCCACGCATGGCTGGCGGACTTCCTCTCTAGTCGTCGTCAACGTGTGGCCCTGAATGGGTTTCTCTCATCTCCTCTTCCTGTTCAGGCTGGAGTTCCCCAAGGCAGTGTTCTGGGCCCCGTGCTTTTTCTGGTCTTCATCAATGATCTCTCTGACTCTCTCGAAAATCCTCTCTATCTCTTTGCTGATGACTCCACTCTCTGCCGCTCCATTCCTCTTCCCTCAGATCGGCAGTCTGCTGCCTCCTCACTCTCTGAAGACCTGGACAAAATCACAGACTGGTCAAACAAGTGGAACATGTCTTTCAATCCTGACAAATCTCACACTCTTACTATGTCTCTCCGAAAAGATCGACTGGACAACCCTCCCATCTACTTTCTCAACAATCCTCTCCAAGAAGTTCTGTCGCTCAAGATTTTGGGTCTCACTATCTGCCATGATCTTTCTTGGGAAAACCACATTTCCAAGCTGGCCTCCAAAGCCAGTCGCCGACTGGGCATCCTCCGTCGTGCGAAGTCCTTCCTCGGCACACCTGAGCTCCTCACCACATACAAGGCTTTCATCCGCAGCTCAATGGAATACTGTTCTCCCCTATGGGCCGGTGCTCCTGCCTCACACCTAGCTCGGCTTCACGCTGTTGAAACCAAAGCTTTCAGAATTATTGGAATCTCCCGCGATGAAGCTATCTCTGAGGGCCTTTCACTCACTCACCGCAGGCAGGTAGGTGGTCTTTCTGTCTTCTACCGACTCCTCTCCGGCCTTGCACCCCCAGCTCTCTCTGTGCTCTGTCCCCCAAATATTCCTACAGGTCGCACAAGATCTGCCAGCAACCCTCTGATGGTTAAACTGCCGAAATCTCGGCTCTCCGCTCACCTTCACTCTTTCATTCCTCTTTTCTCCCGCCTCTGGAACAAACTCCCTCACTCCCTTCAATCCCACTCCTCCCTCCAGGTCTTTAAAACAGCTGTTCACCACCATCTCTTATCTTCCCCCATCCAAAACCTTGATCTTTTCTACCCCCGCTAATTCACCCCAGATCCACCTTGTTTGAAATTCCAACTTCTTTCCTGGAAGTCCTGGCAGTGTCCATATGTTTTATACCTCTCCCACTGCCCCCTTCCCACGCCCCCCCCAAAGCCCTCGCCCTCTCTCAGATCTCTCGATGTCTCCATGTCTCTCGGTCCCTGCTCTCAAATGTTGTGTTTGTGTCCTTCCCCCTCTCTCCCCATCTTGTCTACCGCTCCCTATGTTATATGTTTTATGTGTCGGTTTGTCTTTCTGTGTGATTAATGTTCGCTCTTTCACGAGCCTCGATCTTGTATACAAAAAAAAAAAAAAATAAATAAAAATGACACGCATGTGTTAAAAGTGACGCCGAATATTTTTGTTTGGTTCGTGTGTGGAATAGGTATGTTGTTCAGTATGATGTGGTGGAGCGTGATGTTCCTTGGTGTAATTTGTTAGGAGAGGGATTGGTGATTTTGAGGGGGCTACTTTTAGTGTATTGATGGTGAGCAAGGTTTGTAGGGTGTTGAGGAAGGGTTGAAGTTGTGCTGTCACGGTGCTGATGTTGCTATGAGTAGAGGTGATGGTTATATCGTCTGCGTATGATGCTGTTAGGGTGGTATATAATGGTATGCTCTCTGTGGTAGTTATGGCTGCATGTGAGGATGTTATGCCGCTGTTGGAGTTATTCATGCTGTTTATCATTTTGTACAAGTGCATGTTCGTGGTTGAGTGGTTTAGTGTGTGTAGAAAGGAGTGCCAGTTTTGTGTTTTTTCACGAGTATTTTGTTGTTGATTTCTGTGTTTATTGTTTGAATCATTTCCACAATGTCTGGTGGTGTGTTGGTGTGTTGTATTTTAGATTGTCTCGCTGTTTGACAAGGTGTACTACTTCTGATGAGTAGTTGAATGAATGAATGAATGACCGTTTTAAGGCTATTTTCCCCACTAGAGCGGGGGTTAGCCTTGCGGGCCCCATGACAATCATGGTTCCCTGTTTGAGGCAATGTTTTTATGGCGGGATGCCCTTCCTGACGCCAACCCTTGGTCACGCTCTTAGGTGCGCAGGGATACGGTGTACCTATTCTAAACCGGGGTACGCACCGGGATCATTCATCCCAGCAAGCTGGTACTCAATTTGCCGACCTCGGAAGGATGACAGGCTGAGTCAACCCCCCTGGCGTTAATTCAGCGATCGACCGGGATTCGAACCCAAGATCCTAGGATCCCAAGCCGGCACCCTGACCGCTAAGCCAACACCAGGCTGATGAGTAGTTGGGATTGTATTTTTTGATATTGCCCTTTGGAATGTATTTGGTAGCTGCAGTTGTGAGGATCATATTGACCTGTTTGATGTTCTACATACCGTTCTACAGAATTAATTATCCCCATGCTTTTTGAAAGAAAAAAAAAGAAAAATGGGCGGGATATTGCAATCGCATCTGTCGGTCCTTCAGGCCATCTGCCCCGAAATGATTGGGCAGAATTTCACCAAACTTGGTAGTTATGATCAACACATGGCTTGAAGGTGCGAGAGCAGTATCATTTTTGGCCCCGCACCCTCAAAAAGGGTCAAAAGGCCAGATACTGAAAAATGCAATTATGGGCACATTTTCAAACAATACTTTGTATATTATGTAATCAACATTGGGGAACACATGCAATATGTAACAATGTTTTGCATTTGACCCACAGTTCATTCCCGGGGGTAAGGGGATGAAGGCTTCTGGTCACAGGGGTCAAAACTGAAGATTATTTAAACTCAAGGTCTGATATTGGGTCATTCATGATGAAACTTTTTGCCATACTTCAACTTTGCTTTAGGTGGGAAGCATTGGGGTTTTCGCGTTTAATTTTTCGACTTAAGCCCTGTTGCACGTTTTGAGAGTCAAAGATGAAACACTAAAAAAAAAAAGGGGGAAAAAGGCTCCTATTCGAGTTCCAAAATTTTCTATTCGTTTCAAGTGGTAAAGCTGCTTCAATATTTGGCAATGTTCTTCCTTCAGGCCATCTGCCCCTAAATGCCCGTCAAAAAATGAAGAACCACTTTTCTAACCCCAGTGTTTAATTCTGAAGGGTTCTAAAGTGTAATTCCAGAAGGTTCTAAACAGTAATTCTAAAAAGTTTTGAAGGGTAATTATAATTGATTCTAGAGGGGTTATAAAGGGTAATTCTAAAGGGTTCTAAAGCAAAATTCTGAAGGGTTATAAAGGGTAATTATAAAGGGTTGTACAGGGTAATTCTAAAGGGTTATAACGGGTAATTCTCGAGGGTTAGAAAGGGTAATTCTAAAGGGTTATAACTGGTAATTCTACAGGGTTAGAAAGGGTAATTCTAAAGGGTTATAACTGGTAATTCTAAGTGGTTATAAAGGGTAATTCTAAATGGTTATAAAGGGTAATTCTAAAGGGTTATACAGGGTAATTATAAAGGGTAATTCGAAAGGGGTTGGTTCGTTTTTAGGCTTTGCCTATTTCATATTAAAATGCCAGCTGAACCGCTCCTTTCGGACAAGGGTGTGATATTTTTAAACATTCATCTCAGGTTCATCGATTAACTTGTACATAAATTGCATGAAGGATAAAGATAGTAGTAGACAACAGTGTACTCTCATCCTAATTATATGAGTAGACCAGCAGGGCACTCTTTAGAGCAAATACCTCCGCCATGCAATGCCTGATCTGGTGGAACATATTGGGCCCAAGAAGATAACATGCTACTGCATGAATACGACGATATTGTGCTATATATAGTTTTGGCCCCATCTCTAAATGGTGAAGAATCAATTCACAAATTAGTAAAATCTTATATCTGATCCAGATCTCAACCAAAATCGAATCAATTCTTCCTTGTCGCACACCCAACCTGTCCACCCCAATTCTTCCGAATAAGTCTATAACTTGGTGAAATATTGTGCTGTACATCGTTTTTGGCTCGATCACTCAATGGTAAAGAATCACTTTAAAAGTTCTAGTATCTGGATCCCGATTCAGACCTTTACCAAAATCTCACCAATTACCCAGGTGGCCAAGGGGGTTTACCAGACATGGGCTGTTGTAAAAGGTTGTGCCCCAGAAATCATATCTACACATGCCTAGGAACACAACCTAGGTCAACAACCTCGCCAACAAGCTGCTGGAAATGTAGTATCACCCTATATGTGATCTAACTCAAATACCACTCTAGGTGCGTTTTTTGGTTATCAGCAGCAGTGGCTTTTTCTGCTCTATATCAAAGAAATATCAGATATTAATGACTCAAACAAGCTACATATGTAAATTTACTGCTATTATGATTTCCCCATACAGGATCAAGGTGCACAGCTGACAGAGTTTTGCTGTATGGCTGATTTTTATGAATGATTTAATATTTACTCATTTTCAGACAAGTGTGAAATAATATCAACATGCACTTCTGGATGAGATTTGCTCCAAGTGAAGTTGTGTTCTTAATATATATACTCCTTTGCACTTTTAACTACAATGTCTAATGAATTAGTTTGTGTTTCAGATAACACAGCCGGGAGAAAAATGACCAGTCAAGCTGGGAAGAGGCTGGTTCAAGAGGCACTGTTACTGGAACAACCAAAGAAAAGGCGGGAGGATGGCTGGAACACAGACTATGGCAGATGTCTAATATGTCAAGAACCATCAATGAAAGGACTTAATAATGTCCAGGTGATATCAACAGAAAAGCTTCTTGTGGCTATGTCCTGTCGACGGGATCATATTCACAGAAGATTACAAAGTGACATTACCCAAGAAAACTGGGTTGGACAAAATTCCCCTAAATGGCATGTAAAATGCAGGAACTGGTACCTGAATGAAAAAAGTTACAAACTGGCAGAAAAAAGGAATCTAGGAGGGCAACCACCAGCGGCTGATGACCCTATGAAAACTTCATCTCTTGGGTCTCATACCACAAGACAATCCACATCAGGATTTGAAGCCAAGAACACTTGTGTCATCTGTAATAAGACATGGTATAGAGGGAAAGAGCCCACCTGTAAAGTGTCTACTACAACCAGCCAACATGCAATCCTTGATCAAGCCAAAAAGCTGAAGAGACAAGATATCTTGCAAAGGCTAATTGGTCAAGGCTTTGATATGGTTGCCAATGACATCTGCTACCATACACCCTGCATGAATACTTTTAAAGCTAGACGCATCCCCACTATCAGTCCAACACAAAATCTCTATGATGTTGCATTTGAAAGATTAGTCGAACAGCTTGAGACATCACTCTTCCAAAATAAGCGTGGCTTTTTTATGAAAAATCTTCGGGATCAGTATCGGGCAATTCTTCGAGAGCTAGATGTCAAAACTGCAGACTCGTATCGATCAATAACTTTGAAGTGGAAATTGCAACAATGGTTTGGCAAGCGCATTTCAATTATCAACCAAAGCACTGGCGCTGGCTTTATCTGTGCTTCCTCCATACCACTAGGAGATGCTCTAGAAAAACTGAGGTTGTTAGAGGCCAAGAATCAGATTGATGAAAAACAGCAAATAATGCATTGTGCAGCTAAAATTCTGAGAGCTGATATTAAGCAGTGCAAAAAAGAACAAAAATCAGAGCAGTTTACTGAAATTTCTTTTGCAGCTGCTGAAAGAATTGTTCCACAAACTTTATTTGATTTCACAACCATGCTGCTCTCTGACAAAGCAGGGAAAAAGCACCAAGAGTCTGGATCCCATATTTCAGATTCATCATTACTTCATCCGGCAATTAGGGAGAAAGCACTTGTAATATCGCAGCAACTTATGCAACATGTAGCAGCAGTGCCAACTCCTTTGAGTGTAGCTACAGCTTACTATGTGTATAACCAGACACGTAGCAAGTCACTGATCACTCTGAACAATAGACTTGGCCTAGGAATCAATTATGACACGTTGCAGCGCCAACTGACAACAAAAACCATCAACATCATGCAACAGGTTGAGGAGAATGGGGTGTTTGTCCCAGAAGCTATGGTGCATAATCATGCAAGTTTACATGTTTATGCAATGGACAACCTGGATTGGAAGAAAAACACATTAGAAGGTGGGACTTTCAATGCCACCACAGCCATTATAATTGAGAATCCTGTCATGAGTAGTACCCTCATCACTCATCCTGACAATATTAGTCTTCCTACTTCATCTTTAAGCAGGAAAAAGACCCTTTCAGGTGTTTCTGAAACAAATATCCCTAACTGTCACATTTCAGCCAGTGACAGAAGGAATTCGAGATCACTTTGCAACATTGATGATGTTAACAGTTTGGAAACTGCATCTGATGAGACAGCCGAAGAAATGCTGCTCTTCTGGAGACTTGGAAGACAAGTGAAAACTTCACAACTGCTGCATGTGCCATATGAAGGGGATCCTGATCTCCCTGGTTTTTCAGCATTCTGTGCACAGTTACTCCCACACCACAAGGCCAGCCGGATTGCATACCTCCCTCTCATACCTGCTTCACCAACGGATCCTGCTGTGCTAAAGGAAGAGATGACACGGCTTGTACAAAATCACATGCACTTGGAGATACATGGACTGTCATCACTGGAGACCAGGCCACATATGAACTTGCAGTGGCCATCAGGGACAAACACAAAGATGAGTTTTCCAAGGTAATCCTGCTTTTGGGAGGCTTCCACCAGGCTCATAACTACTTAAAAGCAGTCTGTACGATTATGAGGGACTCTGGTGTGGAAGATCTTCTTGTAACAGCAGGAATGTGCCAAGAAGGGACAGCTAAGAAGATCTTTGGAGAGAAAGCAGACTATTACCAGTCTATGCATGCCATTAAAATCCTGAATGAAGCTGTATGGCATCTGTATTGGGAAGCATTTGAAAGCTGGATATCAGAGGAAGACACCCGACTATGGATAGATGCCATTGAGGCAGCACTGAAGAAGCAGTTCGATACGTCTATAGATGCAACTGAACAATTGAAGTCCATCCAAGAATGCCACTCACAGCTTGTAGCACTTCAGCAACACCTGCTGAAATTCCAGGAGACTCTCACCACCTTACCAACTGCTGTATTCTGGCTCAACTTCCTTGAGATGTCAGATGTATTATTCCGCTTCATCTACCACCAACGGGAAGGTAATTGGCGAGGGCATTTGTGTGAATCAGCTCGAATGCTTCCCTATTTAACAGCTGCAGGGCATTACAAATATGGTCAGCAGTCATTGCCACTCTACTTGTCTGAAATGAAAACACTACACGACACAGCTCCAGAGGTGCATGAAGCTATGATGAATGGAGCATTTGTTGGTCGGAGAGCAGATGGGAGCCATAATGGTGTATCTCCTGATATGCTTTTAGAGCAAACTTATAATGCTGACGCTAAGGAAGACAGTGGTCTTGATGGCATAACACTCAACACAAATGCTCGCACCAAATGGCTTTATACAAAGCCCGTCACTTCAGCAGTCTCAGCCCAGCTGTTATCATCTATGCCAATGATACTGATATCATTGTTTCAAGTGTGTACTATGCTGCAACTCTGTTGAAGGATCTGCCTGAACTGTGGATTCGAACTACCCAGTCAAACTATTTGCCTGTGCATGAAATTGCAGCTATATTGGGCCCTGCACAAAGTAGGGATGCGCAAAGATGATGATGACGATGATGATGATGATGATGAAAGATGCGCAACATTTGTGTGCCTCTTACAAATTTCCAGCAGCTTGTTGGCAAGGTTGTTGACCTAGATTGTGTTCCTAGGCACATGTAGATATGATTTCTGGGGCACAACCTTTTACAACAGCCCATGTCTGCTTTCCGAAAATTTTGGGGTTTGGCCCCCTGGGTAAATTCATCCTTGTCCCAAACCTAATCTGTCCAAAAATATTTGTCACACACATCACACATCCAAAACGATTTGAGCTATCCTGTTCACAGACAGACAGACAGACAGGGGTGAAAACATAACCTCTGCCCACCTTTGGTGGTGGAGGTAGTAAAAAACAAACAAACAAAAAACACCTTTAGAGGCCATTTTTCCCCGCAAGCGGGGGTTGGCCTTTTTCGGGCACCGTGGTTGTTGTTGTTTTTCGGTCCCCTTTTTGAAGCAATGTTTTACGGCCGGATGCCCTTCCTGCCGCCAACCCTTTTTGTCGCCTTTTACGACAAACAGGGAATTACCAGTGAACTGGTACTCAATTAGCCGACCTCGGAAGGATGACAGGCTGAGTCAACCCACTGGCGTTAATTCAGCGATCGACCGGGATTCGAACCCGATCCTAGGATCCTAAGCTGGCACCCTAGCCGCTAGCCCAACACCAGGCTTTGGTGGTGGAGGTAGTAATTACACTATAATAATAATAACAATATACTTCTTCTTCTTCTTTAAGGACCAAAATTATTCCCACGTACTTGTGGGGTTGTCTGGGGGAACGTTTGCTGGGTTGAGGTCTTTCATGAACCAGTTGGCAAGACATGACGTTCGACCTAGCTTAGGGCAGGAATTTGTAATTTGTTCAGGGTGCCAGTGAGAGCTCACCTACTCTTCATGAAGGACTTTGATGTCCACCAACTAATGCCGGCAGATGGAACAGCCAGTTTTAACGTCCATCCAAGGGACGGCACACATATTGATGAATCACCCTGCCTGTGAAAGACCAGGATGACGGTTTATAGCTGGGTCGGGATTCAAACCCAACACAATTCGCCCTTTTCCAACGCTTGTCCCGAAGAATACATCACACCCAACATGTCTGCAATTGGTTGGTACATAGTACATGCACACTTTAATTAATTCTTTTTAACAAATCAGATTTTACATACATGCACATTATCTTTTGTGTTTTCATTTTTAAGGTACACAGAAAACTTCGTACTGATGAGTTTTAACCTATAGATGAAGGGCGCCCCTTTATATGAACTTTTCTAGAGCATTACATGGTTCCTCCTAAGAACACAAGGGTAGTCCAGCATGCACACCAGATTTTTTGAATGTCCTTTCTTTTCTTCTTTTTTTGGCATTTTCTGCAAGCTATGGAATGTCCCTTCTTTTCTATTGTTTGCCACATGGCACATACCCTTATATAAAGGGAACTTGTCTATGCCCCTGGCATTTTACGCAAGAATGAATTATATACTTGAACAGAAGAACACAAATAGCCTTTTTGGCACTTACAAAAACCTTTTGTTTAGCATTAATTGGACAAAATATTACAGCGTTTTACATCATCTTGCCCAATCAGAATTGCCCCTCGAAGACACCACTCATGTCCTTTATTGGCAAGGCTGTGGCGGGTATGGTGTTCAATGAACTCTCGAGTCTCAGCAAGTCTTAACAAGGGTTACGTGGCAATGACAATTGGCACTACTGGTTAGACAAAATTCTGGTTCACACTCAACCAAAATGGCTCACCCTGTTGTAGATGTAGCAGTTGGTAAACATGGTGCTAAAATCTTGAATGCATTCCACTGCCGTCCAGTAGTAGTTAGATTCCAAACGTTTCTTGATGGTTAACATATCCAAGGGGTTTTTGATTATCTGGTAGTAATCCTAGAACAGACCATACCCACAAAATTTTCAGCCTGGATACCAATTGGCATAATGACAGAAATACTCTTAACTAAAAGCAAGAAACATATGCTAATGATAAAGGAGTTTTTTTTGTTTTTTTTACTCCTCCATGAGCCTCGACTTTTTGTATTAAAAGAGGAAAGCTCACATTAAGTGGGGTTTCTCAAATTCATTTTTCATTCTTGTACCACACTCTGCACACAAAGTCAGTTCTGCCAAAGCAGTTTCTTTGCTTACAATCTTCGATGAGTCACCACTCCAAGGGAAGATACTCGACAGAGGATGAAGGAATTAGTAATTTGTTCAGGGACCAGCAATAACTCGCCTACTCTTTGTGAAGGACACCGTGGGATCTTTAACATCCACCAACTAATGCCGGCAGATGGGACACCCAGGTTAACGTCCATCCGAGAGACGGCGCACACACATCGATGCCTCGCCCTGGCTGTGATACACCGGGATGACAGTTTATAGCTGGGTCGGGATTCAAACCCAGGCTAGACAATCAAGAGGTGAGTACACGCATCTTTACTCTGGGCTATCCTGCCGGCCCTGTTCTCCAAATATTTTTCAGGTAAGCTCAAATAGGTTTCTGCTAAAACAATGAGAAGAGGCATACTTTCCATCCAAATTGGTTGGTCACTTTTACTCGTAATTAGAAGGTAGAAATACAGTGCGGGCATAACCACAGCAAGACATACCGGCAAGTTGAGCTTGGCTGCATCCACTGGGTGATGGAAAGGCCAAGCAAACTGGTGCTTCCAAAGCACCTTCATGACGACCTTCTGCAGAAACTGTAATTGGTTAGTTAGACGTCCCGGCTTGTTGGGGTTCAACGTTTCAGGTGGCATTGGGTTGCACAAAGGCTGCTGCTGCTGTGGCTGCGAAGGCGAAGTTGCCATGTTGCTGGCCTGAGCCCGGGTAGTCGGAGGGGGCCCGGGTGGGGAAGGGGGGGGGAGGGACGAACGTCGTGCCCCGCCGTGCGCCACGGCAGCAACGGGCTGGCCGACGTCACGGTGCTGGATCGAAGGGTCCACAGTGGAAATAGGGGGCAGAGTTGATGGGGGAGAGGGGGTGGTGATGACGAAGGTCTTGGTCTCAGCCACGTTTCAGCTGGTTGTTGAGCCTAATCCATAACCAAAGCCTCGACAGCTGCTCTGAGTTGATGAGAAGGGAGGATAAAAAAAAATTAAATACGAAACAAACTCCAACATATGTTACAAGTAACATCGGATGCAATCATGTGCCGTTGGAATCCTAATAATCATAATATTGAACAGAATAATCAGGTTAGCACCATAATGAGTAATAACAATGAAAATGGTCTTTTCCCCAGCATCCTCATTTCACATATTTTTGCGCATTCTACCCTGGACATACTGCTGGTGCTATTAAAGCGACGTATGAATGGCCCAAATCGCAAACATAACATCAGAGCCACCGTTGTGAATACGTCTCGTGCATTCAGAACTCGTGGCACCCAGGCTCACACTAAAACTGGATTTTATCAACAAAAAGTTGATGAATGTTTACCGCATTAGCTCTTCGTCAAAGCAAAAGGAGTAAATGGAGGTGGACAGAAGGTTTCAAAGTTAGAAACTGGATCAAGATCAAACTAGGACACCTCTTTGAACCCTGGAAAATAGTTCCGTTTAACCCTGTCACTTATGAAGGATCGTTAACGTATCTATGTCCATGGTACATAGTTTGCCACGAGAAGAGGATCAGTACTTTAATCTCTCCTGGGTTGACCATACACTACTCACAATAAGTTCGGGATATTGTGGGAGTGAGTTTATGTTTTTTATAGGGGTTAGGGTTATGGTATTGAAATCAAGAATGCTGTGTTTTTTCACTCATTAATAACCATAGAATTAGGACCAACAACTTTTTTCAACATAATTAATACACAAAATCAACCACGCCGAAGAACCTGCCGATATCCCCAACTTGTTGTGAGCCGTGTATATCGAGGCTGGCCTCCAAAGCCAGCGAGAGAATAGGCATCCTCCGTAGACTGTCATTCGTTGAACAACCAGTACTCACGGCCTATGAGGTCTGTGTCCATATCTCAATGGAGTATTGATGTTCCGTATAGGCGAGCACAACTGCATCACATCGCTTTCTCCTGGTTTCTGTTGAATCTGCATCTCTCATTAGTATTTGCATCTCCCACAATGAGGCAGAAGCACAAAGCCTGTTGCTCTCCCATCACAGACAGAATGGTGGCCTCTGTTTTGTTTTGTTTTGTTTTTAACTGCATCTCCTCCAGTCTTGCTCCATCTACTCCCTCAGCCAGCTCAACCTTCCCAGTTCTTCCAGGATGTGCATGTTCTTCCGGTACAGTACCTCTCACCTGAATATTCTTCAAAAATACAGGCTTGCCTCCACTCACATATTTCTGTTTCCTCCCATTTGTAAGGCTGGTGTTGGCTTAACGGTTAAGGTGGCCGGCTTGAGATCGCAAGGTCCTGAGTTCAAACCCCGTCATGTCGTTGAATTAACACCAGGTTCAGCTCGTCATCCTTCGGAGGTCGGCAAAATGAGTGCCAGCTTGCTAGAATGAATGGGTCATCCAGGGTATCCTGCGTCGGAGTGCAGGATTGTGCCCAATAGCCAAGGAAACTGCTTCAGCAGCCTGATGCATCGTCACGGTGCAAGAGAAGTGGTCATCATCATCCTCCGATTTGTGCACCTGCCTTTCAATCCAGTTCTTCCCTCCAGAGATTCAAGTTGGTAGCAGTACAACACCCTCTAATGTGGTCCACCATCCCTACCAGCAATCTTTCCTACTCCATTAACTCGACCCAATCAAACGCTCTTACTTGCAAGATACTGATTCCTCCCCATCCCATGTCCTCTCTTCCTGTTTGTCAATTCCTTTACTTTTTGAATCTACCTGTTACCATGCTAACCTTCTGTTATCTTGCTATTTCGATGAGCTTAAGTTTTATATTTCAAAACCAACAACATTTTTCCCCATTAAATTTTTACGTGGCTCACAATCCAGCGCCACTTGCCAAATGGTGGTCTAGATAATCCGTGAAAACAAGGACATGATGCTCACGTATGACCTCATGATCCTATCAAGCGTGAACATGAAAAACAAAGCATTGCGACCGGATATAGTACTGAGGTACAAAAAAGAAAAGAAGGCATTGCTAATTGAGGTGTCAGTCCCCGGCTATTTTGGCTTAAATAACGCAGAAACCAAGAAAATGACCAAATACCAAGCCCTCAAAAATGAAGTGAACAAATCCTGGAAGATGAAGAGTGCCGACATTATACCAGTGATTTATTGGAGCAACGGGAATGATGAAGAAATTAACTGCAATTGGAGGCTGTCCAAGGCTTGGTGACGATCCTCAAAAGATCCCTCGGAACAAAACTTTGAGAATAAGAAAACTTCACAAAGTGGTCCACGAATCATGATCCCTTGCTGAAGCAGAGGTGGATGTAACACTAACATTAACACTAAAAAAAAAACTAAAAAAAAACACACAAAAACACAACACACACACACACACACACACACACACACACACACACACACACACACACACACACACACACACACACACACACACACACACACACACACACACACACACACACACACACACACACACACACACACACACACACACACACACACACACACACACACACACACACACACACACACACACACACACACACACACACACACACACACACACACACACACACACACACACACACATACACTTAATTGTACAGTATCGGTTGTTCCTAAACTTAAATATAAATAATTTAAAGGATTGTTGCAAATGATGTTAATTTTACAACATCCAATATTCAACTTTATTTAAATTGTAAACCTCAAACATAGTTTCTCCACCTAAAGCAAGAACTTTAACCCGTAAGCAACTGACTAGTTTCCCGACTGCATGGATCATCAGCTGGGCACCGTTCCTCCTCGAGGTTCCGATCCTTTCAGCCCAGGAGCTCTACAAACGGCGGATCCACAACCTCGATCATGGATCCACATCAATAGATGGTAAATCAGTGGATCCACAACCTCGGTGGCGTCCAGGCAGTCAGTCAACCCATCGATGCACCAACACTTATTCCAACTTTACTCGCAATAGGATTTAATATGTTATCATATATTTATAACTTTCCTTACACACTCTATAATATGATAATATCATTAAATCATTCACATCTTACCCTTAAATACATCAATTTACCAACCAGCAGCATGACCACACCACCTACCTCTCGATCAAACTGTCATTTATAACGGTTTTCGGCATGCTGCCGTATCCTAGCAACCACCGATTCCTAGCAACATTGATTTGTAGTATATTTAATTATTATATGGTATATTATTATATCATATCTCTCTCACACACACACACACACACACACACACACACACACACACACACACACACACACACACACACACACACACACACACACACACACACACACACACACACACACACACACACACACACACACACACACACACACACACACACCTTGGTGGGTGGGAGGCAATGTTTCTTTCAAAGTGCGATGGTGCAACTGCAAGGACATCCAGACTTCAGAAAAATGAGACATTGGGAGAGGGATGGGGGAAGAAAGAGGGGGCGGGACGGGTCGAGGAGGCGGGGGGGGGGGTCGGGTCGAGGGGGCGGGACGGGTCGAGGAGGCGGGGGGGTCGGGTCGAGGGGGCGGGGCGGGGCGGGTCGAGGGGGCGGGGGGGATTGACCGGGACGTAAGAATGGCAAAAGAAACGTGGTTGGCACGACCAGTGACGTATCGGCAGCAGATATGCACCTCCAGAAGTGATGCAACCAACGCAACAGGCACGTGCTGTATTTTGGGACACGTGCTGCGTTCCGACCCTTAGACCTCAAGCATGTCCGATGATTGCAAAATCCTCTAATTGATCTTGAGATAAACGGAAACATGTGCGAGGTTGCTGCACAATCTCCCACGATATCAGGAATACTTTATTGGGCATGCAGGAGTTTCCCCCTTTTTAAATTGTCCAAATAAATATTGGGAAACCTCTGTTAAAGCAGCACGTTTTGAGACGCACTGAAAATGTCCCTTTGGAGAAAAGAATCGTTTCCGGAGACATTTTTTTTTTTTAAGTGTTTGTGCGGTTAGTGACCAAGAGCGGTTAAATTAACATGTGAAAGGTGTTTCGATTGAACACTTTAATAGCTAATTCCCTCCAAGCAGGTAATGTTGTTGTGTGCAGCAGCGTTTAAGGAAGCAAGTAGCAATTCAAAGCAGGGAACGGAAAGGCCCAAGCGGCCGGGAAGACTATCCGAGGCTCGCCTCGCCCGGCCTGGAAATGTCCGGTTAACGGCACCACCGACGTCCCCGTTCAACACGCGACCGCCACAGATCGGTCCGCCGCTCTCGGCTTACTTTAAACGGCGTGTGGGCGACGCCAGCACGGGCCGAAGGCAGCATTAGCACGGACGGCGGACGGGCCTCAATATCTGGCAGGACGAGGAAAATGGCGGGCGGGCCGTGCCCGAGGCTTTCCGACCGCAACGGCGCATAGTGAGCACAAGGCGAGCAAAACGTCGAGACATGAGATTGTGCGCCGCAATAATAGCGACAACAGAATTGTGAAAAGGCCTCTCACAAGGAGTGCACGGAGCGGCCTTACTTACGGCTGGAATCACAGCCTCACGGCTTCAGTTCGGTGAGTTCGCTGCAAGGGCGGTCGCGCTGCGCACGTCTATTCGCCAAACAGCGTCACGTGACGACGCTTCTTCTTCTTCTTCTTTGTATAACGCCGTGAATGTTCTTTTTGCACCATCGATATGTTTCTCCATTATGTCTCGTTTGCTGACGATAATTAAACGCGGGTGACCTGTGTCTAATTCAACTGTAATCTATGCAATTGTCATAAATTAATTTCGTGTTTTGCTTTGCATCGATGCGCCAGTGAGATCCACTTCCGGAAATCCTGTTTTAAAATAACGGAATCTTCGGAAAATATCTGGATTTACGAATCGCTTTATCTGGCGAATATCATTCTCTAAACACGTACAGCGTGTATTCCCAAAATATTCAAAAAACTACGATTTAGTAAACAACGTATATTCGAAGGTGGAAACATACACCGTCCAATCCGATAACACTCATTGGCGTGGACAGATCGTATTTTTAATTCCGTTAAATTTGTTTAAAAGCTTCATATAACGGTGTAATGCCTCAATTTACTTGGCCACAGTGATCAGACCGGCATTCAGGAAAAGCGCGCTCACTTTATTGAGGCGTCATTGTGATAGGAAGTGACGTCAGTGATCACGTGGCGCTAGATCTAGTAAATCTGCATATCCTTAGATTCAAAATTCAAACGCGCATGTGAATGAAGTAATGAACCACTCCATCTATATTCTATAGGGTTGTAATAAGCTCAGGATTACCAAGTCTACAGAAAGGTTAGAAAAATGGTAGACAAGCTTGAGCGACCAATGTTTTTGCTGCTGCCACACATAATGACAGAACCTTCCAAATGTTTGTCCATAACTGATAAGTGATAACATTTCCAGCATGAGTTCTGCACTGTATGCACTGGGTTCTCCGGGATAACCAGAATGGTGTATAACACCATAGTGTACACCAAGGGAATTGCTCCACCAGGCTTATGCATCTCATGGCTCCACGGTGGAGTAGTTGGTGGCTGAATATAAAATTTAAAGGGGTAGAACCCTATAAAGCTCAAAATAAAAACAGGATAAGTTCATATGATCATTAAATTATTTTTTTTTACTCTGAATCTTTAAAATTAAAACGTGCACCAACCAGGTGTGTTCAGTTACTATTATTGGCTAGGTAGCACTTGCCAAGCCAGCCGTTCCTTATCAACGGCTTCAAATGGAGTGCTTGTTTGAGTGCTTAGGTCACTTGGCGAGCGCTCAACAACAAATGTGGTAACTGAACGTAGCCCTCGTCCGGGTTCCATGTCAGGAAATGTTTGATGTGGTGCTGTCACATGGTACCTGTACTGACCGTACCTCGCAGGGCGTTACATCGAATTCGTGTGCCACCCCCTGAATAGAATAGGGCGTTAAGCTGGGTGTCCCATCTGCTAGCATTGATTGCTGGTGGATGCTAAATATCCCACAATGCCTTTCGCCAAGAGTGGATTGTTACCATTACCCTGTGAGCAAATTCCAAATTGCTGTGCAGGGTCAATGGGCCAGTCAGCAGCACAGGCTTATGTGCCTCGATCAGAAAGAAATGTGAACAAGTGATTCATTGTTAAACATTGATGGAGATAACATTGAATTTTCCATCAGGGTGAGACAAACAAAGCTGACCTTGTGTGTTCTGATTTGAAGATTGCTGATTACATACGTTGATTTCATTGCTCGGCTCAAACACCAGGAATACAAAAATGACTGTGTATACAAATGACTGCATCTCCCACCAGGACTCTGTCAGAATGTTCAAGTTCGCAGATGACACGACAGTTGTGGGCCTCATCTCCTCTGGGGCCGAAATCTCCCTCATGGTCAACTGGTGTCACAACAACAATCTACAGCTGTCCATCACATAAACCAAAGAGATGGTTGTGGACTTCAGGAGGGACGGGATGGTGCTTTCGCCTCTGGTCATCAACGGCCAAGTGGTGGAGCAGGTGTGCAACTTTAGATTTCTCGGCACCACCATCTCCTCCTCTCTGAAGTGGGAGGCTAACACCATCTCTATCATCAAAAGGGCCCACCAGAGACTATTCTTTCTGAGGCAACTCAGGAAGTTCAGGGTGTCAAGGGAGGGCATGCTCCAGATTTATTGCGCTATCATTGAATCCACACTTACCTTCTCAATAACTGTTTGGTTCAGCAGTATCACGGCCCAAGAAAAAAAGGAGCTGGACAAAGTCATACGTACAGCCTCCAAAATCATTGGAACTGACCTGCCCTCTCTCCTACAGTCACGTGAAAAAGTAAGTCCACCCCATGTAAAGTTTTGACTTTTTCAACATATTTCAACATACAACTATTTGATCTTCATTTCAACAATATTGATAGATAAAGGTGATATTTTAGCACGCGGTGCTACGCGCGTGACTTGCTACCAAGGAGGAAGCGGACAACGCGGTAAGTTTCATGTTCTTTATTCAAAGAGGTCACTGTAGCACTGGCGCGCTCCGGGCTGCGCGCCCGGTGTATATCCTGAGGCCACGCCTACCCCTCGGGTGTGGCCGCCGCCCACTTGGTGCGCGGAATGATGTCACCACACCAGTGGGCTTTCGTGTACGCCACACGCGCCCCCCCAGAATTCCCGCGCACCTGGAGGGCCAGTTTGCGGGGCAAACGGATGACCCGGCCGAAGCGCCCTCTGGTGACCGGCGGCGTCCGGGGTGCAGGGATGCCAGGAGGGATGCCCCCGGCTGTACCCGGGATGGGTGCCGGCCCGGGGGGCGGCGTGCCTGCGGTGCTGGGCGGTGCTGGGCGGTGCAGGGGGTCCACCCGCAGGGGGGCGGCCCCGACGCGGGGGCCGAGCCACCGGCGGTGGGTGGTCCACGTCGAGGTGGGCCGGCTTGAGGCGGTCTATGGAGACCCGGTCAGGAGTGCCGCCGATGTCCAGGGTGAAATGTTTCACCCCGGTCTCCAGCACGCGGAAAGGCCCGTCGTACGTGGGCCGCAGTGGTATCCGGTGGGCGTCGTGCCGGACGAAGACGTACTCCGCGGTGCGAAGCTCCAGGGCGACGTGTGTAGGAGGGTGCCCATGGTGCGCCGTCGGCACCGGGGCGAACCTCCGGGCGGTCTCCTGCAGCGCAGAACGCTCCTGCGCCATGGACCAAGGTGCCGTGGGGTCGGGGAGGAACTCGCCCGGCACCCGCAGCGGTTGTCCAGAGACCAACTCCGCCGCGGATGCGCGCAGGCCCTCCTTGGGCGCCGTCCGGAGGCCCAGCAGGACCCAGGGGAGCCTGTCGACACAGCCGCCGTCGCGGAGGGTGGCCCGGAGCGCGGCCTTCAACGAGCGGTGGAATCGCTCGCACAGGCCGTTGGCCTGGGGGTGGTAGGTCGTGGTTCGGTGCAGCTGGACCCCGAGCCCCCGCGGCCCAGAGCTCCGAGGTGAACTGGGGGCCGCGGTCGGACGAGATGTCTGAGGGGCCGCCGAACCGGGCGTCCCAGGTGGCGATGAACGCCTGCGCGATGTCTGCCGCCGTCGTCGCCGCCAAAGGCACGGCCTCCAGCCACCGACCGGGTGGTGCGGTCCACCATGGTGAGGACATGGGTGAAGGTCCACTGGGGGCAGAGGTCCCACCGACGTTCCGGCACCGTAAACGGGGCCAAGGGGGCCTGGGTGTGTCGGTGCACCTTTGCGCGCTGGCATGCGAGGCACGTCCTGGCCCAGCCGCGGACGGCCTTCCGGAGGCCATGCCAGACAAACTTGTCGGCGACCAACCGCTGGGAGGCCCTCGTGCCCGGGTGGGACAGGCCGTGGATGGCGTCAAAAAGCCGGCGCTGCCAGCCTGCGGGCACGATGGGGCGAGGCCGCCCGAGGGAGACGTCGCAAACGAGGGCCGTGCCCGCGCCGTCGAAGGGCACCTCGGTGACGCGGAGGCCCGTGACGGTGGTCTGCAGGGCCTGGACCCCAGGGTCGGTGGCCTGGTCCGCTGCCATCCGGGCATAGTCGATGCCAAGGTGGACTGCGTGGGCGACGGCCCGGGAAAGGCAATCGGCCACCGGGTTGTCCTTTCCCGCGACGTGCCGGATGTCCGTCGTGTACTCGGACACGGCCGCGAGGTGACGCTGTTGCCGGGCCGACCACGGCTCGGCGACCTTGCCCATCGCGAAAACCAGCGGCTTGTGGTCGACGAAGGCCGTGAACGCACGGCCCTCGAGCAGATGGCGGAAGTGCCTGACCGCCAGGTGAAGCCCAAGCAACTCGCGGTCGAAGATGCTGTAACGGCGTTCGGGCGGGCGCAGCTGCCGGCTGAAGAATGCCAGCGGTTGCCAAGCTCCATGCACCCATTGCTCGTACACCGTGCCCACCGCGTAGTCCGAGGCGTCGGAGGTGAGGGCGATCGGTGCATCGAGCGCCAGGTGCGCGAGCATGGTGGCGTTGGCCAAGGCGAGCTTCGCGCCCGAGAACGCCGCGTCCATCTGCTCGGTCCAGGTAACGTCACCTTTGCCCGGCTTCCCTCGAAGGGCCTCGTGTAAGGGGCGCAGGATCTGGGCGATGCGGGGCAGGAACCGATGGTAAAAGTTTACCATGCCCAGGAACTCCTGGAGCCCCTTGATCGTGCCGGGGTGCGGAAACCCCTTCACCGCCTCCACCTTGGCCGGTTGGGGGACGGCCCCGTGCCTGGTGACGCGGTGCCCCAACAAGTCGATTTCAGCGACACCGAACCGGCACTTGGCGGGGTTCACGATCAGGCCGTGCTGGCCCAGACGTTCGAAGAGCGTGCGGAGATGGCGTAGGTGCTCTTCGCGGGACGCGCTGGCGACGAGGATGTCGTCCAGGTCGACGTACAAAAAATCCAAGCCGCGCAAGACGCTGTCCATGAGGCGCTGGAACGCCTGAGCCGCATTTTTCAAACCGAAGGGCATCTGAAGGAATTCGAAAAGCCCGAATGGCGTGATGACAGCCGTCTTCGGGATGTCCTCCGGCCTGACAGGGACCTGATGGTAGCCGCGTACGAGGTCCACCTTTGAAAAGAAGGACATATTCGCCAAGCGGGCGGAAAAGTCCTGAATGTGGGGGACGGGGTAGCGGTCGGGGGTGGTGGCGTCGTTGAGGCGCCGGTAGTCCCCGCACGGTCGCCATCCCCCGCCGGGCTTGGGCACGATGTGGAGCGGGGACGCCCACGCGCTCTCGGAGCGCCGCGCGATGCCGAGCCGCTCCAGCATAGCGAACTCCGCTTTCGCTACCGCGAGCTTCGTCGGCTCGAGGCGGCGTGCCCGGGCATAGACCGGTGGCCCGGCGGTGGGGATGTGGTGTTCCACCCCGTGCTTGACGGTCCCTGTCGAGAAGGTGGGCCTCGTGAGGGCCAGAAAACCCGTGAGGAGGCGGGCGAATTCGTCCGCTGCCGGAAGCGTACAGATGAACCTGGCCGGAACGGAACCGCTCAGCAAGCCGCTCGGCGAGCCGCTCGATGAGCCGCTCTGTGAGCTGCTCAACGAGCCGGGCAGCGCACACGCGAACGAGCTGAATGTCTCAGCCTGGACAAGCCTTCTGCGCTTTACATCGACTAGTAATCCATTAGCACATAAGAAGTCCGCGCCGAGCAGTGCCATGGGCACGTCGGCCGTAACAAACGACCAACGGAAAACCTGACCTCCGAACCGCAGGGAGAGACAGCGTTTTCCGTACGTGCGTACAGACGTACCATTGGCCGCAAGCAGTGCGGGACCTCGGCCCGCGGTGTGCTTGTCGGATGTACCAGCAGGAACGACACTCACCTGCGCTCCCGTATCGCACAGGTAACGGCGCCCGGACAAGGTGTCCGTTATGTACAGAAGGCTGTTGGAATTGCCGACACTCACCGTTGCCACCGAGCGCCGGCTCGCCCGTTTCCCGACCTGCCGAATGAGCACGGCAGGCGACACTGCCGAGCCTCGTGGCCGAACTTGGCGTGGAAGAAACACCAGGCGGGCAGCTGCGGCGTCGGAGGCCGCGGTTTTCTTCGTGGCGGGGGCGGTGGTGGTGGTCGGGGCGTGGCGGCGGACACGAGGTGCGGTGCATCGGGGAAAGCCTCGGGAGCCTCGGGAGCGGCAACCGCGCCAAGACTCGCCTGCGTGGCCAAAGCCGCGTAGTATTTGTCGGCCTCGGCAGCGAGCGCACGGGGTTCCGTTAACGCGGAACCAGCCAAAGCGAGGCGGACTCGTGCTGGCAGCTGGCGTCGAAACAACGCCCGGAATAGAGCGTTCGGGGTTTCGTCGCCCATGAGCGCCAGCATATGGTCCATACGGACCGACGGTCGCGTGTCCCTGATCTCGGGGAGGTCCAAGAGGCGATTGGCCCGTGCGTCCACCGTAAGGCCGAACTTGGCGAGGAGGAGACGCTTGACCGCCTCGTACTTGCCATCGGCAGGTGGATCCCTTAGGACCGATATGACGCGGGTGGCCGTGCCGGGCCCGAGGGCGGCGACCACGTGGCAGTACATGGTCTCGTCCACCGTGATGCCTCGAAGTCGGAACTGGGCTTCCGCCTGCAGGAACCAAACTTCGGGTTGTGACTCCCAGAATTCGGGGAGCTTGATGGAGACCGCGTAGGTAGCCATTGCTGCGGCGGTTTCGGGTAGTCAGCAACGGCTGACTCGAATGTCGGGGGTCACCAAATTAGCACGCGGTGCTACGCGCGTGACTTGCTACCAAGGAGGAAGCGGACAACGCGGTAAATTTCATGTTCTTTATTCAAAGAGGTCACTGTAGCACTGGCGCGCTCCGGGCTGCGCGCCCGGTGTATATCCTGAGACCACGCCTACCCCTCGGGCGTGGCCGCCGCCCACTTGGTGCGCGGAATGATGTCACCACGCCAGTGGGCTTTCGTGTACGCCACAATATAATATAACAAATATCATGAAACATTTACATTTTGTCGTCTATTGTATAATTTAAATAAACATAAATGCAAATTTCACATGTGGAAAAAGAAAGAACACCCTTGGCTCTAATAGGTGGTATTGCCTCCTTTGGCAGAAACAATCTCAAGTAGGCGTTTCTTATAACTGTCTACCAGTCTCTGACATCGACTGGGAGAAATTTTTGCCCCACTCCTCCATGCAGAATTCTTTCAGCTGTGCGATGTTTGAGGGGTTTCTTGCATGCACAGCTCGTTTCAAATCCCCCCACAACATCTCGATGGGATTTAGATCCGGGCTTTGACTTGGCCATTCCAGAACCCTCCATTTCTTTCTTTTCAGCCATTCCTTGGTGGATTTACTGGTATGTTTAGGGTCATTGTCATGTTGCAAGGTCCACCTTCGGTTGAGCTTCAACTTTCCGACAGATGGCCTCACATTATCCTCAAGCACCCTCTGGTACAATGAAGAATTCATCGTGGATTCTATGATGTTGAGCTGCCCAGGCCCTGATGCAGCAAAGCTGCCCCAAACCATAATATTTCCACCACCATGCTTTACAATTGGTATCAGGTTCTTATGTTCAAATGCTGTCTTTGGTTTTTGCCAAACATGTCTTCTGGTACTGTGGCCAAATAGCTCGACCTTTGACTCATCTGTCCAGAGCACATTGTTCCAGAAGTGCTGGTCTTTGCCTAAGTGTTCATTGGAAAACTTTAGTCTTGCCCTGATGTTCTTTCTGGACAGCAAAGGTTTCCTCCTGGCACACCTCCCATGTAGATCAAATTTGTGCAGCCTCTTTCTAATGGTAGAGTCGTGCACTTTGACATCAACAGTGGCAAGACCTACCTGTCGGTCCCGTGATGACATTCTGGGGTCCTTAGAGACTTCTGTCAGCATCTTGCGGTCTGCTCTCGGGCTGAACTTGCTGGGGCGTCCTGGCTTGAACAAGTTGGCAGTTGTTTGGAATCTTCTCCACTTGTAGATGATCTTCCGGACAGTCGAATGATTGATTTCAAATTGTTTGGAGATCTTTTTAAATCCCTTCCCAGACTCGTCGGCATCTATAACCTTCTTTCTGAAGGCCTCAGACAGCTCTTTTGATCTCGGCATGGTGACGCCGCACACTTCAACAACAAAGAGCAAACCAAACTAAATGTCTGAGGTTTACATAAGACAGGTTCCTCCAAGATCCTCTCTAACGATGTTCTAATCATTTGCACCTGAGTTGGTGCATCTGATTCTAATTTTAGGTATTTGAAGTAGTGATAAATGTCTTGCTTTTTCTTACTTTTTGTACTTACTTTTTGTACTGTACTTTGTGTACTTACTTTTTCCACATGCGGAATTTGCATTTATGTTTATTTAAATTATACAATGGACTACAAAATGTAAATGTTTCATGATATTTGTTATATTATATCACCTTTATTGTTACGTGGTCCTCCCGGTGACTACCTGGTCTCGGTGACCCCCCGGACCGTGAGAGGAACCCCGCCAGAAAGATATATGATTTATCCGCTTTCGTAACGCAATCAATATGAATTCCAGTCAATAAGAAACCCCACACCAAGGATCCGGATTAATCAATAATATATTCCCAATCAATCAACAACCATCAACAATCAATCAACAACCATCAACAATCAATCAACAATATTACTAAGATGGCCATCTCATATATTTCCCCCTTTGACCCCACTTACGGCACCCTCAATAGTCACTGTCCCTCACAATGTCTCTGGGCTCCTCCCGACCAAGGTGAAGGTCGACTTCTCCGCACACGGGCAGTTGAACGGACCCCTGGCTGACGTGCTCCAAACGTGCACGTCCCGTACCGGGAACGGTGGCTGCAGTGGACACCTCCTCGGGACGCCACCGGGGTCGGAGCCCGTGATCGCGGCCTCTGGGCTGTGAACGGCTCGCAAAGCACGCGAGGCCCAAGGTGCGACCCGTACACACCCTCGTAGGCGTCGAGGCGAACAGTGCCGGACGCTTGGTTCCTTCCAGGAACCCACGGCAACCTGACACGTAACAGGCAATCACCCCGCGCAGGTAACTCCTCTCGCCAGACGGGCTTTTCAAACGCAGCGTTCCAAAGCAGATAAAGATCGATTCGGCTCGCGTCGGAGCTGGTCGAGGATCAAGATGGCCGCTTCTCTCCCGACCTTGTATTCCTCCTTCTTCTCTCTGCCGGTTTCACGATCCCGTTTCCGGTCTCGTTGGTACCAGGAGCGCTTCTGACCCTTTAATCACAACAACCTTTAATAGAATAAACATTAATAAGAAATGACCTGAATAGTAATTCACATAAATCCGGAATCCGTAACACTCCCCCACTTCAAGAAAGAAAGTTTGAACCCAGCGAAAACTTTCTTTGCAGGCCAACTTTGATAAACAAACAAGATAACTCACACCCCAAATCATCAGTTCCCCCGGGCACAATCATCACATCTCAAAAATAAAGCAACAAAATTTCCCAAAACCCCCAGAGATTCCAAAGGTACTTCACTCTGGACCAAGCATCAACAACTTCTAGTTTCTCTTGAATGCCGGTTAAGGGGTGGTGACCAAAACCCCAAAGTTAAACAACTCGATAGCACATTTTCGGGAGGCCAAGCTGAGTATACACTACATGGACGCCTTTAAGAACGTGGAGTTCACGGTTAGTCCATGCAGGAAAGTTCCCTACATGGACGCCTTTAAGAACGTGGCGTTCACGGTTAGTCCATGTAGGAGCCCAGGCTCGGCGGCTCCGCCGTATATAGTGCTTCAACTTCTCCAGACTCCTAACAGTTACGGTGGGACCACTTGTCCCCGTAGTCACCTGACTGGCGGTCTCCGTCTCGGCCAGTGCTCTGACAATCATTCTTTCGGGAGATGCCGTAACTCTGGGAGCCTCCATAGTAATATCGGCTGCTGCCAACACCAAAACTACTGCCAAGTTGTCCTCTTCTGTAGACCTCTCGACGCCTACGAAATGCCTTCCCTACGGTTATGGTCCGACCCTCCAAATCCTTACCATTCCAATTCTTCTCTGCCTCTCTGGCGTCTTTTGTGCTTGCAAACGTGACAAAGCCGAACCCTCTTGACTGTTGCGTTTCCCTGTCTTTTACCAACCGCACTTCCACCAGCGGCCCATATCTGTTGAAGACAGAGGTCAGAACTTCTTCCTCTGTTTTGAAGTTCCTGGGAAAACCACATTTCAAATCTGGCCTCCAAAGCCAGTCGCCGACTGGGCATCCTCCGTCGTGCGAAGTCCTTCCTTGGCACACCTGAGCTCCTCACCACATACAAGGCTTTCATCCGCAGCTCTATGGAATACTGCTCTCCCCTCTGGTCTGGTGCTCCTGCCTCACACCTAGCCCATCTTCACGCTGTTGAAACCAAAGCGTTCAGAATCATTGGAATCTCCCGCGATGAAGCTAACTCCAAGGGCCTTTCACTCACTCACCGCAGGCAGGTTGGTGGTCTTTCCGTCTTCTACCGACTCCTCTCTGGCCTTGCCCCCCCAGCCCTCTCTGGGCTCTGTCCCCCAAATATTCCTACAGGTCGCACAAGATCTGCCTGCAACCCTCTTATGGTTAAACTGCCAAAATAAAGACTTTCTGCTCACCTTCACTCCTTCATTCCTCTTTTCTCCCGCCTCTTGAACAAACTCCCTCACTCTCTTCAATCCCACTCCACCCTCCAGGTCTTTAAAACAGCTGTTCACCACCATCTCTTATCCTCCCCCATCCAAAACCTTGATCTTTTCTACCCCCGCTAATTTCGGTCCCCTTGTGTTTTATACCTCTCCCCCCCCCCCCCCCTCCCCCACCCACGCCTCCTGCCCCCAAGCCCTCTCCCTCCCACACTTCTCCCTGCTCTCAAATGTTGTGGTTGTGTGCTTCCCCTTCTCTCCCCATCTTGTCTTCCGCTCCCTCCTTTTGTATATTTTGTTTGTCTGGTTGATTTGTTTGTGAAATAAATGTTAGCTCTTTCACGAGCCTCGATTCAGTATAAATAAATTTTTAAAAAAAAGAAAAAAAAAAGTTCAGTCCCCCTACAAATAACTTGGTACTTTTGTCGCCCTCCCGAGCTGGTGTGGTGTTATTTTCCCTGCTGGGCTCTTTACCAACCCTCGGGTTACCATAAACTTGACCCCCGGCCAAATCATTCCCGATAACCACAGATACTCCCTCTACAGGAAGCGTGGCTTGTAAACCGACGGTGACCGGTCCTGACACCAAATCGGATTCTAAATGGATGACATGAAGTGGGGCACTAACACAGCCACCGATCCCTTGTAACCGAACACTATCACCAGTTGCTGTACTCTTTGACAATGGCAAAATGCCTTCAAGCATTAAGGATTGATGGGCTCCTGTGTCCCTCAATACCCTAACAGGTCTTGGGTTAGTCAAGTCTCCCTCTAGTGAGACAAACCCCTCATAAATAAATGGTTGGTAACTCTTCTGTGGGCGATTTCTTACGTTTGCCATCGCATTCGGAGGTGTACTAGTCGGACTCCGCTCTGGGTTTTCCCTTTTCATGAGGTAACAACTGGACATCAAGTGTCCAGGTTTCTTGCAAAAAGCGCAAGTAGGCCCGGAGGAAAAACTCGTGGTCTGCCTCGGGCCCCCCGGAAAATAAGTTTGTCTTGGGCCCGTAGCCCCCTGATTTCGAACATTTGGGGTATCAGAATTGTCCCCATAATCATCTCGAGGCCGCCGCCATGTATTGTCGTTCTCCGCACCGGGTGTTCCATAACTCCCCTGCTGAAGTCTAGGCGAGGAGTTAGGTTTGTGGACCCCTATCCGGTGTGTTAAGGCATAATCATCTGCCATGGTGGCTGCGTCCCACAACTTTGGTACTTTCTTTTCCTGCAGGTACACTTTGATGTCCTCGTGGACACACTGTTGAAATTCCTCCACCAGGATCAAGTCACGCAATGCTTCGAAGTCTTTCCCGACTCCTTTTGACTCACACCACCGATCAAACATGTTTTCTTTCACTCTGGCAAACTCCACATGGGTCTCACTCTCCCTCTTCCTGGCATTCCTGAATTTTTGCCGGTAAGCTTCAGGAACCAACTCATAGGCTTTGAGAATGTGCTTCTTCAATACCTCATAATCTGCACATTGGTCCATTGGTAGCGCCGAATAAATATCTTGAGATTTACTCACCAGCATGGGCGGACTGGCCATAGGGCATTTGGGCAATGCCCGGTGGGCTGGGACCGCTGGGTAAAAAATGGGCCGCTGGGCTGGATAAAAAACTGCTGAAAAAAAATTTGTCACGGAAAACTTCTGCCTCCATCCCCGGGGATTCCCCGCTAAATATCAAAAGGTCAAAAGATCGCCCCTGACGCCTCATTATAATTACTAGCAACGGTACCCGCCCAGTAACACGTACCAGAGAAAACAAATCGTTTGCGCAATGGGCTCTCCAATATTCGATGTGTTCACGGTTTGAATTACGTAACGTAACGTTTGTGACGTTTGTGACTTTTGTGTTCACGGTAGTGTTTGATGTGACGGTGTGAACGTAATTTCGTAATGTTTTTCGTTTTTATTTTCGTAATCGTTTAATGAACGTTTAATGAGCGTAAGAATAATGTTTAATGATCATTAGACGAATGAATGAATGTATGAATAATGCCATGGCGTCACGTTGGCAGCAGTGACAATATCAAAATGTTTGCCAACAACTTCAAAGAGAGAAAAGGAACTTTTATCAGCAACTAGCAGAAGTACCCGGCATTGCCGGGCGGGGGAGGGGAGGGGGAGAGGAGGGGAACGGGGGGGGGGGGGAGCGAGCCCCTTGGCAAAGCGAGCGATTTTTTTTTTCATAGCACCATAGCGTTCATAGCGTCATAGCGTTTCATAGCGTCATAGCGATTTTTTTTTTCATAGCGTCATAGCGGTCATAGCGTCATATCGTTCATAGCGGTCATAGCGTTTCATAGCGTCATCGCGATTTTTTTTTCATAGCGTCATAGCGTCATATCGTTCATAGCGTCATAGCGTCATAGCATTCATAGCGTCATCACGTGATCGCTCTGAGCGAATCAGCGCCCACCTGCTCTGATTCCGTTGATTCCGTGCGCTGAAATGCGCTGAGGTAAATATGAATAAAAAATATGGATCGTCAAATATTTTGAGTTCGGCCATGTTCGTCCCACGCTCAATGGCCATGTCTATGTCAAATATCAAGCACGTAAGCCTCTCCGTTTAGGAGTCTATCGGTCACATTACACACACACACACACACACACACACACACACACAAACAAACACAAACTGTGTTTTATATATATAGATGTCGTGTATCCTGAAGTTCTAAGCTGAAGAAGAGGTACCGTACAAAATCATTCCAATATTTTGTCCTAAAGAAATGCGTACAGTTGATATCACTAATCACGATTTTAAACACGATGAAATAATATTTACCGATATGAACAGTGATGTGGTTTTTTTATTGAAATTCTAAAAACACTGTTTAGATTTTGATGATTTGCGTGTGATATTTAACGGATGTTAAAATAAATCGCGCCTCCTAATTGAAGCCCCGCCCTTAGGTCGCATATAAGGGCGACACAACAATCTATACCGCTTTGCTTTGAAGAACGGGAATGAAGGGGGAGGAGCGTGTTAATATGTCTGGTTGAAGGCTGTGGGCTGTGAGGTGAGGGGTTTGAAGCCAGATTTTAATCTTACAGCCGCCATATTGGTGCTCACTGTCATTGCGATGCGAAGCGAAAGACGCCTCAGAGCTGTTACATTCACAATCGCTATGTCGTATGTACTCCCGATACGTGTTTCCTTCATTGTAAAAACTACCAAATCAACAGTAAAAAGGATTTTGAGCCAATAGGCCAAGTAAGTTTAGATAGGTCTACTGACTACTGATCTAGTATTGATAACAATGTCGCGAACTGACTTACGATGCTAAAAAAAATAATTTCAGCATCTGCATCTGTAACCAACAATGGATAAAGCAAACCAGAAGAGAAGAAAAGGAGGTGCTGAGAAGGAACGTGATCGAAAGAAAAAGAAACTGTCAGATAGTGCTTCAAAGTGCAGAAACCTTTTGGATCTGTTCAAGAGTAATAATACTGGGCCTGGTGAAGTCAGTGAACACGGGGATAAGGATACTGAATCGGTAGCTGGACCATCAGCAGCTGAATTGGTAGATGATCAATTGGCAGCTGAATCAGTAGATGACCAATTGGCAGCTGAATCGGCAGAATTTGTGCAAATTGGTGAACACGAACAGGTGCGGTCAGCTGAGAGAGATGTACCTGCTGCAGCTGTTGCACTTGCAGAGGAGGGATACCCCTCGATTAACTACTTTAAGAAACCATGTAGAGATGAAGATTGTTTGCTGTTTTGGAATTACCACCCTAATCAAAAAACTGACAACCGAGTGGTCAAGAGGTGTTTCATGCGAAAAGATGGTACAAACGGATGGTGGTTGTCATACAACAAGGACAATCATTCTCTTCACTGTTCAGTGTGCTTGGCGTTTTCCAGCACCTCAGACTGGTCCACGTTCATCGAGGGAATGACTGACTGGCGACATGTACATACACGTGTTGAAGAACATGAACGCTCCTCTTTTCATTTGAGATGCTCTACAGCATACCTGGTAGATCGACAACAATCCAGCGTTTCTCACCTGCTCGCACGTAGCCATCATGATGAGGTTAGAAAGAGACGACGAGTGATGGAAAGAGTTGTGGATGTGGTCAAACTCATTGGTAAGAGGGGACTGAGCTACAGAGGAAGTAATGAAGAAGCAGCATACACACTTGACAATGAGGAGATCGACCATGGTACATTTCTGGAAGTTGTAAAACTACTTCGGAAGTATGATTCCTGCACAGCCGATCATCTCTTTCACGTTGTCCAGAACAGCAAGAAGCAACATGAGAAGGCAAAGAGTTCACGAGGTCGAGGCTCCTTGGTAACTTTGCTGTCTAAAACTACAGTGAATTATGTTATCACAGTTATCTGGGATAAGATAAGTCAGTGGATTTCTGAAGAAGTAACAGACATGTTTGCTGTGGAAATTGATACCACTCAAGACATCTCAACACAAGACCAGTGCTCTGTTGTTCTTCGATATGTTGATAGCACTGTCACTATCCAAGAAAGATTAGTGAGTGTGGTGAAATGTGAGGAATCTACTGGTGAAGCTTTTGTGCAACTTGTTTCTGAAGTCTTGTTAGGACTGAATCTTGGCCTCAAGAACTGTGTTGGAAACTCAACTGATGGTGCAGCAAACATGCAGGGGCGCTACAAAGGCTTCAGTACTCTGCTATCAAAGGAAGCTCCAATGCAGATCCATGTTTGGTGCCACGGACATGTGTTGAATCTCGTTGTGACCGAAGCTACAAGTGTTGTGGTCACTAGTGCATCACTGTTCTCACTACTGAATGACATTGCAGTATTCTTTCGGGAATCTTATCAGCGAATGAACATCTGGAGTCGACACTCCACTACTGTGAAACGAATGGGAACTATCGGAGAAACTAGATGGTGGTCAATGGATGCCGCCTTGAAGAAGGTTTTTGGTTCATTCAACAACCCAACTGGAGCGCTTTTCATGGAAGTTATCACCACTCTTAATGCCATACTAGTTGCTGGCCAGATCCAAGCAGCTGTTAAGGCCAAGGTGCAGGGATACATTGCCAGTCTCCTGCAGTTTGAAACAATTCTGACTGCACAAGTATATCTGCAAGTATTCTCCCGCACTACAGTGCTCTCCAAGTATCTACAAACTGTGCAATTGGATCTGCTGACTGTGCACCGGATGGTGGATGAATTGCTAGAGAATATGCAGATGCTACGGGATGACTTCCAAGCTTGTCATGATGCAGCTGCAAAGTTTGTTCAATGGGCTAATGACCAGCTGGATGAAATGGATGTAAATCTTGTTATGGAAGAGTCCCTTCCTATAAAACGGCAAAGACGGCACAAACGCATTGATGACGAACTGTTCATAGATGAGGCTACATCAGCTTCTGACCCAGTAAAGAAGTATCACATTGAAGTGTACAACCGAATAGTGGACACTATTGTGAGCAGCATTGAGCAGCGGTTTGACAGATCAGCAACATCAACATTGTATGCTGATCTCTCACTTCTGCACCCAAGGAACTTTGATCAAGTGCCATCAGGAGCTATGAAAGAGCTGCATAAACATTTGCTGAGATTTGATGATGGTGTCACTGCGGAACAACTACGAAAAGAACTGCGAAGCCTTGGAGAACAATGGTCAACACTGAAACAATCAGTAGCAGATGCTTATACAGTGCAGGAGAACAGTGAGTCTGAACAGGACAGGAAGACTCTGCCAAGTACATGTAAGTCATGTAAAGCCTGTCCTCTCTGCTGCTACAAGGTGCTCCTCAAGTTGAACCTCTTCACTGATGCCTACAAGAGCATTGGGCTTGCCGACAAGCTGCTGCTAACACTGCCTGTGTCACAAGTAGCATGTGAACGGTCTTTCTCTGCTTTGAAGAGAATCAAAAGTCGTCTGCGAAGTACAATGACACAAGAACATCTTGAGGCGTTCATGTTGATTTCTGTGGAAAAAGGGATCCGGGCCAAACTTGAAACGAAGGATATCATTGATGGTGTGGCTGCCAGAAGCAGCAAACTGCGTAGGCACCTACTCTCTTAGACATGACATGTGCTTGTGTTACTGAAAATAAATTTAATTTTTAGCGGATTTTATTTGGGTTTTTTTTTTCAAGCATTTCGTCTATTTTCTCAGATAAGCACCATATAAATGAATAATGGGCCGACCTAGGTGAAGGATGCCCGGGCCGGTTTTAAGACCCAGTCCGCTACTGCTCACCAGCACACTTTGCACTAGTAGGGTCCAGGCCTCCTCCGGCCAGTTTAACTGTCGAACCACTTTCTCAAATTGTGGAAAAAATTTAGCGACTTCCTTTTCACTGAAGGGTGGAACCCGCCTCACATGTCTGCCCACATCCCAGGTGTTCTGGCTAAGTGTCGGCCCAGTCAGCAAGGGTGGTACCTCTCCCCGTTCTCTCATTAACTCCAGCTCCTTGAATTTAATTTCTTGCTGAAGCGCCATGTCACGTTCCTTTAATTCCCTTTCGGCTTTTCTCTCCTCTGCTTCGAGTTCCCTTGCAGCTCTCCTCTCCTCTGCTTTTCTCCCTTCTAACCTTTCCTGGAGTTCTCGTTCCACTCTCCTTTCTTCTGCTTGTTTCTCTTCTCTCCTCTCTTCTGCTTTCCTTTCCTCTTCTGATCTTTCCTTTTCTGCTTTCCTTTCTTCTTCTGCTCTTTCCTTTTCTGCTTTCCTTTCTTCTTCTGCCCTTTCCTTTTCTGCTTTCCTTTCTTCTTCTTTGATCCGTTCCTGGCTCCGTAATTGCAACTCCAGTTTCCGGAGCTCCATGTCTTCTGGTTCTTCGGGTAGCCACTCCCAGGCTAACTCGTCCCATGTTCCTAATCCCACCATAGATTGTATCACCGCGGTCTGCAACTCTGCCTTCCTCAAATTAGTTCAGACCTCCAAGTTAAAATGTTTGGCCAATTTCAAGAGGTCCGATTTTAGTAACGCTCGGAACTGTGCCTCACTCGGGGTTACCGCAAAGTTCTGTGCCACAAACGCCATGGTGACTATCGTTAACACCTGTTAACCTTCACCCAAGACTTTACCACAATTTCCCAGAAATTTACCAATTAATAATTAATTAATTAATTTTAATTAATAAAAATATTATGTTATTATTTTATACAATTTTATATCCCGGACGAGCCCCCAATTCTGTTACGTGGTCCTCCCGGTGACTACCTGGTCTCGGTGACCCCCCGGACCGTGAGAGGAACCCCGTCAGAAAGATATATGATTTATCCGCTTTCGTAACGCAATCAATATGAATTCCAGTCAATAAGAAACCCCACACCAAGGATCCGGATTAATCAATAATATATTCCCAATCAATCAACAACCATCAACAATCAATCAACAACCATCAACAATCAATCAACAATATTACTAAGATGGCCATCTCATATATTTCCCCTTTTGACCCCACTTACGGCACCCTAAATAGTCACTGTCCCTCACAATGTCTCTGGGCCCCTCCCGACCAAGGTGAAGGTCGACTTCTCCGCACACGGGCGGTTGAACGGACCCCTGGCTGACGTGCTCCAAACGTGCATGTCCCGTACCGGGAACGGTGGCTGCAGTGGACACCTCCTCGGGACGCCACCGGGGTCGGAGCCCATGATCGCGGCCTCTGGGCTGTGAACGGCTCGCAAAGCGCATGAGGCCCAAGGTGCGACCCGTACACGCCCTCATAGGCGTCGAGGCGAACAGTGCCGGACGCTTGGTTCCTTCCAGGAACCCACGGCAACCTGACACGTAACAGGCAATCACCCCGCGCAGGTAACTCCTCTCGCCAGACGGGCTTTTCAAACGCAGCGTTCCAAAGCAGATAAAGATCGATTCGGCTCGCGTCGGAGCTGGTCGAGGATCAAGATGGCCGCTTCTCTCCCGACCTTGTCTTCCTCCTTCTTCTCTCTTCCGGTTTCACGATCCCGTTTCCGGTCTCGTTGGTACCAGGAGCGCTTCTGACCCTTTAACCACAACAACCTTTAATAGAATAAACATTAATAAGAAATGACCTGAATAGTAATTCACATAAATCCGGAATCCGTAACACAGCAAAGCTGCCCCAAACCATAATATTTCCACCACCATGCTTTACAATTGGTATCAGGTTCTTATGTTCAAATGCTGTCTTTGGTTTTCGCCAAACATGTCTTCTGGTACTGTGGCCAATTAGCTCTACCTTTGACTCATCTGTCCAGAGCACATTGTTCCAGAAGTGCTGGTCTTTGCCTCGGTGTTCATTGGAAAACTTTAGTCTTGCCCTGATGTTCTTTATGGACAGCAAAGGTTTCCTCCTGGCACACCTCCCATGTAGATCAAATTTGTGCAGCCTCTTTCTAATGGTAGAGTCGTGCACTTTGACATCAACAGTGGCAAGACCTACCTGTCGGTCCCGTGATGACATTCTGGGGTCCTTAGAGACTTCTGTCAGCATCTTGCGGTCTGCTCTCGGGCTGAACTTGCTGGGGCGTCCTGGCTTGAACAAGTTGGCCGTTGTTTGGAATCTTCTCCACTTGTAGATGATCTTCCGGACAGTCAAATGATTGATTTCAAATTGTTTGGAGATCTTTTTAAATCCCTTCCCAGACTCGTCGGCATCTATAACCTTCTTTCTGAAGGCCTCAGACAGCTCTTTTGATCTCGGCATGGTGACGCCGCACACTTCAACAACAAAGAGCAAACCAAACTAAATGTCTGAGGTTTAAATAAGACAGGTTCCTCCAAGATCCTCTCTAACGATGTTCTAATCATTTGCACCTGAGTTGGTGCATCTGATTCTAATTTTAGGTATTTGAAGTAGTGATAAATGTCGGGGTGTACTTACTTTTTCCACATGCGAAATTTGCATTTATGTTTATTTAAATTACTAGGGCATGCCCGTACAAAATTATATCCCCCCCCTCTATTTACATGAAATGGTTTGGTCCATTCGCAAAGCCAAAGCGGACGGCTTGCGAGTACGGTGACAATCCCCCCCCTCTATTTACATGAAATGGTTTGGTCCAAAGCGAACGGCTTGCGAGTACGGTGACAATCCCCCCCCCCTCTATTTACATGGAATAGTTTGGTCCAAAGCGAACGGCTTGCGAGTACGGTGACAATCCCCCCCCCCCCCCCCTCTATTTACATGAAATGGTTTGGTCCAAAGCGAACGGCTTGCGGAGTTTGGTAAAGAAATCGCCATAGCTCGGTAACTACTTGTCCGATTAATTTAAAACCTTGAAAAGGCACATCCTCGGGTCCCCAGCAATATACCTGGCAAGTTTCAAGTATATCGGACCGGTAGTTGTCGAGAAACAGCGGTCGCATACACACACACAGACACACACACAGACACACACACAGAGATTACTGGAATTATAGATAGATACAATGGACTACAAAATGTAAATGTTTCATGATATTTGTTATATTATATCACCTTTATCTATCAATATTGTTGAAATGAAGATCAAATAGCTGTATGTTGAAATATGTTGAAAAAGTCAAAACTTTACATGGGGTGTACTTACTTTTTCACGTGACTGTATGTCCACGAGTCCCGAATGCAGAGGGTTGGCCTGAATATCCTTAGGGACGTTTCTCATCCAGCCAACTCCCTGTTCAAACTCCTACCCCTAGGGAAAAGACTCTGAGCCCTCAAGGTCAGAACCTCTATGTTCAGGAACGGCACCTATGCTACTGCCATTCGCATTCTGAATGCACAGTACCACTCCTATAACTATTAACTACCCATGAGCTTATAATGCACTTGGCACTTTAGCTACAGGCCATTTTAAATGCTCTTATACGCACCTTATAATGTAGACCATGACCACTGAACGTTTGGATGTTTACCATGCCTTATTAATCTGTGTTTTTTTGTCTTTAAGAGCACACTTCCTCAAATTCCTAACAACAGTCAAGTTGATGTGGTGATAAAGTATTGAATCTTGAATCTTCAATCTTGAATCTCAATGTTAACATTGCAGATTCCAGAACCAAGAGACCATTCATCGCCTCTCACTCTCAGAATTGCTCTCGGCCTGTTCACGTGTCACATGGCGCTGCTGGTGAAACTTCAAAGTGGAAATTTAACCCTTCATTGTCTAGTCTTTCTTTCTGACCAATAGCCTGCGATCTCCATGTCAAGTTGAGGGTCCCAATTTGATAAATCAGAGTCACACCACTCCACACATGCACACCACCCACCACCACTCTGTCACGGACTCACAGTCATATTGGTGTCTCCTTGTGGATCATTGCAACCTGTTCCTGGTGTTGTCTTAACGGTTAAGGTGGCTCACTTGAGATCTTGGGGTCCTGAATTTGTGCTCCTGTCAGCCGTTCATTTAACACCAGGTAGGTTCACTCTACCTGGCATCCTTCTGAGGTTGGCGAAATGAGTACCAGCCGACTGATAATGGGAGGCACTGCATCAGCGGCAGCCGCGTCACAATAAAATGATGCAGCCAAGCAGCCGCAGGCTGAGTACGAACCACCACTCTGAACCTGCTCTGGTTTGTCATCCTCAAATGAGACACTAACCTCAAATGAGACACTAACCTCAGCAATGACACTGTTTTCAGTGAGAGAGAGAAACTATCATCTCCTTACTACTTGCACTCTCCAGCACCACACCATACACCTTTCCTCTCTGCACCACACCATGCACCTTTCCTCTCTGCACCACACCATGCACCCTTACCTCTCTGCTGGCCTCCTCCATCTTCCTGATGCTAATCTTCGTCTTCTTGATCATTTGCAGCATCTGTGCTACATCTGACTTATTCAGGGTTCATCATTCTTCCATCCACAATTATCTTCCCATCATGGCCACTTGACATTTGCATCTCTAATTCTCCTTCAGCTTCCTTTGCGTGATCTAAATCTTCACCTCGTTTAGCGATTTCTATTTCCAGGGTGTTCATGGTTGATTTGGCAAATTCTTCTTTTTTGAGAGCAACGTCCAACATCTTGGGAGCACTTCTCAACTCCATTTGCAAGTTCTCCTTTTCTGCTTCTTTGTCCGATTCATTGCTCACTTGTCCGATTCATTGCTCCCTTGTCCGATTCATTGCTTCCTTGTCCGAATGCCCTTTCAAGCGCTCAGTCTCCCACTTTAGTTCTGTGGTCCGATGGTGAAAAACTTCATTTTCCTCTTCCACCTCCTCTCTTCTCTTCCTGCACCTGCAGTCGTTCAGGATTTCCAATTTCCCTCAGTTTGGTCACATCGCTCACCTGTTTCAGCTGAACTCTTCTGCACTCTTTTGTTGCTTTTCCTGGGTCAGTCTTCTTCCTGCTTTGCTTCACTAAACTGACGCTTCAACTTGTCCACGTTCTTCACCAGTTGCTCCCTTATTAGTCCCCTACCGGTGTACACCGGAGGGGACTATGGGTTTGCACGCCGTCCCTGCGTCTGTCCGTCCGTCCGTCCGTCAGTCCGTCACGCAAAGAACAGTTTTCCGGACTTTTTTTCCAAACTCTTAAAGCTAATGCTTTCAAACTTGGTACATGGTTTCCTCATGATAAGGTACAGATCAAGTTCGAACTTCACGACGTTTCGATCATTTTTGACAAAGGTATGGCACTTTGAACTTGGTAGGGGACATGTGTTGCAGCGCAATACTCAGAATGCTTGTTATCATTTGTCCTTTTACTTGCCGCCCTGAGCACGTGTTTCTTCCTCAGCGCACTGTACCTGTCTCTGCACGATGCAGATGTTAGTGTGCCGCTTATTCAGCTCTTCCTGCAACGTCTTTTCATGTTTGATTCTTTCCTCTGCACTTTTCTTCAACGAATGTTCCCTTTCTCTTTCTTCTTCATCCCCTTTCCAATTCTCCTTTTCTACATCTCCCCAGATCACCTTGCATATCTTCCCACTTTTCATCCTTGCCTCCTCCAGTTGTTTGATTCCCTCTTCCTTGTCTCTCCACTCTGACCATCTCAGCTGTTTCTTTATATCTCTTTTTTTTGTTTTTTTTTGTTTGTATACAAGATCGAGGCTCGTGAAAGAGCGAACATTAATCACACAGAAAGACAAACAGACACATAAAACAAATAACATCGGGAGCGGTAGACAAGATGGGGAGAGAGGGGGAAGGACACAAACACAACATTTGAGAGCAGGGACCGAGAGACATGGAGACATCGAGAGAACTGTGGGAGGGAGAGGGCTTTGGGGGGGAGGAGGCTATGGGGTGAAAAGACTGGGAAAACAGAGAACGAAAGTTATTGGATCACAAACGACGGACCGCTGAGAGAAAAACAAAGCCTCAAGGTTGTACAGTGTACACTGTACAAGGCCTCAAGACACGACACGAATTAACACGATTTTCAATACAGGTATGAAAGATTTGCACCGAAAATCTTCGTCGGGAGACAATATATACACCATAAAATAAATACAGTTATAACGAAAATACAAATGGGAACAATTACTTAACTTCGATTTCGATGGAGAGCGTGGAGAGCTGAGAATAAACGAACCCTCACCAGCAAGACCGGAAACGGAAGTCAAAGCAATCTCTTAAAAGGCTCTTTTCCTTTCCTCCACTTCGTACATGCATTTTTTGCCAAATTCCTCAACTATACGAGGGCCAGTCAATAAGTAACCTTAAAATGGCGACATAAATTGGAGAATGTAATGTGTGTAGTTGTAGACGACATATGTTATATCTATGGGTAAGAGTCATGTTTTGCCTGTTTTAGATCTGGCAACATTAAGCGTATGACGTCAGTAGAACAGTTCCAAGATGGCGGCTCCCTTAGAAATATTCACCAGGGAGGAGCAAAGTTCTGTCATCCGTTTCTTGGGAAGTGAGGGTGTGAATCCCAGTGAAATCCATCGCAAAATGAAGATGCAATATTGTGATGCATGTTTATTGCTGCAGCAGGTGTACGACTGGGACAGGAAGCTTTAAAGTGCAGTGTCCACATCCAGTGTGGCAGAAGCTGCTCCCTCGGGCCGGCCTCACACAGCCGACACACCAGAAATGGTCGCAGGAGTTGAGCGCGTGCTAAGGGAAAACCGTCGCATTACGCTGGATGAAGTGGTCTCAGAATTGAACATTAGCCATGGTTCAGCACACCATATCATTCTCAACGTGCTGGGGTTCCGCAAAGTGTCTGCAAGGTGGGTGCCTATACAACTCGCACCCGAACTGAAAGAACGGTGAGTGGACACGTGAAGAACATCTGCAACGTTACAAAACAGAAGCGACGCTTTCTTACAGTGCATAGTGACGGGGTGAAAGCTGGGTCCACTATTTTCAGCCATGAACGAAGAGGGCAAGCAAAGAGTGGTGCCATTCAACTTCACCGAAGCCCAAAAAATTCCGCACACAGCCGTCCGCTGGAAAAGTGATGCTGCCGCTCTTCTGGGATAGCCGAGGCCCACTTGTAGAGCATTACATGCCCAGAGGGACCACAATCACCAGTGCATCAAACTGTGACCTCCTTAAAAATCATATGAAACCAGCAATCAGATTTAAAAAAGTCGGGTACTACTCACTACCGGTGTTTTGCTGCAGCATGACAATGCTCGGCCCCATACTGCCCGCGCCACAGCTGCAACAATCGATGACCTGCATTTTGTGTGTCTTCCTCATCCACCCAACTCACCAGACCTCACCCCTTCGGATTACCACATCTTTGGGCCACTTAAAGAGGCACTTGGTGAAACCACTTTCCGATCCGACGGAGAGGTCCAAGAGGTGGTGCACGAATGGCGACACAAGCAGCCAAAAGATTATTTTTCTTGAGGAATCCAGGCCTTAGTAAAGCGCTGGAAAAAACGCATTGAAAGCAATGGAGATTATGTTGAAAAATAACAGTTGTTTCTCACGTACATGCAATAAACAAGTTGTGAAAAATATTTTACTTATTGACTGCCCCTCGTGTATATATATATACGGTATATGACGGGTTGGAGACTTAGAACTCGAGACTCAGAGAAGGAACAACTGATATATTTATTGGATTCGTAAATACACAGGCTGTGGAAAGCAAAAAGTTAAAGAAGAAGACTCACAGAGATCAACTTTCCAACTGAATGCTCTAAAAAGGTTCGATCAGGGCTTCATTATATATATGAAATATAGAGGTGTGGTTTAACATCAGGATAGGAGACAAGGGGTGAACAGGAGGCCCCCACAATAGTCCCTTCCGGTTTAAGGAAGTTCGAGGCCAGGCAAGGGTTATGCCCTAATAAGTCTATGGCCAGTATGAGGCAGCATGACAACATAATCATTGAAGCTTGAAGGGACAACCATTGAGGCTTGAAGGGAAAGTATAAGGAGATAAGGAGTGGACAGCCATGAAGCTGTCAACGAGGAGAATGTTGAGAACTTGGAGGAGTGGAGGAGTGTAACAGCTGCAGCCGAGACCACAGTATGAGAACACAAGCTGGATTTCGACAGTAAAAGAGAACATGCCTTTATCAAGGCATAAAGTCACACAAAGCATATATAATCCTTTAAAAGGCATTACAAACAAAGTAATGTAACATAAGTCTTTTGGTTGGGAAAGTATAGAGGGAGTGGACAGTCGTAAATGTGCCAACATAAAGGAGATTGGCAAAAGCCTCACTGGAAGGCTAGAAAGATAAACAGTTGCGACCAAGGCCATGGAAGGGGGAACAGGTGGTTTTCCACAAAGTAAAGGATAATGCCATCACAGGGCCTGGCTTCATAAAGCATATACTTCTTTATATGGATATAATAAGTTTCCAAGGGATATGAAAAGAACAAAGTATTAAAAGGATACAGAAATCAATCAAAACAAAACATATAATTGGTTATACTTGGTAATTATTGGTCAAACAGTAACAAGCATCAAAGGGGGAGGGGGATCTCAAGCCCCACATACCGCCATTTTGGATCTAAGATACAACGTTGTCTACGAGTCAATCAAAGGCCTTTATTCAATCAAGGTAGGGGGACAATAAATGCAAAGATACCACGCGAATGCAGCCCAGTGAGCATGTCACGCGCCCAAAGCACCTCACATCGCACTCAGCAGGATGGTTCGCGGGTATGTGGGTATGTAATGTGAGTCCGTAGAGGCATGAAGGTCGAATAGCATGTCGAATCCACAACGAAGACGTCTGGTTTGGCCGGGGTCCACACCCGAGAGGATCTCCCGGCTCATCCTTTGCCCTCGAAGGTGCAACCGGGACTCCCCCCCCATCAGGAGCTCGCCCAAGCATCTCCAGGCGCGATCCTTGCAGATCTTTGGTGCTCAATCGATGTTCATATCCATAAGGCCTCGTACATGCTGGTGGTCTGGGGAATACACAACGACATCAGTATCAGGTGGCTTAAACCTATGGCCATAAAACAAAGCATAACGGTCCAAAGGAGGGAGAGAAACTTCCTTTGGGTCAAAGTCGAAGTCGTCCGAGGCGATGCTGCTTCCACCGTCATTATCCATGGACGCATCTTCAGAAGAATCGGAACTCAGAGCATCTTCGATGTCGAGTTCCTTGACAACCAGGCCCGGTTTTGCAGTTGGGTCCGGAGTTGGGTCGAAATCCAGAGTTGGGTCAGTGACGATTGAACCGCTGTGAGCTTGTGAGACATAAAGGTGAGCTCGTGAGACATAAAGAGGCAAAGCCCTCATTGAGACACAACATCATCGGAATCATCATCAGTAACATCATTCTCAGGTGGCTTAGGCCTGCGGCATAGATGGCCAGCAGCAGTCATAGCCTTACACTTCGAGAAAAAGAGGGAGGCTTCCTTTAAGTAGTCGTTTGCATCTGCATGCGACATGTTGGGGTCCAGAGTAATCGGCTTCCTGGCAGCCCGCAATGCTCTGAGGTCCGCAACTGTGTAATCAAAATCATTATCGGTAACATCAACAATGGAAGAACAATCTTCGGACGCGGAGATCTCATCGTCGCTGCTCAGTGACTCGTTCGGGCCGTCGTTCCAGGATCCGCAGTCTGCAGTCACGTCGACAGCCGGAGTTTCATCTGGATCCATGGTCAGCTTGTCAGTCATCACCATGGCCTTTTCTGGTGTCGTCTTCAGTGTCCATCCTGTTGTAAACTTTCTCACACACGCAAGGACTAAAGCCTTGATTAGTACACTACAAACCACAATTCCAAGGACTATTGCCAAGGCGGTCAATATCCACTTTACTATCGTACCTGTCCATCCTTTAAACCAGTCAGTAAGCCACTGGTGGGAGGCTTCTCGATCCATTCGATCCTTTGTCAATATATGCGCACTTTCCCTTAACCTTATAATAGCAGCGCTGACGCCCCTTCGATGGGTCAGGAATATACGTACAACATTTACCTTTAATTATTCCACATACCCCTCCTCGTTCTGCCAGTAACATATCTAAAGCGACCCTGTTTTGCATAACCATTGTACGCAGGTGGACAACCGTGTCTAACATTTCGTCATGTGCTGTAGCGGTATCGTTGGCCACCCTTTCTAAGATTAGCACAATTTTGTCAATGCTGTAACTGTTCATGACCGTTCCTGCCCATGGGAAGAAGCAGCTAACGGCTTTCTCCCAATCAGCGCCGTGTAAGGTGGTGGTATCATCGTCATGCCAGTAGGTGCTCCTTTGTGTCCTTATGAGTGCCGTGGTATTATGCAAGTGTTGTCGCAGTTCCATCTCTGGGAAAACTGATCCAAGATAGAAAGTCCCTCCCCAGTTATCAGGTAAATACGGGTAAGCTTTATTCCTGCATACAAACATGGTCCCGTGCGGTGCCACTAAATGGGTGGACATGCAAGTGAGAAGGCCTGGAATGGTGTTTGTCCCGTTTTCCCCTCTCCATGCCAACTGGAGGTGTGTGAGGTTATGTAATGGCGAGCTTGTAACATTCACTAGCAGCCTGTGTTTCCCTTCCCTAGAGTCCGCGGGGAGGGTATTCTTACACACGGATTTGCCCACCATTACTTGGCCCTTTCCCTCTAAGCAGAGGGCCCCCTGCGCCGGCTTGACCCAAACCGGCGCAGGACGTTCCTCGAAGTGCCGGGACTGGATGGGGGGGTAGTACTGAAAGACTCGTTTACACGCGGTTCCGTCAGAACCTTGGCTTGTCAGGGTTGTACTAATGCATTTGGTGTCTAGTGGCTGCGAGCACAAATCATTGAGTGATAGGGGTAACACTACCATTGGTATTCCAGCCGTGCTGGTGCGGGGAAGGTGCATACACATCCAACATCATGTCCTATTCTGTGCTGTGGCCATGTGCCGTGCGACCTTCCAGTATGTGTTCTCCTCTGGCTCCTTCCTTACTTCCTGGGCAGGAGGGGGTTTAATGACGTAGGCGGCACAATTAGACCGGAATTGGTGTTTGGTTTCTCCATTTTCTTTGTTCCTTTTAATCAGCGTGCGCGGGGGCCATATTCCACATTCAAGTATTATTGTGGTGTGTGGGCCGACGAGGGCATGCGTCAGTAGGAGAGTAGTATTGTCGATGCCCGTGCCCCATTGATATCCTGCGGCAGCGTGACTATTCACGGCCCCAGTAAACTTTCCATTTTCCACCTTTCTAATTTTAGTTAGGACTATGCGTGGTGTTGTCATGCGTGCCTGTGGTGTCCCATTGTGTACCACCATGGCTTCCATCCATCTTACAGATAACCACTTGAAGTTCATCTCCAACTCACAGCAATGTACTGCTATCCCCTGTCCCCGGGGGGCCGTTATGTATTTGACGGGGTAAAGGTTAAATAACGTGAAGTTATCGGGTCCTGGGTATTTGGGGAAATCCTCTCTCAGTGGATTAAAGTTCAAAAGCCTATCTTTGGCAGGGTTTTTCAGGCAACTACCCAGAATTCTCGTCATCATGACCATCATCGCCGCCCTTAGGAGACTATAGTGTCCTAAAAGGTGCATTGTCTTAGGCAGTGTGGGGTGCGGTGTCTTGTGTGGCCTGTGGTGCGGGAATGGACAACTTACAATGGGTGGCGTGAATCCACGAAGGTTTACCCTCGCAGAAGACTGCCGTTGGTGTGACTAGTAGCACCTGGAAGGGTCCCTTCCACCGTGGCTCCAAAGCAGCTTTGCGGGTGAAGTGCTTTACGAGCACCCAGTCGCCGGCGTGGAAGTTGTGGATGGCGTGGCCTATTGGTTCAGGCAGCGCCTCTCGTACTCGAGCATGGATGCTGCGCACCACGTTGGACAAGCCTATGCAAAATCTCAAAAGCATGTCATCCATCACAGGCAAATCAAGGGTGGACATGTCCGTCAGAGCTGAGACGGGCAAGCTCATAGGTCGTCCCATCAATATTTCATGGGGGGAAAGGCTCGTAATACGACCAGGGGTGGAATGGATGCTCATCAATGCAAGCGAGAGAGCTTCCGGCCACTTCAAGCCTGTATCTGTGCAAAGATTCGCGAGTTTATTTTTTTAAGTCTTATTTGTTCGTTCCACAAGTCCCGATGATTGTGGGTGGTAAACGCAATGGAAGGACTGTTTCATGCCCAACGCCTTCAGGATGCCCGTGACCACCTTCGCCGCGAAATGGCCCCCTTGGTCTGAAGAAATTATCTGGGGAATGCCAAATCTGCACATAAAATCCCGCACGAGGCGCTTCACTACTGTCGGGGCATCTGACTTAACATATGGGTAGGCCTCAACCCATTTGGTGAACGTATCTACGATCACCAACACGTAACGAAATGACATGCTTGGTTCCAATTCCGTGAAATCGAACTCGATATTTGCGAACGGCCCGATCGGCGGGGGACGACCCCCGTCATGTGCGTGTCTTGGCGGCGCCCCTCTATTGTGTTGCTGGCAGACCACACACGATCGGCACACTTCGGATGCAATTCGTGACAGTCCCGGTGCCGCCCAAGTATAATGTATCTGTCCCATCACCCCCCTCTGGCACACATGACCATTTTGATGTGCCATGCGTGCCAGCCAAGGCAGTAAGGCCTGGGGTGCTATAGGTTTCCCGTCAAGGGTCCACATCTCCCCTGGCTCGGGGCGTATCGCCCCTCGTTTGATCCAGTCCTCATGTTCGGCCGTTGGCGCAGTGTTTTGCAAATTTATGATATCGTCCTTAGTTGGTGTGGCAGGTGGCCCTACAGTCGGTATATCGACGTTCTGTGCAGGTGTCCCCTTCGCTCGTGTCACCATCGGCATGTTGCGTCCTATCTGTTGGATGGCGGCCTTTCCTGCCGCCTCATCCGCCCTTGCATTGCCCCGGGCAACGTCAGTGTCCGCCCTTTGGTGGCCGCGGCATTTTATCACCGCGACAGCGCGGGGAAGCAAAATGCTTTGGAGGAGCCCTTCCACCAACGCGCCATTCTTTATCACTGAACCTGCAGATGTGAGGAAACCTCTCATCTTCCAGATTGCCCCTTTGTCGTGGACTACTCCGTGAGCGTAGGCCGAATCTGTGTAAATGTTGACGGCAAGGCCTTCCGCCAAGCTGCACGCTCTGGTCAAGGCGCACAGTCCGCCTGCTGTGCGGAAAATGTAGGTGGAAGACGCCCGCTTTCTACCGTCTTGCTATCTGAGCACACAGCGTACCCGGATAACAGAAAACTGTCCCATGCGCGCCTAGCTGATCCATCGACATAATATGTACAATCGGGGTAGTCCAAGGGAACGTCCTTTAAATCCGACCGCACCGTGGAGATCAACTGTACTACGTCGGCGCACACATGGGGTTCACCCTCCTCAGGGGTGGGCATCAGTGAGGCTGGGTTGAGTGTCGTGCAACGTTCAATCGTGACGTTGGCCGCTGTGATCAGTGCGGACTCGTATTGCATTAATCTGGTGTTAGACAAGTGTTGTGTGTTTCGCTGTAGTAACAATGAAGTAAAGCAATGTGGTACCCGTAACGTTACTGGGTGTCCCATGACAATGTCCGCTGTTCTTTCTACTGCGTACCTGGCCGCGGCCACGGCTTGCAGGCAGACCAGAAATCCTTGTACGACCGGGTCCAGCTTTTTACTAAAGTAGGCCACCGGTCGCTCCTTTTCCCCATGGGTCTGTGTCAAGACGGACTGGGCGAAACCCCCCACTGCATGAGTGTAGAGGGTGAATGGTTTCGCATAATCTGGGAGTCCTAATGACGGTGCCGTGACCAACGCCTTCTTAAGACCCACAAAACATCGCTTCAAATCATCCGTCCATTCCAATTCTTCCGGGGCGCTTGATTTGGTAGCCTCGTACAGAGGTTTAGCCAGCACGCAAAATCAAGTATCCAAGTGCGACAGTATCCCGTCATACCTAGGAAGCGCAGCATTTGCAGTTGCGTGCGTGGGCGCGGCATCTCCATGATAGTGGTCACCCGTCCGGCATTCAATTCCCGTTTTCCGTGTGAAATGGCATGACCCAAGTAATTTACGACCTTCCGCACAAATTGGAGTTTAGGCCTGCCTACTTTGTGGCCTTTGGCCGCCAAGGCCTTTAATAGGGCCATAGAATCCTTTTCGCAGACTTCCCTTGAAGGGGAGCAAATCAACAAATCGTCAATGTATTGCAACAACACTGACCCTCCCTTCAATTCCACATCCGCCAGGTCGCGGTGCAGCGCCCGGGAAAACAGAGTGGGGCTGTCTGAAAACCCCTGGGGTAGTACTGTCCAAGTATACTGTCGCCCCCTATGGGTGAAAGCGAACAAATATTGTGACTCGGCCACGATGGGCACAGAGAAAAACGCAGAACAAAGGTCAATAACTGTGAAGTATGTTGTGTCCGGTGGAATTGACATCATAAGTGTCTCTGCATTCGGCACTAGTGGGTGTATGCCTTGTATCACCTTGTTCACCTCCCTTAGATCCTGTACAAACCTCCATTTATCTTTCGTCGGCTTTTTTACTGGCAGAATTGGTGTATTACATGGGCTGTTAGTTTCCACGATAATTTTCTGCTCCACCAGGGATTGAATTACTGGTGCTATGCCTACGTCGGCCTCGGGTCGTAGCTTATACTGTTTCACGTTTGGCAAGCGCATCCCAGGCTGCACTGATATCACTAAAGGTTTGGCGTCTCGCATCCGTCCAACCTCATCGTCCCACCGAGGCCATAAGTCGACCGGCACCTCCGCCAGGAGGTAGTCTGACTCACCCGGGTCCGTAAGCACCGCCCGCATGGCATAGTTGCCCTTAGGGGGCAACTCTGTCTCTTCGAACACTCCATCCCTCTGTTGTTTCTTAATGTCAATCGAGTACCCTTCACCGTTATTGAGCTGTCTCACAGTCCAGTGGCCCCTCTTAAACCAATAACCATGTAAGGGAGTTTCCTGTAATCGCCCCACCATCCAACCTACACTTTCCGGCGGCCACCCCTTGGCAGTAATGAGGGTAACGTGGGCGGCCGCTCCTGCGGGGTATTGGGTCAACGCACACTGACCTGCGGATAGGGCTACCTCAATACCTATCCCCTCATGGCCGATCCATATCCGTGATAAGTGTAGAGACGTGTGCTTACCCAGCTCTTCCTTAACCTTCTCTCGGTAATCCTCGTCCTCGCCCTTTGCATCGTAATAAGCCGTACAGTGGGGTGGATTATCCTTTAGGTGTTTTATCGAAATTTGGTGCAGTTGTAGCCACTCTCGCACAACTGGGCTGTCCAAACACACAGAATCTATGACATGTGTCCAAGTATCCAGAGCCCCTTCGTCCAAGCGCCACCAATATGCGGTGGGGCCGGGACGAGACAATGCCATCATCAACGAGTCGTGTTTAGATTCCGCGACATCTACGAAAACTCCCTGCTTTGTACATGAAATTTGACAGCCCAACCGGCAAAGTAAATCCCGTCCCAACAAATTCGTCGGGGCGGTAGTGGTCATCAAGAAAGCATGTTTAGCCTCTAGTGGGCCGCATGTTACTCGCACTTCCTCCGAAATAGGAAGCGCTTGGGGTAAGCCCGAAACGCCCATTATTTGAACGTTCCTTTTCGTGGGGCGCAAGGATGGCAGTTGCCCCTCGTTAATTGTACTGCGAGTCACCCCCGTATCGACAAGAAAATCTAATTGTTGTCCGTCCACGTCCAGAGTCAAGGTCGGTTCCTCTACCGGCGTCATAGTCGAGAGGGGACACTCCTTGGGCGGCCCGCTGGCGTCCCGTCAATAAGCCGCGCGATGGCCCTGGGCGGAAACCCCCTACGAGCACTTGAGCAGTCGCGTCTCCAGTGTCCCAATTGCTTGCAATGGAAGCACGGTTCCTGCGGAAACGGCGGGGCGGAGGGCACGGGTCGCCACTCTACGCCACTCCGTCCACCCAGCCGTCGGTTTGGCGGCCCCCACTGTGACTGGTTTACTTGTTGCCATTGTGGCTGGCCCTGAGGCGGGGCCCAGGTTCCCCTCGTTCCACTCTGTGTCCAAAGATTGGGGGGTGGTCCATGGTTTTGGAAAGGGGGGCTTGGTGGGTGCCAATTTTGGGGAGTGGGCCCTTGCACGGTCCAAATTTGAGGGTTTTGAGGAGGAGGGGGAGGAGGTGGGGGTTGCGTCCATTGCGTAGGAATTTGCTGTCTAGCCTTATCCATGTCGAATTGTCCATTGTCGTCGACATAACCATCACACCAGTCTTCCCCATCACAAATCCACTCTCCATTGGGCTGATCGCCTCTATAAGTCGGCCATTCTCCGGGGGGTTTGTTGTGCGCGGGGGTTATGGACATCCCGGAGAGGCCCCCACTTCTGGCACTGATCGCGTATGTGGCTCTGACTCCGATCTCCCGTTTTATTTTGATTAAGTTGAGCCCGTTTTTCCTGGACTAGCATTTGCAGTACTTCCTCTTTAATGTCCTTCTTTTCCTCCAAAGAGGAGCCCGGGCATTGTTCCAATTTGTCACATAAATCGTTGGTTGGCATTCCCTTCCATCCGAAAAGGACGTACTGTACCTGTTTCTTTAATGCCGGCCGGAGCCCCTCTATCAGATATTGGTTTACCAATGGTTGGGGTAATCCTCCCAATTGGATCGGACCCAGTCCTCCCCAACGCGCGATGGCCCTTTCCAACCTTTCCCGGTAATCCCCAATTGATTCTCCTGCCTTTTGTTTTATGGCCCCGATCTTCCCCCAATCCGGACCTCCTGCTGGCAACAGCACCAGCTCAGTGGACTCTAGCAACCGGGCCTTTAAATCCCTCCATTGCGCTCGTGTTATTTGGCCTACTCCTGGCGCCCTTGGATCTGCCGGCGGCCACTGTGCTCTTAGCTTAGCCTTTTCCCACACCTTGGGTGGGAGCACAGAAGTTCCCATGTGGGATATATTTCGATAGTCACAACTGCCATGCTCACAATTGATCCAATTTGCCATGGTTGGTACTATCTGCCGTGGGTCCTCAATAAGCAAATGTTGAACCCTTTCCCGCATTACCGTTAAAGCGGCTTCTTTCCATGGTACCCTTTCTCGGACCCCATTACCTTGAGCATCGACTCCAATAACTTATATGGGACACAAATTTGTTCTTTCTGTTATTTCCGGACATCCCTTCGATGGGGGGTATAGACTATGCATTCCAGTGGTAGTTTGGGGGGTCTCGTTCCCACTACAACCTACCAATGAGGGGTATAGCCCTTCCTGTCCCATTGGTGGCGAAACCCTGCGATGTCAGTCCCGTCATTCCCTTGTTGTATGAATGGGTTACCCGGGCTCAGATGGTGCCGCTGGGGTAGCTGGGGTGCGGTGGTAGCGGGGTTGCAGGGAGGAGGTGGCGGGGGCGCTGGAGGGGAAGGTAGTGCCTGAAACCCCGGGACAGAGCTCAGGTCTAGGGCGGGGGCAGGTAGGTTGGTAGCTACCTCCCCTACTGCGGGGCCTGGATCTTCAACGAGCGGCATCAGTCGCACGTTGGCCTGCCTCTCTAATTCCTTAACCGCTTTATCCTGCATTTTATTCGCCTGCTTCCTCAGGCCCTTGAGTTTTGATACCTCACCGGCCAGGCTGGCCTGTCTTGACCTTGCCTGTCGCTTCAACGCTTCTTCCTTCCACCAACTAAAGACTTTCCAATAGTCAGGCGGGAAGTGTTACTTTTCCTGTTCTAGCTTATCTAATGCCCCATACAATGCGTCCAATTTCTCCAGCGCGAAAGACCCTTCTTCGGGCCATGGTTCACCTAGGTCCTTAGTCAGTGCAGCCCATCCCTTCCCTGGTCTCGCAGCGGCATAACCATGCCTTCTATACATAATAAATGCTGGGGTATTTCTGAGAGGCTCACCCGCCTTCACAGGTTTATTACCCATCCTAGGAAATTTTGGTTTATCGACGTTGCCTTATCCCCGAGAGGTTCGCCCGCCTGCACGAGTTACGGCCGTCTAGTCTCACTTTTCCCTCCGTACGCTAACTGTACCTTACCTTCCGGGCGTCCTACGCCCTTATGACGCTTCTAACCTTACTTACGATTCCAGTCTATTTCCTATCCTCGCGCGCCCTCTTGAGGCACCTTATTCCCCTCCCGTAACGTTACCCTGATGAGTCCATAAACAGTCAGTTGCTCCGGGACCCAAGCGGTCCGTACTTAAATTTAGGTTCGTGGATCAGGCTTGAGCAGGGAACGGAACAAACGGCATCCGAGCAAGAGAGTGGGTTACAATTTGGACTGACCCCCAGGCTGTAAAGGAAAAACAAAAGAAAACCAAAGCTCACCTGACCCGGATCAATTGCCAGCTGGTCTCACCACTCACTTGCCAGGGACCGCGTCCCGGACTGCCGGACTGATCCCACCGCTGCCACCAGTTGACGGGTTGGAGACTTAGAACTCGAGACTCAGAGAAGGAACAACTGATATATTTATTGGATTCGTCAATTCCCACAGGCTGTGGAAAGCAAAAGGTTAAAGAAGAAGACTCACAGAGATCAACTTTCCAACTGAATGCTCTAAAAAGGTTCGATCAGGGCTTCATTATATATATGAAATATAGAGGTGTGGTTTAACATCAGGATAGGAGACAAGGGGTGAACAGGAGGCCCCCACAATAGTCCCTTCCGGTTTAAGGAAGTTCGAGGCCAGGCAAGGGTTATGCCCTAATAAGTCTATGGCCAGTATGAGGCAGCATGACAACATAATCATTGAAGCTTGAAGGGACAACCATTGAGGCTTGAAGGGAAAGTATAAGGAGATAAGGAGTGGACAGCCATGAAGCTGTCAACGAGGAGAATGTTGAGAACTTGGAGGAGTGGAGGAGTGTAACAGCTGCAGCCGAGACCACAGTATGAGAACACAAGCTGGATTTCGACAGTAAAAGAGAACATGCCTTTATCAAGGCATAAAGTCACACAAAGCATATATAATCCTTTAAAAGGCATTACAAACAAAGTAATGTAACATAAGTCTTTTGGTTGGGAAAGTATAGAGGGAGTGGACAGTCGTAAATGTGCCAACATAAAGGAGATTGGCAAAAGCCTCACTGGAAGGCTAGAAAGATAAACAGATGTGACCAAGGCCATGGAAGGGGGAACAGGTGGTTTTCCACAAAGTAAAGGATAATGCCATCACAGGGCCTGGCTTCATAAAGCATATACTTCTTTATATGGATATAATAAGTTTCCAAAGGATATGAAAAGAACAAAGTATTAAAAGGATACAGAAATCAATCAAAACAAAACATATAATTGGTTATACTTGGTAATTGGTCAAACAGTAACAAGCATCAAAGAGGGAGGGGGATCTCAAGCCCCACATATATATATATATATATTGTTACGGACCGCGGATAAGATGTTGGTTTGCCGAGCGGATGGCCCCGCGGCCCTAACAGTTACCCCGACTAACCCGATTCCCGATCGTTGGCCGGATCGCGCCACAGGTATTCAATAGGGAAAAGACAAAGGTGACACGGAGGTGAAGAAGAAGAAGAAGACAAAAGGTTGGAAATACTACTAAATTTATTCCTACTATTTACACGCTCAAAGTAACCAAGGAGAAGGAAAGATAATAAAATAATATACAGAAGAATCAGTGACACAGTGCAATTATTAGCTTACCTACAGTCTTAATTAACCCCAGGACAGAACAAACAAAAGACAGACTCACGCGGGGAATGATGATAGGAATGGCAGGAGGTGGATGGCTGGAGGTGGATGGCTGGAGGGGGAGGAAGGTTCAGTTGGACCCGCAGCACGGTCGGGTCGGGGATTAGCAGCCGCCGCCCTTTATCGATCAGCTCGTTTAACAGCCGCCGTTCCTTCGCGGCCCTGCTCAAGAACTGCCGTCAAGGCCCCAAGCTGCTGTGGCTGAAGCTGCTGTTGTTGCTGCTGTGGCTGCTGCTGCTGCTGCTGTGTGGACGTCGCGTGCTTTTTCCAGGACTCATCTGAGGTGGGGGCGTCTTCTGCGGGTTATATATGCCACGCCCCTGAACCTTCGCGAACCTCCTTGATGTTTCTCTCCACACCCTCTCCAAGTCCAACCCCTTGTTCGTGGTTGGTTGAGTGGGGCTGACTCACTCCTCCCCTCTATGACGAGGTGGGGACACGCCTTTCTTCCCCGACCCGAGCACATGTTCAATGGTGGTTTTGGGGCGAAATCAACAACCCACAGCTGTAGCAAACCTGACAAACTGCCCAGTGCAGTTGGTAATTGAGGCTTGGAGGGGATGTAATTGGCAATTGAGGCTTGGCAATGATGCAGTTGGAAATGGAGGTTTTGGGAATAGGAATGAAAGGGGATCTATCTTGTTTCACTTGGTGCAATGGAGTGTTATCTTAATGGAAGACAAGGCCTTACCCTAAGACACATAATAAGGAAATAAACTACTGAACAGGGGTATTATGGTGTCCTCCATGTATGCTTTATGGAACTAACTACGGGAACGCCCTTTGACCTTTATACAACACTGGAGCAAGGAGGGCGATATTCTAACAACAATTTACTATACAATAAAAACACAATAAAAAAAACACAATCCTCATATCCACAACACTGCACCCTCCTCCTCTTAGGCACGTCCCGGGCCTCTTACCTTAACTTTTAGTGTGGCACGTAGGTGTAGTTCCCTCTACTTTTAACCTGACCCTGAGTGCGACAGTTTTAAAACATAAATAAATATGTCCCGCTGCTCCATTGCACCCTGCCTAACAGATTCACGCCCACAGTTAACCGAATTACGGAATGGTCTTCAAGCTATACATTTACGGTGGGGAGCATTATTTACAATGACGTTACTTTATTTACAACACGTAACCCAGGACCTGTGATTGTTCTTTTGGGGGGGGGGGGGGGGGGAGACAGTCTGCTCTGCATCAATGCACCATGAAAGCACCCAAAACGCACCAACACACCCTCAAGCACCAATCGGTGCACAGTCACCATTGTTCAATAATAAAAAATAAACCAACAACCCCTAACCCTGCTGGTGGTCTCTTGCTCTTCGGCTCCCTCTGCTGGCTATTACTATCTTGTTGTTGTCATCTTCTTTGCTGGCGGCCTATTTGCAATAATAAAATGCACCCAACGTGTCCATTTTTATTTATTTATGGCCCACAGGGCCGACTAGTGTGGTTCACCTGTGGGGCATCGGTGCCCTGTGGCCAAGGTCCGCCAGCAAGATCTCGGGCCTTCATGGCCGGTTCCAGCAGAGGGGCCATGCCCCAACCCATGGGGTCCATAAGTGGTGCTCAGCCACAGACATGTGGTCCATAATGTGGTGCATCGATGCAGACAGCTGTGGTTGCGAGAGGTTCGGGCGCACAATGGCCGACTCACGCACGCTCCCCTCGGCGCCCAGTGGCACACAGGTCCTCATGTGGGAGACAAAGGGGGGGAAAGACAGATGAGCGAGGGGTAAGGTCACAAGGGTAGACATCAATAAGGCAATGCAAGGTGAAGTGCGTACGGAGAGCGAAGTGAGAAAGCTCGTCCCTACCGTACGTCACCCCCCCTGTCACCTACTGTACCCTTGCCCTTACCCCATATTTACAACAATCTACACATTTACAAATTCGTCACTACTGTCACGTCTCCCCATATCTCTCCTATACCAAATTCGTCACCACAATCCCTCTAACCAAAATTTGCCATCACCCAATTCATCATCAATCCTCATAAGGAGGAAGAGATGGAACATCAAGCACAATGTCACACCCACGTCATGATGCGTCTCACAATCCAAAACATTTGCATCATAAAAATAACAAAACAACATGGCATGGTGTGGAGGTACGTCATCTCAGGTGAGTGGATGTAGATGGTGCGAGGAGACTTCAATCCTAACTATCCTCTAAGTGACTTTAACACACTTTACACTACCCGGGGTCTTTCCCTGCCAAACCATTGGCAATCTTACTCTATGTGGTTTTAAAAACCAATTCCCATTGACCAAACTGTGGTGCTTCTCAATTTGGGGTCTCACTCCCCCGATTCATCTCCCTGTGCCCTTGCACAATTTCTGGGCTGGGTCGTGCAGCTCTCCCAGCAGGTCTACCCACCTGCACACCTCCACCACTGTAGTTGCCTCCGAGCTTACCTGCTCCTTACCTAACCTATCTAACTGGGGAAGGCCCCTCCTGGCTCTGTCACCCCTCGGTGCCCTCTGGCACTGGGCTACCCGGGTCCGTCCTCCGGATCCTCGGGCCCCATCCACAACAACTCTACCGGCTCCCAGAGCCCACCTGCGGCCTCAACTGGCCGACATCCTCACAGTTGTGGAGTGCCCAAACCAACTACACACACTAACAGGCTACACGCCCAGCCATTTCCACAACACTAATGCACCCATCCAAATGCCATTCTCTCACCCGCACCACAGATGCCAATATCCAACCACAATTTACCTATACCCTCTACCTAACACTTACACTACCCTCCCCGGGTATTCGTGATGGGGGTCCATCGTTCCCCCATTCACACCTTCGCACCATCCACTCCACTCCACAGTTTCCCCCATACTCACTCCACGACCATCCATTCCAATACTCCATATATTCCACACTCCATGTATTCCACACTCCATGTATTTCACACGACCATTCTCCATACACCTGTTGTTGCACACCTGTGCAATCACACCTGGTGCCACCTGCACCCTCCTTCCTTCCTGGACCATTTGGTCAGCACAACTCATCACTATCACTCACACACTGCTCCATCCACCTGTTCAGTTGCACACCTGTGCAATCACTCCTTTTAACCACTCACACGGCATAATCTGATCTAACTACTCCCCTCTGGAACTTGCGCTTCCCAGTCGTCCCTTTAAACTATTGCGCTCCCTCGTCATTATCATCCAAACTAATCTACCTGCGTCCCCACTACAGGTATCATTGTCACTACCTAATCTTAACGTTACCTAAGGTCATCTCTAGATCCCTATCATTATATCCTAACCCTCCCGGGCTCGTTTTCACTGCCATAAACCCCATAACCTAGTGCTCCTTTGCCCCCGTTGTGAGAGATGGCAGAGTTGCCATTCCATCACATCGGGTATCTCTCACTACCAATTTTGCACACCAAATTTCAACCAATCAAAAATTTGCCAATCATCTGCCAATCACTACCAATCATCACTCTGCCAATCCTTTGCCAATTATCAAATTTTGCTTTTTCTAATTTCGGGGCCAAAACACTATCCTCATCATCACAGTCTACTCACTAGTGCCTCTCGGTGCGCCAATTCACTTCTACAGCCCGGCTTCGCACGGCCGAGCAATGAATGCGGGTTGCTTGGTGCCGGCGGCTGGATGCGTCCGGCATTCAGTGCAGGGAAGGACGCTTACCCGGGCCGAGATCCCACGCACCATATCGGCACAGAGCCGTCCAATGGCCCGATCTCGACCTGCCGGAACGCCTCAACAAAAAGGGGTCGCCATGACGACCCTTCCTATTGGGCTGCCCGCTCCGCCTAGTGGAGCACGGACGCGGCCGTTCAAAGCGCGGCCCGGCGTGGATCCCGCACGGCGGTTCTTTCGAAACTGCCGCGGATCCCCGCGGCACGCAAAGCTGCCCAGCGCGCACCGAAGGCCCGATTCGGCTATACGTCGCTCTCACCGCTAACCCGGTTACCGTCGATGCTTCACCTGCATGCTCACACGCATACGCGACCCCTTTCACCCTCACCGAGCTCGGTGCTCCAACGCCGCCCATACACCCCGCGTACTTCGCTATTGCACTCGTTCTTTCGCTCACAGACTTGGTCACACACCTGACCACCGCACACCTTTGCACACACTCGTCGTTTGCACACCTCACCAACACACCTCTTCGTGCCCCCTCCTCGGTCACCTCCTCTGTGACAACCACAGGTGTGCTCTCACTTGCACACCCAACCACGTGCCTCACTATCAACTCAAGTGTGCATTCCCATACGCGCTCTACCATTCCAGGTGTGCATCCTTCCATTCCAGATGTACATCCTCTCTCACCTGCCACAACCAACTCACGCTCCGTGTCACTCTTACCACTTTCACCACCACTCTTGACAGCGCACTCTTTCCCCATGCACCCGTCCGTTACACACCTTTCTCGTGCATCCTCCTGCGCACTCTCTCCCGTTACTTCCTCCGTAACACTCCCCACTACACGCTTCCATGTGCTCCCTCGCACACGCGCTACGACCAACTCACTCTCGACAGCACACTCACTCCTCGGCGCGCACTTTTTCCTTACACACCCCAGAGTCGGACATTCTCGCACACCTCCTCCTTCGCACACCGTACCTGTCGCACACTTCACCAACGGCCTCTCACGAACACCCGGATCCAAATCAACCCCCAAGCCGACTGAAGCTCCCCTCACATCATATACATTTCCACGTATATCGCCACTCACCTTGGCACCTCGTCTCCACACCTCCTTCGCCACCTGCAAACTCTTTATTTGGTTAGCGAGCACACCATCACTATTTGAGCACCGACCTTGTACATATTCCATCACCTCCTCCTGTATTTCTCTCTTAGTTTCCGTCCGTCTCTTCTTAATTTCACTCATCCCCTCTTCCACCTTCTCTAACTTTTGCTTCACCTCTTTTATTTCCCGGTGCGTCTCCTCAATCTCGTCCTCTAAGGCCACCTTGACCGTTTCTATGTGCGTCCTCACCTCCCGGTCCTTCGTCTCCACTACTTCTGTCACCTCGTCCAACCTCGTTGTCAGTCCCTCACGTACCATCTGACATTGCCTCTTCGTCGCTATCAAGTCGTCTCTGATGTCTTTTTGTGTCGCCTTTAACCCTCCTAGTACCGCAGTGTTCCTTTGGACCTGCTCCACTAACTCCGTCTGTCCCACCGTCAGCTGTTCCACCTCCTGCGTCAAGTCCTCTATGCCCCCTTGTAACTTAGCCGTATTATTCCTCACCTCTTTCTCCATACGCTTCTCACCTCGCTTTACCTCCTCGCGTACCCCCGAGACCTCCTCGCTTACACCTCGTCGTATCTCCTCCTTCATCTCCTCCATCTCTTTAGTAGATGCCGCCCTCATCTGTCCCAATTCATCCCTCTGAGCATCCAATTTAGCGTCTAACCCGATTTTCACCTCCTCTATCTGCTCTCCCATCCGTTTGATTTCCCGGGCGGATTGCTCCCCTATCTCCCGCAATTTGCCTTCCATCCTATCTTCTAGCCCCGTTAACCCATTTTTCACCTCTTTTATCCCGTTGTCTAACCCCTCAAATTTGCTGTCTATCTTCCCAATTTGGGCACTGGTACCCCTCGCTTCATCCCTCATTGCCCCCATTTGGCCCCCCAATCGCTCACTATTAGCCCTCATCTCGTCCCTCTGCAGGTTGAGGGACGCCTGCATTTGCGTCATAAATTGCTCCATGAGGGCCTGCATGTCAATCCCTCCCACTTGTGCAGCGGGCGCGGCCGCCGTAGCCATGTGCGAGGCGCCATTTTGCGTCCCTTCAACCACGTGCGCGAGAGTGCCATTTTGCGCGCCTGACACCTCCTCAACCACCTCCTCATTGCTCTCCTCCCTTTCCTCCCTGTGGTCCTGAGTTACCCCTAACCCCTCTTCTAGCTCACCCACCTGCATCCGATCGCCTCGACTAGCCATGGCGCGATTTCAAAGTTCGGGTTTTTCTTTAAAACAAATTTCAGCAGCTCGTAATTTTGAGCGCGTTAAGCGCGCTTCGGGTCCGATCCCGCTCCCGACACCAATTGTTACGGACCGCGGATAAGATGTTGGTTTGCCGAGCGGATGGCCCCGCGGCCCTAACAGTTACCCCGACTAACCCGATTCCCGAACGTTGGCCGGATTGCGCCACAGGTATTCAATAGGGAAAAGACAAAGGCGACACGGAGGTGAAGAAGAAGAAGAAGACAAAAGGTTGGAAATATTACTAAATTTATTCCTACTATTTACACGCTCAAAGTAACCAAGGAGAAGGAAGGATAATAAAATAATATACAGAAGAATCAGAGACACAGTGCAATTATTAGCTTACCTACAGTCTTAATTAACCCCAGGACAGAACAAACAAAAGACAGACTCACGCGGGGAATGATGATAGGAATGGCAGGAGGTGGATGGCTGGAGGTGGATGGCTGGAGGGGGAGGAAGGTTCAGCTGGACCCGCAGCACGGTCGGGTCGTGGATTAGCAGCCGCCGCCCTTTATCGATCAGCTCGTTTAACAGCCGCCGTTCCTTCGCGGCCCTGCTCAAGAACTGCCGTCAAGGCCCCAAGCTGCTGTGGCTGAAGCTGCTGCTGCTGTGTGGACGTCGCGTGCTTTTTCCAGGACTCATCTGAGGTGGGGGCGTCTTCTGCGGGTTATATATGCCACGCCCCTGAACCTTCGCGAACCTCCTTGATGTTTCTCTCCACACCCTCTCCAAGTCCAACCCCTTGTTCGTGGTTGGTTGAGTGGGGCTGACTCACTCCTCCCCTCTATGACGAGGTGGGGACACGCCTTTCTTCCCCGACCCGAGCACATGTTCAATGGTGGTTTTGGGGCGAAATCAACAACCCACAGCTGTAGCAAACCTGACAAACTGCCCAGTGCAGTTGGTAATTGAGGCTTGGAGGGGATGTAATTGGCAATTGAGGCTTGGCAATGATGCAGTTGGAAATGGAGGTTTTGGGAATAGGAATGAAAGGGGATCTATCTTGTTTCACTTGGTGCAATGGAGTGTCATCTTAATGGAAGACAAGGCCTTACCCTAATACACATAATAAGGAAATAAACTACTGAACAGGGGTATTATGGTGTCCTCCATGTATGCTTTATGGAACTAACTACGGGAACGCCCTTTGACCTTTATACAACACTGGAGCAAGGAGGGCGATATTCTAACAACAATTTACTATACAATAAAAACACAATAAAAAAAACACAATCCTCATATCCACAACAATATATATATATATATCAGTCACTATGCGACCTTCATATCATCAGTGGAGAACCGCAGTAATGATATATATATCTGTGCAGCATCTGTCCTGTCCTGTGTTGTCCTGTCTTGTGTTGTCTGGTGTTGTCACTGAACTACTTTCTCAAACTTTTGTGAAATCGTACCAAACTTCTGGTATGCACATATCCCTCCCGTTTGTATGTCCTAAGGGTATTCGTTTTTGAAAAAAATTCCCAAATTTTTTTTTTTTTGGGGGGAATTTTTTTGGGGAATTTTTTTTTTCAACTTGTTTTCATCTTCAATTGTTTATAAAATGTGATATCATGTATATTACAAATACATTTGTGCAAAATAATCGTTTGAATTACCCTATTTTCCGGTGTATCAACCGCGGTTTTTTACCGACCGAAAAACCCTAAAAAAGGGGGTGCGGTTGATACACAGTAACAGAAAAATTTGTGCATTGAAAAACTGTCATATCAATGGGACGTAATCTTTATATTACTTTGGGGTTGCGGGGATACAATGATGAATGATCGTCAATTACGTTACTAAGGTAGGTTCAACGCCCATTACTGCTGCCAGTCAAAATACAAGAAAGTTTGAAGTTTGTAATATTTGATTTTTCTGGTGGCATGACGTCGCTGCTGCAGCCGCCAGACGTTTCAGTCAACAAGCCGTTCAAAGACGGTCTGCGGCGCTGTTGGTCGGAGTGGATGCTGTCGGGGGACAAGACCTTCACCAAGACTGGGAGGATGAGGAAGGTGGACCTCCCGACGATCTGTAGCTGGATACTGAAGGTCTGGGAGGAGTTGCCGGCAGCCATCATCGAGCGGGCCTTCCTCAAGTGCTGCATATCTAATGCTCTTGATGGCACTCAAGATGACATCATCTGGGAGGATGAAGTGGCAGTGACCGACGATGGAGAAGAGGATAACGACGACGATGATCTCGCCTACCCAGACTCGGATGATGATCTTCGTAATGTCTTCACTGAAGAAACAGACGACGAGGACTTCTTCGGATTTTAGAACCTAAACCCAACGGCCCTTTTCTGACGATGGAGAAGAGGATAACGACGACGAGGATCTCGCCTACCCCGACTCGGATTGGACTGAAGAAACGGATGACGAGGACTTCTTCGGATTTTAGAACCTAAACCCAACGGCCCTTTTCTGACGATGGAGAAGAGGATAACGACGACGAGGATCTCGCCTACCCCGACTCGGATTGGACTGAAGAAACGGATGACGAGGACTTCTTCGGATTTTAGAGACTAAACCCAACGGCCCTTTTCAGGGCCCCACATTGGCAAGAAAGAATAATTATAATGTTTTTTAAAATTATCTTTCAACTCTTTTCATGTATTTTCACTCTTTCTCTGTCTTCAGTTTCTCTTTCCTTGCATCATATTTCGCTTTCCATTTTATTTATTTATTCTCTTCTCTTTTTTAAATTTTCCTGATTTTTTTTTTTCCCTCGAAAATCTTATTTTATTTATTTATTTATTTTGAAGTCGAAAATCGCGGGTGCAGTTGATACACCGCAAAATACGGTATAATTGGTTTAAACAATGACAAAACGGCAACTCGGGTACAGTCATTTATCTATATACAATATCTACACATCTGGGCAGTGTCTGTGTTGACACTTAACGACTCCCTCAAACTTTTGTTTAATTGTTTGAAGTGTTTTTAATAACGTTGTGGTGGTTTTGAATCACGTGGTGGTGAGGTATTTTGAATTATGTGGTGGTGAGGTTTTTAAATGACGTGGTGGTGAGGTGTTTTTAAATCACATGGTGGTGAGGTGTTTTCAATTATGTGGTGGTGAGGTGTTTTCAATTATGTGGTGGTGAGGTGTTTTCAATTAGTTGGTGATGAGGTGTTTTGAATTACGTGGTGGTGAGTTTTGAATTACTTGGTGGTGAGGTGTTTTAAATGACGTGATGATGAGGTGTTTTTAAATGATGTGGTGGTGAGGTGTTTTGAATGACGTGGTGGTGAGGTGTTTTGAATTACCTGGTGGTGAGGTGTTTTTAAATGACGTGGTGGTGAGGTGTTTTGAATTACCTGGTGGTGAGGTGGTTTTAAATGACGTGGTGGTGAGGTGTTTTAAATGACGTGGTGGTGAGGTGTTTTGAATTACCTGGTGGTGAGGTGTTTTTAAATGACGTGGTGGTGAGGTGTTTTTAAATGACGTGGTGGTGAGGTGTTTTTAAATGACGTGGTGGTGAGGTGTTTTTAAATGACGTGGTGGTGAGGTGTTTTTAATTTCGTGGCTGTGAGGTGTTTTTATTACGTGTTTGATGGCTGTGAGGTGTTTTTAATTTCGTGGTGTTGAGGTGTTTTTAATTTCGTGGTGTTGAGGTGTTTTTAATTTCGTGGTGTTGAGGTGTTTTTAATTTCGTGGTGGTGAGGAGTTTTTAATTTCGTGGTGGTGAGGTGTTTTTAATTTCGTGGTGGTGACGTGTTTTTAATTTCGTGGTGGTGAGGTGTTTTTAATTTCGTGGTGGTGAGGTGTTTTTAATTTCGTGGTGGTGAGGTGTTTTTAATTTCGTGGTGGTGAGGTGTTTTTAATTTTGTGGTGGTGAGGTGTTTTTATTACGTGTTTGATGGCTGTGAGGTGTTTTCAATTTCGTGGCTGTGAGGTGTTTTTAATTTCGTGGTGGTGAGGTGTTTTTATTACGTGGTTTATGGCTGTGAGGTGTTTTCAATTTCGTGGCTGTGAGGTGTTTTCAATTTCGTGGCTGTGAGGTGTTTTTATTACGTGTTTTATGGCTGTGAAGTGTTTTTATTACGTGTTTTATGGCTGTGAGGTGTTTTTATTACGTGGTTTATGGCTGTGAGGTGTTTTTATTACGTGTTTGATGGCTGTGAGGTGTTTTTATTACGTGTTTTATGGCTGTGAAGTGTTTTTATTACGTGTTTTATGGCTGTGAGGTGTTTTTATTACGTGTTTTATGGCTGTGAAGTGTTTTTATTATGTGTTTTATGGCTGTGAGGTGTTTTTATTACGTGTTTTATGGCTGTGAGGTGTTTTTATTACGTGTTTTATGGCTGTGAAGTGTTTTTATTACGTGTTTTATGGCTGTGAGGTGTTTTTATTACGTGGTTTATGGCTGTGAGGTGTTTTTATTACGTGTTTGATGGCTGTGAGGTGTTTTTATTACGTGTTTTATGGCTGTGAAGTGTTTTTATTACGTGTTTTATGGCTGTGAGGTGTTTTTATTACGTGTTTTATGGCTGTGAAGTGTTTTTATTATGTGTTTTATGGCTGTGAGGTGTTTTTATTACGTGTTTTATGGCTGTGAGGTGTTTTTATTATGTGTTTTATGGCTGTGAGGTGTTTTTATTACGTGGTTTATGGCTGTGAGGTGTTTTCAATTTCGTGGCTGTGAGGTGTTTTCAATTTCGTGGCTGTGAGGTGTTTTTATTACGTGTTTTATGGCTGTGAAGTGTTTTTATTACGTGTTTTATGGCTGTGAGGTGTTTTTATTACGTGGTTTATGGCTGTGAGGTGTTTTTATTACGTGTTTGATGGCTGTGAGGTGTTTTTATTACGTGGTTTATGGCTGTGAAGTGTTTTTATTATGTGTTTTATGGCTGTGAGGTGTTTTTATTACGTGTTTTATGGCTGTGAGGTGTTTTTATTACGTGTTTTATGGCTGTGAGGTGTTTTTATTACGTGTTTGATGGCTGTGAGGTGTTTTTGTTACGTGTTTGATGGCTGTGAGGTGTTTTTATTACGTGTTTTATGGCTGTGAAGTGTTTTTATTATGCGTTTTATGGCTGTGAGGTGTTTTTATTACGTGTTTTATGGCTGTGAGGTGTTTTTATTACGTGTTTTATGGCTGAGGTGTTTTTATTACGTGTTTTATGGCTGTGAGGTGTTTTTATTACGCGTTTTATGGCTGTGAGGTGTTTTTATTACGTGTTTTATGGCTGTGAGGTGTTTTTATTACGTGTTTTATGGCTGTGAGGTGTTTTTATTACGCGTTTTATGGCTGTGAGGTGTTTTTATTACGTGTTTTATGGCTGAGGTGTTTTTATTACGTGTTTTATGGCTGTGAGGTGTTTTTATTACGCGTTTTATGGCTGTGAGGTGTTTTTATTACGTGTTTTATGGCTGTGAGGTGTTTTTATTACGTGTTTTATGGCTGTGAGGTGTTTTTATTACGCGTTTTATGGCTGTGAGGTGTTTTTATTACGTGTTTTATGGCTGTGAGGTGTTTTTACTACGTGTTTTATGGCTGTGAGGTGTTTTTATTACGTGTTTTATGGCTGTGAGGTGTTTTTATTACGCGTTTTATGGCTGTGAGGTGTTTTTATTACGTGTTTTATGGCTGTGAGGTGTTTTTATTACGCGTTTATGGCTGTGAGGTGTTTTTATTACGCGTTTATGGCTGTGAGGTGTTTTTATTACGCGTTTTATGGCTGTGAGGTGTTTTTATTACGCATTTTATGGCTGTGAGGTGTTTTTATTACGTGTTTTATGGCTGTGAGGTGTTTTTATTACGTGTTTTATGGCTGTGAGGTGTTTTTATTACGTGTTTGATGGCTGTGAGTTGTTTTCAATTTCGTGGCTGTGAGGTGTTTTTAATTTCGTGGTGGTGTGTTTTTATTACGTGTTTTATGGCTGTGAGGTGTTTTCAATTTCGTGGTGGTGAGGTGTTTTTATTACGTGTTTTATGGCTTTGAGGTGTTTTTATTACGTGTTTTATGGCTTTGAGGTGTTTTTATGACGTGTTTTATGGCTGTGAGGTGTTTTTATTACGTGTTTGATGGCTGTGAGGTGTTTTCAATTTCGTGGCTGTGAGGTGTTTTTAATTTCGTGGTGGTGAGGTGTTTTTATTACATGTTTTATGGCTGTGAGGTGTTTTCAATTTCGTGGTGGTGAGGTGTTTTTATTACGCATTTTATGGCAGTGAGGTGTTTTTATTACGTGTTTGATGGCTGTGAGGTGTTTTTATTACGTGTTTGATGGCTGTGAGGTGTTTTTATTACGTGTTTTATGGCTTTGAGGTGTTTTTATGACGTGTTTTATGGCTGTGAAGTGTTTTTATTACGTGTTTTATGGCAGTGAGGTGTTTTGAATTACTTGGTGGTGAGGTGTTTTGAATTACTTGGTGGTGAGGTGTTTTGAATTACTTGGTGGTGAGGTGTTTTGAATTACTTGGTGGTGAGGTGTTTTGAATTTCGTGGTGGTGAGGTGTAATCGTCCCAAACTTCCAGTTTGCACCTATCGCTCCCCTTTGTATGTGCTGAGGGGTTCTTTCTTGAAAAAAAAACATTCAACCTAAATCTTCAACCTAAATTGCCGATAAAAATGTAATATCACAAACACAACAAATACATTTGTGCAAAATAATTGTTTGTATTATGATTGGTGTAAATCATGACAACACAGCAACTCAGGTACAGTCATTATCCTCAGCTAAAATAAGCCCGTTCCTCAGTAACGACGCTTGGTGAGGCAAGCGTAGCGAGCCGAGTTATTGGGACGAGTGAACACCCGGAGCGTGGACCGGAGCGAAGCGTGAACCTGGGGACGGACCTCGACGCCTACCATCTGCTTGGACCCTTCTCCTCCTTCCTTCCTACCATTACCAACTCCCATGCACCTCTTTAGGTTTGACTCCTTCTCTCTCCCTGGCTCATCTCTTTGGCTCATCTCTCTGGCTCACCTCTTGAAGTAGTCCCACGCACCCGTTTATATTGCCCGCTCGCGTATAAACCGCTTGCCTTTTGGATCCGCCTACCGGTGAGCTGGCCTAGGCTCTGAGTGGTCGCGAGCGCTCACCGGTCCGCCCCTTGATGGGGCGTTGAGGGGCCACGCCTTCGTTCTTGGCGCTCCGCCCTTCCTCTCCTTCCCCGAATGAATCCCACTCCTGACACCAATTGTTGCGGATCTCGGATTACGGCGCTCCCCTTACTGAGGGGGGGGTTTAATCCCCTCGTCTATTAAGCTGGCCGTCCGAGTCCTAGAAGATATCGCGCTCCTTTGCGGGGTTGAGGTTGACCAGGGTGACTGGTCAACGGGTTCCCAGATACCTTTGCCCCCCTCTCCGCAAAGCAGGGCGATACTTCTGCTCGAGCCACGGAAAAGATGGAAGATTGCCGAGCAGTTTAGCAATCCGAAGCTCGAGCCGTTAGAAATAAAACTAACCCGATCCTGAGCGTTGGCCAAATCGTGCCACGTATATCAATGGAGAAATCACTAAAGCGACCGGATGAGAGGAAACCCAAAATAATAAGAAGGAAGAACACAGGTTTATTAATTATGTACAAAACCAAAACCAAGGAAGAAACGAAAGGTAAGACTGTGCAGGAAGAGGAAGAAGCAGATACACAGGGCAATCCTTAAACACTCTTATTTTATCACACGCCCAGGACAGTACAAACACACTTACACGAATGGGGAATAGCAGGGATGAAAGGTCCAGGCGATGGGGTCCGGTCCAGGCTCCGGATCCACCGTGAAGAATGGCAGGCAGCCTCGCGTGTCGTTGGCGCGCGACCGGACCTTATAATTATGCGAGGGACTGGGATGCCGTGTAAATAATCTTCGTGCCAACTCTCTCTCGCCCAACGTTCGTCTCAGAGGGTACCCTTGCGCAGGTCACTCAAACAACGTGACAATCAATCGAGCGCTCCCCGCGCAGTTCGTTCACAATGACCTCCCCTCGCGCAGTCCGTCACGATCAGCATCCCCGGCGTAGTCCGTCAAAGGGCTTGGCGCTCGCGCTTATATGATCGCGCGTTGAAAATCAAGCCGCCTTCATAGGGCTACACCCACTAACGAGCTCACCTCAGCCCTGGTTGGTCAGCGAGGGCTCACTGGCTCCACCCTCGACGGCTCGTGGACGAGGCCACACCTCTTCCCGTGGCTCCACCCCTTCTTTCCTCGAGCCGACCTCGTGTTCAATGGAGTTTGGAGCCAGCGCTAAGGCAGCGACGACGGCACAATGCAGCGAATGCTGCTAATAAGATTATGTGAGAGCATTGGGAAGGACAAGCCCCGTCTGTAGGTGCTACTGGCACTTTGGAGAGAGAGAGAGATTGGGGGTAATTGAAGGGGCCTCGGTTATTTGATTAATGCAACGCAGATTCAACTATTGGGAACAGATCCTTAACTAGAACACATACTAATGAGATAACTAAAGAAGAAGCCTATGGTGTCCTACGTGTTGCAATATGACCTAACTAGGGTGCGACCTTTGACCTTCACACCAAAAATGGGAGTATTTACAGGGGATTATTTATAAGGGAATATTACAGATATTTACAAAGTGGAGGGTTCTAAAAACCGCAACAATATATATATATATATATATATATATATATTGTTGCGGATCTCGGACGTCGGCTCTCCCCTTATCAAGGGGGGAGGGGGAGGGGTTAATCCCCTTGTCCTTTTATCTGGCCGATCCGAGTCCTGGACGTTATACCGTCCTTCCCGGCGCGGCGTTAGGTAGGGTTTGTTAGGCCTAGGGGTTCACTACTACCTAATTACTAACGCCGGCCGGAAACGAGGGAATAACTCCCGCTCGAACCACGGATATGATGGAAAATTCCGAGCGGATAGCAATCCGCGATCCGAGCTATTAACAAAGGACTAAACCCGATTCTGAGCGGTTCCTAATCATGCCACGTTTACCCAATTAGAGAAAAGACAGATGCGACCGGATAAGAGGAAACCAATGAAGAACAGGGCAATTTATTCGCAATGTACAAGAAGGAGAAGAGGAAACGAAAGGATGTACAGTTTAGGAAGAGGAAGAAGCAGTTACACAGGGCAGTCTTAAACAGTCTTATTCTTAATACCCAGGGCAAACATACACACTCACACTGGGATTGTAGATGGTAGGTCGGAAGGTCCGGCGATGGGGTCCAGGCTCCGGTCGGCTCCAGTCCAGGCTCCGGTCCAGCAGGCGAAACCCGGCAGGCAGCTCCGCGTGTAGTTGAACGCGACCGGACAATTATATAGCGGGGGGAGCTGGTGTCCTGCGTATGTAATATGTGCACACTTGTGCCAAACGCCCTCTCTCTCCCCAATGTCCTCTTTAACAAGCACGCCCTTCTTCTTCTCAGTCCTTCTCCAAGCCACCCTTCCAACACGTCCTCTTTAACAAACGCCGGCGCATGAGTCTCCTGGTAAATGTGCTTGCTGGCAAGTCCCCCGCACAGTCCTCTAAGCAGTCCTGTAAAAGGGCTTTGCGTTCGCTTTTATAACTCACCAAGCGATCACTCCGCGAACTCCAAATAGGCTAGTGGCCAAATGAGGTTTTTGGGTGGCATACCCCTACCCAAGGTAGAACAAGTCACAACCTATTTTTTCTTGAAGAGGGATGTTTGGGGAGTTAGAAAATCATGGTTGTGAACCTGAGATCATTGCACAACATTTTGAAAATCACGTTTACATATGTACCACTGCAGACTGCAAAAATGGATTTAATCGCCACAGATTTTGGCTCATATTGGCTCATATATTTGTTAATACTGGTGCTACAAACACAAATTTGGTACCAAAATGTGCGGCATGATGACATATATATCTGTAAAAACCATTTGTGATGTAACAAAGGCTTTTGTGTGACCTACAGGCAAAAATAGTGGAATTTTACTCAACAAATCAGCTTCGGGTTTACCAATAAATATCAACAAAAACATTAATTACTTCAAAAATATTGGACTTGCAGACATACTTGTTACATCAACATAATCCAAGTTTATTTACCCTTTGAAAAATATATCTAATGATATAATTGTCACTGAAATGATATAGTTATAACTGAAATCATATGTCGCCCCACTAATGCTGACCGATAGAAATCCCGAAGCAGATATGCAACATGAAGAATTGACTTAAGATTCTGACACAATTGTGAAAGTGACTTTTATAGACATCATGTTGATATTGTAGCGGCTGCCGCTGGGTGTTCACAATCGCCTTGCACCTATCAAGGACGCGGAGCGATCACCATGCCGGGCTCGTCCAGGACGCCCGGGCAGGCCCGCGCTCAACTTGCCAGGCCTCGGTCGGGACGCCCGGGCATGCCCGGGCATGCCCGGGCAGGCTCGCCCTCAACTTGCCAGGCCGCAGCCAGGACGCTGGGCCACGCCCCCTGGCGCCGGGCCTGGGCAAACCCCCTGGGTTAATAGATATATATTGCTGACCGATAAACGGGTTTTCAGAGTGCCTGAGTGTTTGATTTCAATAAAGCAACTCAGATGAATTCCAGCTTTTTGTCGCGTCCATTCTTCTGATCGACGTGGGAGCCCCAGCTCCTTCATTGGTGACCTATCGACATGGACACGGCAGTCGCCCTTAAACTGCCTACCTTCTGGGAGGCTCACGCTGCGGTTTGGTTCGCACAGGCGGAGTCCCTGTTCGCCCTGCGAGGCATCACGGCCGACGACACCCGCTTCCACCATGTGGTAGCTGCGCTCGGGTCGGCTACCGCAGCCCGCGCCCTGAGCCTCCTCGAAAGCCCGCCAGCCGCTGACAAATACGGCGCGATTAAGCAGCTTCTCCTCGATGTTTCGCCCTCCCATCGGCGGAACGCGCACGGCGCCTGCTCGAACTGCCTGAGCTCGGCGACACGCGCCCTTCCGAGCGAATGGACTACATGCTTTCACTGCTCGGCGAGCACTCTCCGGCATTCCTGTTCCGGGAGCTGTTCCTCCGTCAGCTGCCTAACCCGGTACGCCTCGCCCTGGCAAGCACGACGATCACAGATCCCCGGGCCCTTGCCAGAGAAGCCGACAAGATCTCCGCTGCAGGACGGCGCATCGCAGCGGCGACATGGGACCCACCGCCGTCCGACGCAACAACCATGGCGCCCGAGCACCCGGCACGGTCGACGGCCGAACTGCCGACGCAATTGGCGGCCGCTCTACCGTGCCGACCACCTCCACCCGACCAAGCGTGGTGTTACTATCATGCCAGGTTCGGACAAAAGGCCCGGACATGCCGACCCCCGTGCACCTTCGGCAGGCCGGGAAACGGCCGGGCCGGCGTTCATTACCAGCCATGAGCGCCGGCCATACGGGCAACTTACTGTTCATCACGGATAAAGCGTCCGGACGGCGCTTCCTGTGCGACACCGGCGCCCGACTGAGCGTCATACCCGCCTCTGACCAGGACAGGCAATCCGCGGTTTGCGGCCCCTCCTTAGTTGCGGCCAACGGATCGACTATCCGCACCTTCGGCCCGCGCAACGTCACCCTCTGCTTCGGCGGCCAACGCTTTGCTTGGACGTTTGTAACCGCCAACGTGCCCGTGGCTCTGCTAGGCGCCGACTTCCTCTGCGCACACGGACTGCTGGTGGACGTCCAACGGCGTCGTTTAATCAACGCCGAAACCTTCAGCTCCCTGGTATGCACATTGAGCAGCTCCGCGCCGACCGAGCTGGCATGCGCCGTCCCGGCGGCGAACGAGTTTGCTCGCCTGCTCACGGAGTTCCCGGCCCTCACGCGGCCGACGTTTTCGGCCGTCGCAGTACAGCATGGGATCGAGCACCACATACCAACCACGGGCCCGCCGGTCTACGCCAGGGCCCGCCGCCTCGACCCAGCCAAGCTCGCCGTAGCGAAGGCCGAATTCGACGCGTTGGAGCACCTCGGCATCGTGCGGCGCTCCGATAGCGCGTGGGCCTCGCCACTGCACATCGTGCCAAAGCCGGGGGGTGGATGGCGCCCGTGTGGCGACTACCGCCGTCTCAATGACGCTACCACCCCCGACAGGTACCCGATCCCGCATATCCAAGACTTCTCCGCCCGTCTGGCGGGACGGGTCATTTTTTCGAAAATTGATCTCATACGGGGATATCACCAGGTACCTGTCAGGGCGGCCGACGTCCCTAAAACGGCAGTCATCACGCCGTTCGGCTTATTCGAATTCTTGCGGATGCCGTTTGGTCTCAAGAACGCGGCTCAGGCGTTCCAGCGCTTGATGGACGGCGTGCTGCGTGACCTGCCGTTCCTTTTCGTTTACCTGGACGACATCCTCGTCGCCAGCACGTCCCGGGCCGAGCACCTCCTCCACCTCCGAACACTGTTCGAGCGCCTCAGCGAGCACGGCCTCATCGTCAACCCGGCCAAATGCCACTTCGGCACGACGGCCGTTGATTTTTTGGGCCACCACATCACCAAGAACGGGGCCGTGCCGCTGCCAACCAAGGTCGAGGCCATCACCACGTTCCCGCGTCCCCGCACCATAAAGGCCCTGCAGGAATTCCTGGGAATGGTGAATTTTTATCACCGCTTCGTGCCCCGCGCTGCTCACCTCATGCGGCCCCTCTACGAAGCCCTCCGGGGCAAGCCGGCCAAGCACGACATCGTCTGGTCCGCAGCAATGGATGCGGCCTTCCAAAGCTCAAAGCGGGCCCTCACCGACGCAACACTGCTCGCTCACCCGGTGCTCAACGCTCCCATCGCCCTCACCACGGATGCCTCCGACTACGCGGTGGGCGCCGTACATGAGCAATGGGTGAACGGGGTTTGGCAGCCACTCGCTTTTTTCAGCCGGCAGCTCCGGCCGAACGAGCTCAAATACAGCACGTTTGACCGGGAGCTCCTCGGTCTACACCTGGCCGTCCGCCATTTCCGCCACCTCCTGGAGGGCCGACCTTTCACGGCGTTCGTCGACCACAAGCCGTTGATTTACGCCATGGCCAAGGTCACGGAGCCATGGTCGGCCCGCCAACAGCGCCACCTCTCCGCCGTGTCGGAGTTTACCACGGACATCCGGCACGTCGCCGGCAAAAACAACGCCGTGGCCGACTGTCTTTCCCGAGCCAGCGCGAACGCGGTCCACCTGGGCGTGGATTTTGCGCTTATGGCGGCGGACCAAACCACCGACACCACGGTGCAAGCCCTCCGGGCGGCGGACACGGGCCTCCGCCTGGCCGACATCCCCTGCGCGGACACTGTCCTGCTCTGCGACGTCTCCCAAGGCCAGCCTCGCCCCATCGTGCCCGTCACCTGGCAACGCCGCATCTTCGCCTCCCTCCACGGCCTTTCCCACCCGGGCCGGAAAGCTTCCCAGAAGCTGGTGTCGGCGCGTTTCGTCTGGCACGGCCTTCGTCGGGACGTCCGCGATTGGACCAGCGCCTGCACGGCCTGCCAACGGGCCAAGGTCCACCGACACACCCAGGCCCCGCTGGCACCTTTCACCGTGCCCGAACGACGTTTCGACCACGTCAACGTGGATCTGGTGGGCCCCCTCCCCCCGTCACGGGGGTTCACACACCTGCTCACCATGGTGGACAGGACCACCAGGTGGCCGGAGGCCGTTCCCCTCGTCTCCACCACCACCGCCGACGTGGCGCAGGCTTTCATCGCCACCTGGGTCGCCCGCTTCGGCGCACCGGCGGACATCTCGTCAGACCGCGGACCACAGTTCACCTCCGAGCTGTGGGGCGCGGTCGCCCGCAACCTGGGGGTCAAGCTCCACCGTACTACGGCCTACCACCCCCAAGCAAACGGGTTGTGCGAGCGATTCCACCGCTCCATGAAGGCCGCGCTCATGGCCGGCCTTCAAGACGGCGGTTGGGCCGACCGGCTGCCGTGGGTCCTTTTGGGCCTTCGCACGGCCCCCAAGGAGGACCTCCAGGCATCCACCGCCGAGCTGGTCTATGGCCAGGTGCTACGCGTCCAGGGTGAATTCGTGCCCGACGCTACCAGTCCCTGGTCCGCAGCTCACCAGCGCTCGGACCTCCAGGAGGCCGCCCGACGGTTTGCCCCCGTGCCAACATCCCACCACGGTGACCCCCAGTCCTACGTCCCCCCAGCACTCCGCACAGCGGAGTATGTTTTTGTGCGTCACGACGCACATCGGTGGCCACTCCAGCCGCCGTACGACGGGCCCTTCCGGGTGCTACGACGGGACGACAAGTCGTTCGTCATCGACATCGGCGGCAGGTCGGACCGGATTACAGTGGACCGCCTCAAGCCGGCGCACGTGGACGTCGACCACCCACCACGGGTGGCCCTTCCGCCGCGGCGAGGCCGCCCCCCGTCCACGGGGCCCCCCACTCGACCGCCCACCACCTCACCGGACCCCCTCCCACGACCCGCCAGGGGTCGCTTCGGCCGGGTCATCAGGACCCCCCTCAAGTTGACCCTGCCGGTGCAAGTCGATTCTGGGGGGACGTGTGTAGCGGCTGCCGCTGGGTGTTCACAATCGCCTTGCACCTATCAAGGACGCGGAGCGATCACCATGCCGGGCTCGTCCAGGACGCCCGGGCAGGCTCGCCCTCAACTTGCCAGGCCGCAGCCAGGACGCTGGGCCACGCCCCCTGGCGCCGGGCCTGGGCAAACCCCCTGGGTTAATAGATATATATTGCTGACCGATAAACGGGTTTTCAGAGTGCCTGAGTGTTTGATTTCAATAAAGCAACTCAGATGAATTCCAGCTTTTTGTCGCGTCCATTCTTCTGATCGACGTGGGAGCCCCAGCTCCTTCAATATAAGCTATTTCACATATGACGATAATGAATTCATAACATGCACTGTAACTTATGTACATCTATTACATGAAGTAATACATGCAATACATTTAAAAGTTCAGTCACGCTCTTCATCGGTGCCGTCGTCAAAGACAACAGAATCATCAACATTTGGACAATCGTCTGCACTACACGAGCAGAATTCAGTGCAGGTCAGTCCTGCAGAGATACAATGACATGTTCTGCTCTGCCTACAGTCATCGTCGGTGCAGTAGAGATGCGTGAGATCTCGAACCTCCCTTGGGGCTGCATCCTTTTGGAACATGACAGGCTCAAGTTTGTTGTCTCTGACCTGCCATCCATTACCATCGCGGTTCCAAAGTACAGGCTTCGCTACATGGCTGTGGGTCCATATCACCACCTGGTAATTTGCTTGCTTTCAGATGTTGTTCGAAAGCATCGTCTGTTGGTGGGAAGAGAGATGCCCGTTTGTCACTTGTGCAGGCATAAACATAACGAAGTTGGTCGAGTGTGTGACTTGACTTTGAACCATACAACGACAGAGCATATTTTGTGGCAGTGCTGACGACATTGGTTGTATCTCTGGTTTGGCCTAACCGTGACAGTGGTGCCAAGTGTGCAATGTTTTGCTTGAGTTTCGAATATGCAGTGCGTTTCCCGACTTTGAACAGCGAGGAGGTTGTGTCACAGCCACTTATAGCATGTGATGCTGGCAAGCAACTTGACGTATCCTGACCGATGTCGTCCGTTATTCTGTTGACAGGAATGAATCTCTGACGATTCGTTGTTTTTGTACAGTGACCCGCATTCATGTACACTTTGGTGTCCCCAAACATGCCTTTCCCACAGTAATAGATGAGTAGGACCAACACGTCGGTGTCATCACATCGTACAATGACCCTTGAGTGTGCTCTGGCGAGATGGATAGCATGTAGCAGGAGCCGTGTGTCAGCCTCCTCATGTGTGCTGAACAATTCAGGTAGTTCCCGGATGCCTCTATGATCCACAACTTTAACTAGCAGGCCATCGTTAAAGCCTCCTGCCAGTGTGACAGATTGGTTTTCCTCAAGCTGCAATTGGGCGGCTACTGTCAAGTAACTGCAGAGGAAATCGGCAAGCGCTGATTTGTTTGTGGTGTTCTTCAGGAACTTCCTGTAGTTTGGAACTGTGCGTTGTCCATCGATGACATATCTGGGTGTTGACTCTCCACCAGTGCGACGTTCTCTTTCCAGCTGCTTGATAGAGAGTGGTACATCATACCTGTCAAAAACCAATGTAACTGATGTCACACCTTGGTTACTAGCAAGCAGTGACTGAATCTTCTGCATTATGGTACGTCCGAGATCGTCAAATGTGTCAAACTGGGCTTCATCAAGTGCCTGAAGTAGTGCCATCCCATCAATGACATAAGCAGTATCATGTTGGTCAGAGGGTTCGAGCACCTGGACTTCCTCACAATTAGCTTCTAACTTCTTTGCCAGATCCGCCTTGTTGGTTTTTCGCATTGTCCCATCATTGTTGAAGAGGGACGGTGGCACAGGAGCCAGTTCATGTGTCAGGACTTGTTCCAGACTGACCGCGTTTCTTTGAGACAGCAAGCAGCCGCCGGAAAAGTACTTCTGAATCCACCATCAATTTATCTCGTTTGTTGGTTTTCATGGGTTTTGACATGTAAATACCCTCCGAGGCAGTTTGATCAACAGCCACAGACGTGAGGAAACGTCTCACCTCATCATAGGACACACAGTGTCCTAATTCATGAAGCATGTCAATGAGATGCTTGCTTCCCAATTCATGATGCACCTGCAAGGCTAAACCAAGCGTTATTGTGGAGTACACTCGATGGCTCTGTGATATTATATTGTGACAAATGGCGATCGTCCTCAGGTTGTTCTTCATAACACCTTCATCACTACAGCTGGTTACATTCGTGTGTGATTTCTCACTGGTGCACCACTGAATAAAGTCGTAGAGTGTATTAGGAACGAATTCTGCACAGTGCTGAATATCTGTTTCCTCGACAGGTGCATACATATTTCCAACATGCTCGATATCAGCCATGTGCTTCCTCAGGATACCAGCTGCAGCATGCAAAGTATGCATTTCACTATCTATGGCTGATGGTACATCAGACGGGATGTCTTCATATTCTGGTTCATCGGTCATGCTCTGCAGAATCGTGGCTTTTCTCAGGGCATCACCTAAGGTCACAGAAGAAGAGCATATGATGTCAGTGTGGCCATCAAATGTTACACAGACTATTTGGTCACCATAATATTTAGTTAATCGCTCCTTCAACTTCCAAGTTTTATACTGTTCTGCATTCGTGGTACCCAGTGAAACCAAATATCCAACGTATTCATCTTTCAGATGAACGAGGGGTGTCACTGTCTTAGTTTTGGAGAACACAGTTTGTTCCAGATAACATTTCAGTTCATCAAAAGCTTCATCATGTAATGTGTCCATTGTTTCCTCTCCTGATTTACGAATTGCAGCAGTGATGTTCCGTTCTGAAATATAGTGTGAATAGCATAACCTGTGGTACTTGGCATCATAGGCGAACAAATCTGGAAAGGCAAGCATGCGCATGTGTATTTTATTGTCTTGTCTTTTGTCAGCTGCTGCCAGAACTTTTTCTCTGGTGGACTGTCCAGTTCCTGTAGATACCGGTGTAAGCTTGTTTCTGGAAGTGTTGGATTTTCCACAAATGAAGCAGTTAGTCCTGATGTCAGACCCAGCTGTTTCATTTCTGCTGATTCTTGTGTGTTCTGTTGCCGCAGACGCGCATGGTTGCTGGTCACTCTCACTGGGGTTGGATGTGGAGATATTTGACTTGCTGGTATACTTGGCCCGACACGATTTGTGGAATGATACTTTCAAATCAAGACTCAATATGTCTTGTTGCAAAGGCCAGATACTTTCATAAACGTCATCTTTTCTGATTTGACTTGGTTTGAAGATTGCACTCAAACCATTAAATGTTGGGTTCTTTACAACTTCTTGCTTTTTAGGGTTGAGGGGTTTAAAGCATATGATGCAGTGGTCAGTGTCAATTTTACGACGCTTCACAACAGGTGGTTCCAGATCCATAATTGCAGATCAATTGTCAGCACAAGCATCTGAAATGAAATAATTAAAGATAAGTATATATCAGTAGTTTTAGAAAAAGGCAATCAAGCTCAAAATTGATTTTCTGCAACTGGATCTAAAATCATTCTTGTTTGGTTAATGCATATACATGTATTATAAATTAATCAATGTCGGTTACTTTTAGGGGGGGTGACATATGGTTTCGGTAATAACTCTATTAATTCAACGGATTTATCTTTATGAGTTATATTTCTAAAAAGGAGAATGATAGAGGGTTATTTTGATGTAATATGTAGTAATACAACTCAAATACTTATGAAGAAATTAATTGTTTAGTTGATATTTATTGGTAAACCCGAAGCTGATTTATTGCGCAAAATTCCACTATTTTTGCCTGTAGGTCACACAAAAGCCTTTGTTACATCACAAATGGTTTTTACAGATATATATGTCATCATTCCGCACATTTTGGTACCAGATTTGTGTTTGTAGCACCAGTATTAACAAATATATGAGCCAATATGAGCCAAAATCTGTGGCGATTAAATCCATTTTTGCAGTCTGCAGTGGTACATATGTAAACGTGATTTTCAAAATGTTGTGCAATGATCTCAGGTTCACAACCATGATTTTCTAACTCCCCAAACATCCCTCTTCAAGAAAAAATAGGTTGTGACTTGTTCTACCGTGGGTAGGGGTTTCTCAGATTTTAGGCCCCTTTTTAAATTTGGCCACTAGCCTAAAAGCCACGCCTGTCGGCGATCCTACCTCAGCCCTGGTTGGCTGGGCATCGCTTACCGGCCACGCCCTGATAGTGAGTTGACGTGGCCACACCTTCTTCCTGGCGTTCCGCCCCCTTTTTCCAGGCCTCACTGCGTGGCTTATGGCGGTGTTTGAGCGAGCTCCAGCTCAAGGCAGCGAACGCTGCCAACAAAGGCGCTTAACAAATTGGGAGGGGCCATGGGCAGACTGGAGGGCGCGTAATGGCGTTGCTTGGAGAGTGAGGCTGCCAAAATGAACGGAATGGGCCTACTTCTTATTTCATTGACACAACGCAGATTCAACTATTGGAAACACGGCCTTATCTAAAACACATACTAATGAAATAACTGGAATCCTATGGTGGCCTACGTGTTGCTTGTGGACTAACTAGGGGTGCTACCTTTAACCTTTAATGATGTTGAATTTATTTACACAAGTGAGGGTTCTCAAAACTGCAACAATATATATATATATATATATATATATATATATATATATATATATATATATATATATATATATTGTTGTGGATATGAGGACCATGGGCAGACATTCGAACCCGGGACCATGGGCAGACATGGGCAGACAGAATTCACATTCACATTCACATTATTCACATTCACAATATATATATATATATATATATTGTTGCGGATATGAGGACTGTATATTTTTTTGATTGTGTGCTTTATTATTATTATTATTGTTTATTCTGCGCCCCCTGCCTCCAGAGCTGTGTAAAGGTGAAAGGGCATCCCATAATTAGTCCACAAGCATACACGTCAGCCAAATAATAGAATACCCCTGTTTGATAGTTATCTCTTATTCTGTGTTTTAGGGTAAGGCTGTGTCTCCCATTAATTGAAGTACTCCATTGCACCAGTGAAAGAGAATAGATCCCCTTTCATTCCCATCCCCAAAATCTCCATTTCCTTTTACATCCCCTCTCGTCGTTGCCAAGCCTCGATTGCCAATTACATCCCCTTTCGTCATTGCCAAGCCTCGATTGCCAATTACATCCCCTCCGAAACCACCATTGAACATGTGCTCGGGTCGGGGAAGAGGGGCGTGCCCGCCCGTCGTCATCAAGGGCGGAGCCAGAGGGTCGCGTGACCAACCAGGGCCGAGGTGAGCACACCGATGTGCGTGTCCTGAAGGCCGGTGGCTTGATCGCCGGAGGCGCTATAAAGGCGCGCGCGCAAGAAGCGTTGTGGTGGTCAGTGGTTGCGTTGGTTGCGGTCAGTGAAGTCGGTGGTGACGAGTCGGTGGTGAGAAGTCGGTGGTGGGGGGTCAGTGGTTGCGTTGGTTGCGGTGAGGAGTCGGTGGTGAGGAGTGAGTGGACCAAGAAAGAGTTGAGGGTTTGGACCAGACGAGTCAGACAAGTCCTGGGAAAGCAGCGGAGGCCACAGCAGCAACAACACCCAACAGCCACTTGGGGCCTGGACGGCGGTTTTGAGCAAGGCCGTGAAGGAACGGCGGCTGCTAAACGCGCCGATCGTGCTGCAGGACCCCTTGGACCTTCCTCTCCCTCCAGCCATCCACCTCCTGCCTTTCCACCCTTCTTGTGTACGTGAGTTTGTTTTGTTTGTTCTGTCCCTGGGTTAATTAAGTCTGTATAAGCTAGTATTTGCACTGTGTCACCTGCGTCTTATGTGTTGTAAATAAACGTGACTGCTTTCTTTTTGCTTGTGTGTACAATAAATCCAATTACTCTTCTGTCCGTCTTCTCGTTTTATTCCTTTTCCTCTTTGCATTTCGTCGTTTTAGAGTTTTCCAGATTGGGCAGCTGCGGTGCGATACGGCCAAAGTTCTGGGTGAATCGGGTGAGTCGGGGAACAACTGTTCGGTCGCGGAGCCTTCGCTCGGCAAAGTAACATCTAAACCGCGATCAGTAACAATTGGTGTCGGGAAGTGGGATTGGACCCGAAGCGCGCTTAACGCGCTCAAAATTACAAACTACCGAAATTGCTTTTGTTTTACAAAACCCGAATTTTGAAATCGCGCCATGGCTGGTCAAGGCGACGGGATGCCGGTGGGAGAGATAGACGGGGTAGAATCGACCCAGGGCCTCGGGGAAATGTATGTGGATGAAAGAGAGGAGGAGAACATTGGCAATGTGGTTGAGGGGGTATCAGGTGCACAAAATGGCGCTCTCGCGCACGAGGTATCAGGCGCGCAAAAAGGCGCCTCGTACGAGCGCGCGGCAGCCGAGCCCGCGGTGCCAACGGCCTGGGATCCATTTCTTGCAAATTTGTTGAAATTTTTGACCCAGTGGGATGAAGAAAACAAAATGTATGCCCAGGGGCTCATATCCAACAGGGAAATTAACAACATGGGTGTTCAAATGACTAAGGAACTAAAAGAAAGAACTGAAGAAATAACGAACGGAATGGGGGCCGATAGGGAGGAAAGGGAGCAGAGGGACAGAGACCGCAAGTTGGGCGAAAGGGTCCCAGGGGTGCACGACGAGGTAACGCGGGTCAAAAAGCGCTGGTTGAGCGAAGCGGAGGAAAGCGCGGGTACAATGACGGGGGTAGAAATTGCGACACGGGGTTTGGAAAAGCCGGCGACCGATGAGGTAGAGGGAATTTTATTAAAGCCAACGGTCGTCGAGGTGAGTAAAGAAAAAGCGGAAGTGGGCATTGAAATTGAAGAGATGACGGAGGTAGCCCGGGAATTGCAGGGAGAAATGGAAAATGTACAAAGTCCCTGCTCAAATCATGATGATGTACTCGCTAATCCAAATGGAAGTTTGCAGGTTTTGGTGCAGGGAGGAAGAAGAACCCCGAAGGTGAGACGTGCTGTGTATTGTGCGGGGAGATTTTGCAGGAGGATGTTTAACGACAAGAGAATTGTCGCGCGATTGGGATCAAGGAAGCACCCGGGCATTGGTGAAGGGTCGCGTGTGGAAAAAAAGTGTGCGTCAAGGGGTGAGCGTGTTACGAAGCACGAGTGTGATACCGAGTGCGAGCGAGAATGCACGTCGGGGTGTACTGAGTGTGACACGGAGAGTGAGTTGGTGATGGCGCAGGTGCGAGAGGGCACATCGGAGCGCGAGTGTGAAACCGAGTGCGAGCGAGAATGCATGTCGGGGTGTACGAAGTGTGACACGGAGAGTAAGGTGGTGGTGGAACGTGTGCGAGGAAGCACACCTGAGTTGGTGGTAGCGCGAGTGTGGGAGAGCCCATGTGAGCGCGTTAGTGGGTGGATGCCAGAGTGCACGCCCATGGTGAGTGTTACGGAGGACGTAACGGAGGAGAGGTGTGCGCAAGAGTGTGCGCGAGAGGTGTGGTGTGTAACAGGGAGAGCGTTGGTGGAATGTACGGACGGCGTTGGAACGCCAGGTTTTGTGAGGGTGAAAGGGGTAGCGTATGCGTGTGAGCATGCAAGTGAAGCATCGACGGTAACCGAGTTAGTGGTTAGGGCGACGGATAGCCGATGCGAGCACTCGGGGCGCGGTGTGCTTTGTTGGGTGCGAGGCCCGGCGCGGATCGATGCTGCGTCGCTTCTCTTCGAAGCGTCGTTGCCGATTCGGGCTTGGCCCCGCCCCGCACGGTCGAGTCCGGGCCTTGGCGGGCGAGGCGACCGGTCCGGTTCAAGGGCGGGTGGGAGGAAGCGGTACGGTGCCCCCTCGTGGGGACGGGGTTCCGACCGAGGGAGATTGAGCCATCGGGCCCGGGACCGCAAGGTGCCGCGCCGAGATGGTGCGTGGAACCTCGGCCCAACCAAACCACCTCCCTTGAACCGAAAGCCGGACGGATTCAACCTGCAGGCGACCAAACCACCCAAATTCATTGCTCGGCTTTACGAACCGAGTTTAATGATGTCACGACGCACCGAGGCTAGGATATAGTGGACTGTGATGATGGTGATAGTGATAGTGATCGTGATTTGATACGAAATTTATAATAGGGGGTAGAATTGGCAGTAAATGGCAAATTTTTGAATTGGTTGGAATTTGGACGAGCGAAATTGATAGTAGGACCTCCCCGATGTGGTGGGATGGCAAATCCACCATCCCTCACAGGCGGGGGGCAAAGGAGCACTAGCTTATGGGGTTGATGGCAGTGAAAACTAGCCCGGATGGGTTAGGATATTGTGTGTAGGGCCCTAGAAGATGACATTAGGTAACGTTAAGGTTTAGTTAGTGACTGATACCTGTAGTGGGGACGCAGGTAGATTAGTATGGATGATAATGACGTGGGAGCGCAATAGTTTAAAGGGACGACTGGGAAGCGCAAGTTTCAGAGGGGAGTAGTTAGCTGAGATGATGCCGTGTGGTTGAGGATTGAACAGGTGTGATTGCACAGGTGTGCAACTGAACAGGTGTGTGGAGCAGTGTATGAGTGAGTGAAGGTGATTGTGTATTGTGCTGACCCAATGGTCCAGGAAGAGGAGGAGGGTGCAAGTGGCACCAGGTATGATTGCACAGGTGTGCAACAACAGGTGTATGTGGCTGTGTGGAATACATGGAGTGTGGAATATATGGGGTATTGGAATGGATGGTCGTGGAGTGAGTATGGTGGAAATTGTGGAGTGGAGTGGATGGTGCGAAGGTGTGAATGGGGGAAGAGTGGACCCCCATCACGGATACCCGGGGCGGGTAGTGTAAGTGTTAGGTAGAGGGTATAGGTAAATTGTGGTTGGATATTGGCATCTGTGGTGCGAGTGGAAGAATGATGTTTGGATGGGTGCATTAGTGTTGTGGAAATGGCTGGGCGTGTAGCCTGTTAGTGTGTGTAGTTGGTTTGGGCACTCCACCACTGTGAGGATGTCGGCCAGGTGAGGCCGCAGGTGGGCTCTGGGAGCCGGTAGTTGTTGTGGATGGGGCCCGAGGATCCGGAGGACGGACCCGGGTAGCCCAGTGCCAGAGGGCACCGAGTGGGGTGACAGAGCCAGGAGGGGCTGTCCCCAGTTAGTTAGGTTAGGGTGAGGAGCTAGGTAAGCTGGGGTGGCAACTGCAGTGGTGGAGGTGTGCAGGTGGGTAGACCTGCTGGGAGAGCTACACGTCACAGCCCAGAAATTGTGCAAGGGCACCGGGAGATGAATCGGGGGAGTGAGACCCCAAATTGAGAAGCACCACAGTTTGGTCAATGGGAATTGGCTGTTAGAACCCATAGTGTAAGTGGCCAATGGATTGGCAGGGAAAGACCCCGGGTAGTGTAAAGTGTGTTAAAGTCATTTAGAGGATAGTTAGGATGAAGGATCTCCTTGCACCATCTGCATCCACTCACCTGAGGTGACAGGTACTCCACACCATGCCATGTTTTGATTATTTTTTACTGTGCAAATGTTTGGATTGTGAGACGCATCATGACGTGGGTGTGACATTGTGCGTAATTCCATCTCTTCCTCCTTATGAGGATTGATGATGAATTTGGTGATGGCAAATTTTGAAGTAGAGGGATTGTGGAGACGAATTTGGTATAGGGGAAATATGGGGAAGACGTGACAGTAGTGACGAATTTGTAAATGGGTAGATTTTGTAAATATGGGGTAAGGGCAAGGGTAGTGTAGGTGACAGGGGGGTGACGTACGGTAGGGACGAGCTTTCTCACTTCGCCCTCCGTACGCATTTCGCCTTGCATTGCCTTATTGATGTGTACCCTTGTGACCTTACCCCTCGCTCAATTGTCTCTTTTGTCTCCCACATGACCTGTGCGCCATTGGGCGCCGAGGGGAGCGTGCGTGGGTCGGCCATTGTGCGCCCGAAATTCCCAGAACCAGCTGTCTGCATCGATGCACCACATTATGGACCACATGCCTGTGGCCGAGCACCACTTATGGACCCCATGGGTTGGGGCATGGCCCTCTGCTGGAACCGGCCATGAGGGCCCGAAATCTTGCTGGCGGACCTTGGCCACAGGGCACCGATGCCCCACAGGTGAACCACACGTAGTCGGCCCTGTGGGCCATAAATAAAGAAAATAAAAAGGACACATTGGGCACACTTTATTGCAAATAGGCCGCCAGTAAGAAAATGAAAAAATGACAACATCTGGAAGACCAAATAATAATAACCAGCAGAGGGAGCCGAAGAGCAAGAGATCACCTGCAGGGTTAGGGGTTGTTGATTTTATTTTTATTGAACATGCATTGAACACTGATGAACTATGGTGACTGCACCGATTGGTGCTTGAGGGTGCTTGTATTGGTGCGTTTTTGGGTGCTTTCATGGTGCATTGATGCAGAGCAGACTGTCTCCCCCCCAGAAAGAACAATCACAGGTCCTGGGTTAGTCTTGTAAATAAAAGCAGAGTCATTGTAAATAATGCTCCCCACCGTCAGTGTATAGTTTGAAGACCATTCCGCAATTCGGTTAACTGTGGGCGTAAGTCTGTTAGGCAGGGTGCAATGGAGCAGCGGGACACATTTATTTATGTTTTAAAACTGTCGCACTCAGGGTCAGGTTAAAAGTAGAGGGAACTACACCTACGTGTCACACTAAATAAAAGTTGTAGGCCCGGGATGTACCTAAGAGGAGGAGGGTGCAGTGTTGCGGATATGAGGACTGTATATTTTTTTGATTGTGTGCTTTATTATTATTATTATTGTTTATTCTGCGCCCCCTGCCTCCGGAGCTGTGTAAAGGTGAAAGGGCATCCCATAATTAGTCCACAAGCATACACGTCAGCCAAATAATAGAATACCCCTGTTTGATAGTTATCTCTTATTCTGTGTTTTAGGGTAAGGCTGTGTCTCCCATTAATTGAAGTACTCCATTGCACCAGTGAAAGAGAATAGATCCCCTTTCATTCCCATCCCCAAAATCTCCATTTCCTTTTACATCCCCTCTCGTCGTTGCCAAGCCTCGATTGCCAATTACATCCCCTTTCGTCATTGCCAAGCCTCGATTGCCAATTACATCCCCTCCGAAACCACCATTGAACATGTGCTCGGGTCGGGGAAGAGGGGCGTGCCCGCCCGTTGTCATCAAGGGCGGAGCCAGAGGGTCGCGTGACCAACCAGGGCCGAGGTGAGCACACCGATGGGCGTGTCCTGAAGGCCGGCGGCTTGATCGCCGGAGGCGCTATAAAGGCGCGCGCGCAAGAAGCGTTGTGGTGGTCAGTGGTTGCGTTGGTTGCGGTCAGTGAAGTCGGTGGTGACGAGTCGGTGGTGAGAAGTCGGTGGTGGGGGGTCAGTGGTTGCGTTGGTTGCGGTGAGGAGTCGGTGGTGAGGAGTGAGTGGACCAAGAAAGAGTTGAGGGTTTGGACCAGACGAGTCAGACAAGTCCTGGGAAA